>NW_022103901.1:45237973-45266338 GCF_000313985.2 Echinops telfairi | reverse complement strand
TGTCTAATCCAAACCCTCACCTCATATGCATTTGAAAGTTACACATTGAATAAAGAAGAACAAAGAAGAATCGGTGCATTTGAATTATGGTGCTGGGGGGAATATTGGAAGTTCCATGGACGCCAAAAGGATAAACAGACCTGTCTCGGAGCGATTACCACCAGCATCCTTCTTAGAAGCCAGGAATGGTGAGATTTCACCTCCCTATTTTGGACAGGTTATCAGGAGACACTAGACCCTGGTAATGGACTTCGTGCTTGGTAAAATACTTGTAGAAGGGCAACAAAAAAGAGGAAGACCCTTGGTGAGATTGATTGACACATTGTCTACAATAGGCTCAAACATAGCAATGTGAGAGAGGCACAGGACTGGGCAGTGTTTTATTGTCCATGATTTACAGTGTTTTATTGCACATAGGATCACTTAAGTCAGAAGCAACTCTATGGCAGCTAACAACAAGGAGTTGGAATCATCTTGATAGCTGTGGATTTGCTCCTTTGTTTGTTTGTTGTTTGTTTGGTTGGCTGGTTAGCTGGTATACATCTTAAATGTTATCCAGATATCCACCGCACTGCTATCAAATCTATCCCAACAAGAAAGAGTAGAACTGACCCTCTGGGTTTCTGAGGCTGCAAGTCTTCAGCCTCATCTTTCTCTGGCAGAGTGGCTGATGGGATTAAACTACCAACCTTGAGGTTAGCAGCTCGATGCCTCACCCACAAGGCCACCAGTGCCCTTTGCATTATGGATCATGTGAACCAAATACTATTAAAACATTGTTGGGAGAAGGATTAATTATCACCTAGGGATCTAGAGACATTTCACTGGAGTGACCGACCAGGCAGGTGTGCAACTCAAGTTTGTTATCCTGAGGGAAGCTGCTGAAAGGGGGAATGGTGGGGGAGTATTTCTGTTTGGGACACTCTTGACTATTGTGTGAGGGTGGAATTGCTCTCTTATCAATATCCATGTATAGTCATGAGCCTGAGGAAGTGACTTTGGAGGGTTCGGCCCAAGGTAGGGGCACTTCCCAAGAACACAGTACCATAAACTGTTTTCGTTTGTGTGCTCAGAATAACTTCTTGATATTCAAAATGCAAGTACTATCGGTTGTTTGTTTTTTCCCTCAGAACAGCTGAGGGTCTTGAACTGCTGACCTTGCAATTAGTAACCGCTAGCCACCAGGGTGTGTTTAATCCAAACCCTCACCTCAGGTGAAAGTTAGACATTGAATCAAGAAGAACAAAGAAGAATTGATGCATTTGAATTAAGCATGACCAACTCAAGAAGACAGGGTAACTTGACCTTGTAGAGAAGGAAGGGGAAGAAATACCTAGCATCTCTCATTTCTAAGAGAAAAACAAAATAAATCATCCCTCTGACTTGGAAATAGTAAGCCAGCATTGGCAGGTTTTTGATGTTTCTTCAATTATACTTACCTCATTTGTCATTAAATGCCAATTGTACTTGAGCCTCAAGAGCTTACTAACTGTGGAACTTTTACTACTTTCAAAGTGATGCTGTTAAATGGTAAATCTAATATAAAGTAAATAGTTTTGAATGAGACAATTGCACTATAAGCTAAATTAAAGAAATAATTGGGAGAAAGATTTGTAGCATAATTGACAGGAGGATACTTCCGGGCTAAAGTCAAAGTTCTCATAGATTTATTTTTTTTAAGGGCAGCAACTGATGGGTAAAGATAAAGAACAAGGACTTCTATTGAAAGTAATCATATAAAAAGATGCTGTACTTAAGTCATAATTAAGGCAATATAAATTATAACAATAATGATATACCATATTTTACTTATCAGATCGGCAAGGACAAAAAATGTTCATGCTACCTAATTTGGATAAGAGTGTGGGGCAAGAATCATTCTCATAAAATCAGGGGTGTATCCAGCAATTATGCCCGAAGCTCGTGCAGCTTTGGAAGCCTCCTTAACAAGAGAAAAAGAATAGAGAAAGATGACTACGACTGAACTATCATGGTAGATTTTTATTGAAATGAAAGCAGGCCCTCCCAAATGAATTTTTTTATGAAGGAAATGTCACGAACATTGCAAAGTCCACCAAAATGATGTAACACCAATTAAACAAATGAAAGACCATTGCTGCCTAGTTGATTTCAGCTCATAATCAGCCTATTAGGCAGCATAGAACTGCCTAATAGCGTTTCCAAGATGATAAATCTTTATGGAAGCTAACTGCCACATCTTTCTCCAACAGAGTGACCATTAGGACAGCTTACAAATGTTCCTTTCAATGCCACATTCTCAAATCATTTTTCCCTAAACCCAATCTCCCTGGTGGCTACAACTTCACCTAGCATATGAAAGCTATGACCAATGGGTAGTCAGATGAAAATCATACTAGTCATAGCAATTGTGGTTCAAATATCCTACTGTTACAAATTTTACCAAAACAGAAGACATATGTACACATTTCAAGATTCCCACCCAGGGTCGTACAAGTAGTAGTGAATAGGCATAAAGTTTCAGATTAATTTGTTCACAGTAAACATTCCTCCGGAGTCCTCGAGTGGTGCAAACTATTAAGCACGTGACTGTAAGCTGAAAGATTGATAGCTCAAAGCCACCCAGAGTTGCTTCAGGAAATAGGTCTGGCAGACCATTGTCCTTTGTCTGGGACGTAGTTCTACTTTGCATCGATGAGACTGCCATGGGTCAGAATCAACTCAAAAGCAACTAGCAGCATATTTTGATGATAAAAGTGGAAATTATCAGCTCATATTTTGAGAGCAATCTAGCCTTGTCTACCAAAATGTTAAATGGTTGGTCATGTGAACCCAATACTTCCTTCTATTTCTTTTTTATTTTTTATTTATTTTTTTCCCTTCTATTTCTTATAATTCACTGTACAGATAAAAATAAAACACAACCAAATGCAATACCATTGAGCTAATTCCAACTCATAAGGGCTCTACAGGACAGAATGACTGTCCCTCTGGGTTTCTGAGGCCAAAAATCTTCACAGGAGTAAAGTTGTGCAGTAGCTGGTGGTTTCCATGCACTAACTTGTGGTTAGCAGCCCAAATAGAACCCAGTGCACCACCAGGACTCCCGCTTTACAGATAGACACTCACAAATGAACAAAAGTGAGTGCAGCCAAGTGGTCCTTTAAATGTTGTTCACGATGAAGAAAAGGCGGGGGAAACTCTAAATATTAACAGAGGACTGTGTTGGGGCTTAATTTCTGAGCACTGGGCTTGCAAAAAGTGATGTTTTACAGTGGGAGTCCGAAATCCATTTGGAGTCTTCTCATAAATCGAGCTTCCATAGCGTTCTTCTGACCACTGACCAGTAATGTAGAGAGATTTTACTCTCGGGCATATTGTGTCTGGAAGTGGATTGCGGCATCTTCCCTCAGTAGGCTGCCAAGGGGAAATCTCTACCTCAAAGACTTATCAGGACATGGAAATTGGGGCACCAAGGTCATGTGGTCATTCGTAAGTCATACCTCTACCAAAGTGGATGGTGGGCCCTGGACCCAACCCTGTAAACGTTTCTAATCTGTAAGACTGTACTTGTAGTCAGTTACTACTCCGATTATAATGAATCAGTCTGCTGCCGCTCGTGATCTTTGTTCTCCAGCTCACAGATCCTGAGCCACGCACTGTGACTCCTTCAGACACCATTCTGGCCTCCTGCTGCTGGACTCCTCATTCAGAGGATTCGTTTCTGTCTTTTTCTGATCTTTCTTTGTGACTTAATAAATGGGTCTCTATAATACATTGGAATATGAGGCCATTTCCACTAAAACAGGGTTAATAAGTTAGTTATGAATACCTATCTTGTGATTGTGTTAAATAATTATTATAAAAAATAAGATAAATCTGTAAATATCGTGCAATTATATCCAAGCGATACATATATTTAAATTTCAGTTTACGCATGATTACATTTATGTAGAATATTTCTGGACAGAGATATATTGTACCATTTATAGTGATTACTTCCAGAGGGTGGACATAGAGAACAGAGGATATATACTGTAAAAAATTTGTACATTTTGGGACTACTAGCCCTGACATTTTTATAGATGAGTGGCGGAGAGGGCAGGGTGTAGTTAAATCTGTTACCCAAAAGAAATATCTGTGAATTCTCATAGATAGTTTTCTTCTTTCTTTCTTTGGACTCAGCTTCGATCAATAAGGGGGTTTTCTCAGGAAATACCTGTGTTTTGCAACACTTTCAGCTAGGCTCTCTTCTTATTTTTATTTTTTTTGAAATCCCTTTCTAACACTCTCAATCTTGTAGTGAAAATTTTAGGACAAAAGGGAACCCATAATTTGTCAGGAGTTCTTGAATAAAGCCTCAACAAAATTAAATATTACAATTGGGTCATAAGAACTATTAGAAAAATTTTATTCAGTAAGGAAAGAGCTCTGGTATCACTGCCTGAGAAGCCCTCGGATTCTACCTTCAAGATCTGCAGTTTAAACCCACCAGCCACTCAAAAAAAGAAAAATGAGGCTGTCATGTCCCATGAAAATTTAGAACTTCATAAACCTTATACAGGATCACCATGATCAAATAAAGTATATAACGAAATGATATCCTTCAAGTAGTTGCTGAAAGAATTCCAGAAGACTAAAAAAAAAAAAAAAGGTCTAGCCATCTCAGAGCAGAGTGCATATCAAACATTTTACAAGAGTATCTCCCTTATAAAGAAAAAAAGGTAACTCCTAAATAAGTCTATAATTTCTGTGATGCAATGTCAGCTTTGATTGGAAAAAGAAGGGAATGTGCAGGCTTGCCTGTGACTCAACTTTAGCATACTTTTTTATAAATGACGCAAGAATATTACGAAATCCGCGATCTATCATTTCATTCTTATGTCTCAATGTTTAGTCTCTTGCAAGTTTGAATTTGTCATAAGACCTTTTTAAAAAAGTTATCTTAGCCAGTAGCACCACGGATCCAAAAATCTAACTTCTGGACCGATTTTTTTTTTCTTTAAAAGATCCAGTAAATAATATGTCTACACTCTGAACGCTGCATGAAAAGAACCAGCTCTCCCATCCTAATAGACTGAATGACTTGTTTCAAAGCCAAACTGCTGGGAAATGAAAGGGCCCTCAAGCGAGGACAGTAGTCGTGGACATTTTGGTCATTTTGGCTCTAGACGTCCTCTAGAACATTCGCTCCATTGGTGCATCACAAGAAACCATTCTTAAGCTTCATGCACAAGAATGTCATTTGTAAAGCAGTCAGTTCAAAAGGATAACTCACCATTATGTCATTCTGACTCAGGGCTACACTGAGGAATCCAGCTTAGAGCGACATGTCTACTCTGGAAAAGGTCCACATCCTATGCGCAGAGCCAAATCGAAATCCTATTATTCACCTTGAGCGTATCTAACACTCTCGTTCCTGATCTATAAAAAATACAGATAAAATACAGCATCTAGTAATTGAATATCATGTACAAGATGAGGCGAGGAACATGCAAAAGTATTCACTACAGATTAGTAAGAAAATTTAAGTAAGACTACGGAACACTCTTCTTGTTTAAAACACAAACATTCCAAATGAAAATCAGGACCTTCAAGTGGACTCCAACTCACAGTGATCCTGTAGAACAGGGTAGCACTGCCCTTTGGGGGAAACTACATAGGACTAGAAAACTGGCTGATTATTTCAAACCATGCACTTAGTGGTCAATGTGTAGCCACCATGTCGCCACAGCTCCTTGATACCTATAAGGGTTTGTACACTTGAACAGAGGCTTTGATTCTGAAGGAAGGTGCTAGGGAAATGGGAGATACACAGGTGCCAACCAAACCTAGAAACAGAATCTTCGATGTGGTCAATAAAAAGTGAAACTGCTCACTACAGATTAGTAAGTAAGCACAAGTAAGCCCATGCTTACCTGGTTTATTGGGTAATCGGCATTGATGACTTCTAATATAGTAAGTGCTTTCAAGTCTGCAGAAATCCAGAGAAGTGGAGAATCAAGAAACCCTGCTCTAGGAAGTACACATTGAACTAAGTTTCATCAATTTGATAAAGAAGGATAGGGACGACCAACAGAAGCACTACCAGGCGTGAAAGCATACATGTGTATACCCCAGTGTTCAACTGGCTGAATTCCATTATGTAGCTCAGTTGATTCTCAACTGTCTTTGCTGTAACCTTTGTCTGTCCAGACTTTTGTGTGTGTTTCATTTCACATACTTCAAGGAAAGTAAAAATACATTATCTCTTATAAAAGTTAACTGCGGAACTGCAGAAAGATATGGTTACTTGAGGGAAGCTTTCAAAAAAAATATGCCAAGACAATATATTAAAATCGTGCAGATATTCCCAAAGCATAGATTAACCACTGCATATAGAAATTCTGTTCCTATCAAGTCCACATTAATCTCTGATTTACAGACTGGCATAAAAGGCATGTGAAAGGGCCAAATCACTCTACTCCATCTGGAAATGAACAGTGTTTATCAGCATTTAACAGGGCAGTAAAACATTCCTGGCCTGCTTGGGTTGTGATTTAAAATGCTTCAGGATTTATTTTTCCAAGTACAAATATATCGTTTTTGCTCAAGGAATCTTCATGTCGTTAAAAAAAACCTGAAGTGTTTGTTAGACTCTTTTATTTACTCTTAAGTAGACTTGAAAGAGTAATCAAATATCATCATTCAAATAAAAACTTGCCTAGTTAATTATGAGTGTATTATTGTATCTAAAAAATGTTATTTTCCAGTAGCTTCAAGAAAAAGCTATTTTTCAACATGCAAAAGAGTACAGACTTTTCTATATCTTATTTATAACTAAATTTTTCAGTGTGTTTTGCTTATGATATTTATTTTTTTAGTAATAATCTGGTTACAAAGTGTTTTACAAGGTTAAGCAGGCTAGGCATTGACATAAGGATGATGTGAAGCATTGAATGACTTGTCCGATATAATTCAGCTAAAAGATGTTAAACTGTTCTACCAAACACTTACTTCCCAAAGTGGTCACAGAACATGAGAAGGTGCCTACAGAAACGGCTTGATGGTGAAGATGTCTGGGAAATGGAAATGTGTTAAGGAGTGTAATTTTTTTCATATAATTTATAAGAGAATACACACACACATGAATACACGTTTGGACCATAAAAATGTTTTTCTTTTTTTAATCATTTTATTAGGGCTCTTATAGCTCTAATCACCATCCATACATCCATCCATAGTATGTACATTTGTACATATGTTGCCATCATCATTTTCAAAACATTTTCTTTCTACTTCAGCCCTTGCTATCAGCTCCTCGTTTCCCCCCACCCCCATCCTCTCTCCCTCATGAACCCTTGATAATTTATAAATCTCCCCACCCCATGTCTTACACCAACCGCTGCCTCCCTTCACCCACTTTTCTGTTGTCCATTCCCCTAGGAAAAGATTATGTGTAGAGAGAAAGGGTTCCCCTTTTCTACCCCCACATTCCCCTTACCCTCCTGGTATTGCTACTCTCATTATTGGTCCTGAGGGGTTTAACTGTCCTGGATTCCCTGTGTTGAGAGCTCTTATCTGTACCAGTGTACATGCTCTGGTCTAGTTAGATTTGTAAGGTAGAATTGAGGCCATGATAGTGGAGGGGAGTAAGCTTTAAAGAACTAGGGAAGTTGTATGTTTCATCGGTGCTATGCTGCACCCTAACTGACTGGTCCCTTCCTTGTGACCCTTTTGTAAGGAAATGTCCAATTGTCTACAGATTGGCTTTGGGTCTCCACTCCGCACCCCACCCCTCCTCATTCACATTGATGTGATTTTTAGTTCTGGGTCTTTGATGCCTAATACTGGATCCCATCGACACCTCATAATCACACAGTCTGGTGTGCTTCTTCCATGTGGGCTTTGTTGCTTCTCAGCTAGATGGTTGCTTATTTATCTTCAAGCCTTTAAGACCCCAGATGCTATATCTTTTGATAGCCGGGCACCATCAGCTTTCTTCACCACATTTGTTTATGCACCCGCTTTGTCTTCAGTGATCGTGTTGGGAAGGTGAGCATCACAGAATGCTGCATTATTAGAACAAAGTGTTCTTGCATTGAGGGAGTACTTGAGTTGAGGCCCAATGGCCATATGCTCCCTTAATACTTAACATATGAATATAAGTACATATATCTATGTTTCTATCATTATATATAAAGATATTTACATATGTACATGTCCTTTGATTCCTACTTCTTTCCTGCAATTCTTTTTACTTTCCTCTTGTCCCACTATCATGTTTGACCTTCATTCGAGTTTCATTGCTCTTGGTTAAATTGCCCTTGATTAAGCCCCACCAGGCATCCTACACCCTTTCTCTCCATCGGTTTTAGATCACTTGTTCCCTTGTCCCTGGGTTGGTTGACATCCGCCTTCCTTTCTCTCGCTCCCCGCTCTCCCGTGTCCCCCCGTAACCGTCAGTCCTGTTGTTTTCTCCTCCCAAGTGTTTATCCCGCATATCTTATCTAGATAGACATGCAGACAATAATCAGTGCAAAAAAAAACCAAGACAAAGCCGACAAAACAACAAAGGAAGACAAAAATAAATAAATAACAACAACAACAAAAACAACAAAAAGGAAAAGCCTATAAATAGTTCCAGGTCTGTTTGTTGACATTTAGGAATATTTTCTAGTAGAGTCTGATAGGGTGCCACCCTCTGGTTCAAAAGTCTATTTTTTATATTCCCCAGGGACTTCATTGCTTTGCTCCACTTGCTGCTCTGCTGCATGCCCTTAGTGTTTCACCCCAGTTTGATGGGGTCAGACCTGGTTAAATTCCTGCAGTGTCTTGTGCTGTCCCATTCCCCCCACCCCCATAGTGCTATGGTTCAGTGAGGGACATCGAGTCTCATGGTGAGACCAACCCTATAGTCTTCTCTGTGCATTGAGTGCTCTGAGCGCTCTGAGCGGGAATATAGTCCTCAGGGCTTGGTGGGCCTGGATGTGCTCTGCTCACTCTTATTCCCTCTTCGTTTGCTCCTGTCAGTGCTGTCCTCTGAAGTGCATTCTTCTGGGGGGGGCGGGGGGAAGCGGGAAGGGGGCTCATCCATGTAGTTGGGATTGGGGCTGACAATGCACGCCTCTCTATTGGTTCCCTGCTACATGCCGGTATATTGTATTCCCATCTTGGCTCACTGGGTTGAAACCTGGTCTCTCTCTCACTCTCCTGTGGAGATATAAACAATACCCTTGCCTTGGGTGTTAGTGCCTTGCTTCTCCCATACCCATGTCTTTTTTTCCTCTTTCTTTTCCCCTCCTATTTAGTTGGCTGTTATATGTATCACTGAATTGACTTTGCCCCATGCCATAGTACCTGGATCTCACTGCAGTAATGTATAATAGCTTTTCCCCTATACCCCATTTTTTTAAGCTTACCTCAGTGGACTCATGTTGTACTTGTCCTTTTGTGCTTGACTTACTTCGCTTAGCATAATTTCCTCCAGTTCTTTCCATACGGTGATGTGCTTCATGCATTCATCACTGCTTTTTAGGGATGCAAAAAAAGTTTTTGATCCATTCGTCCATTGATGGAAATTTGGGTTATTTCCAACTCCTTGGAATTGTGAACTGTGCCGCAGTGAACCTTGGAGCACAGGTGTCTCGCTGTGGTTTGTTTCTTGACTCTTCTGAGTCAAGCCCCCATTAGGGGGCTTCTGGGTCATATGGTAGCTCGATTTCCTTCTGTTTTAGATATGGCCAAATCAATTTCCATAATGGCTGTACATATGTACAGGTCCACCAGCAGTGGACTAGAGTTCCTATCCCACCACAGCCCCTCCAACACTTGTTACTTTCTAATTTTTTGAATTGGGCTATCTTTGAGGGTGTTAGGTGGTATCTCATAGTTGTTTTAATTTGTGTTTCTCTTATGGCTAATGGTCGGGAACATTTTCTCATATGTTTATTGGCCATTCAGATTTCTGCCCTTGTGAATCTTCTGTTCAGGTCCTTTACCCACCTCTTTAGTGGGCAATTAGTCTTTTTTCTTATTTTATGGTAGCAAAGTATTGTAGATTTAAGTAATAAGGCCTTTGCTAAAGATGTTTTCCCAGTCTGAAGGCTCTCTTATTACTCTCTTGGTGAATTCTTTTGATGTACACATTGATGGCCCTAATAATTTGGGGTTTTTCCTCAAGATCTGTGGTCCACTTTGAGTGCATTCTTGTGCATGGAGTGAGGTAAGGGTCCTTGCTTCAGTTTTCTGCAGATAGATATCCATTTTTTTCCAGCACCACTTATTGAAGAGGGCATATGCTTCCCATTTGATATATTTTGGGCCCTTATCAAAGACCAGTTGTCTGAATGCTGATGTTTTTATTTCTGGGTTTTCAGTTCTTTTCCATTAGTCTGAGTATCTGTCATTATACAGGCACCACACTGTTTGGACCACTGTGGCTACATAATGGGTGTTAAGCCAACATTCCCACTTTGTCCATCTTCTTAAGGAGTTCTCTGCTAATTCTGGGCTACTTCCCTCTCCATATGAAGTTGGTAGTCAGTTTTCCAATTCTTTGAAGAAGGATGATGGTATTTGTGTTGGGATAGCATTAAACTTATATAGTGCCTTGGGCAGAACTGACTTCTTTACTCTATTGAGTCTTCTGATCCATGAGCAGGGGATATTTTTTCCATTTGTTGAAGTCACTCTTGGTTTTTTATAATAGTGTTCGATAGTTTTCCTGGTACAAATCTCTTGTTTTTTAAGGCAGGTATAGCCCTAGATATTTCCATTTGTGCTTGACTATTATAAAAGGTTACTACCTTTTTGATTGCCTCTTCCGTGGTCTTGCCTGATATGTATAGCAGCCAAATAGACTTCTGTTTGTTGGTCTTGTATCCTGCCACCCACATTCCTCTATCACTTCCAACACTCCACTTGTGGAGTTTCTGGGATTTATGATATATAAAATCATATAGTCTGCGAATAACAATAGTTTCACCTCTTCCTTCCCCAGATGAATACCTTTGATGTCTTTTCTTTGCCTTATGCTGTTAGCTAAAACCTCCAGCACGATAATAAATAAGAGTGGGGACAAGGGACATCCTTGTCTGGTCCCCTTTTTCAGTGGGATTGTTTTTGTCTTTTCTCCATTACTACCATGTTGGCCGTTGGTTTTTCATATATAGCTTGTTTTATCTTGAGGAAATTTTCCTTTCATTCCTATCTTCTTGAGTATCTTAAATAGGAATTGGTGTTGGATGTTGTCAAATGCTTTTTCTACATCTATTGGTATTATCATGTGGTTCTTATAGTGTTTCATGTCAATGTGGTGAATGATAGTAATGGTCTTTTATATGTTGAACCATCCCTGCATCCCTGCTATGAATCCCACTTGGTCATGGTGAATTATTGTTTCATATACTTTTGTATTATTGGACAGTATTTTGTTTAGGATTTTTGCGTTGAGGTTCATTAGGGATATATTGGTCTGTATTTCTCAATTTTAGTGGGATCCTTGCCCACTTTGGGTATCAGAGTTATACAAGCTTCATAGAAAGAGTCTGGTATATTATATCCCTTTCACCATCTTTTTCTATGTTCTAAAAGAGTTTATGTAGGATTGGTGTCTGTTCTTCCCTGAATGCTTGGTAGAATTCTCCTGTGAAGCCATCTGGCCCAGGGGATTTTTTTTGTTGGTAATCCCCTGATAACCTTGTCTATTTCTTCTATTGCAATTGGTCTGTTGAGATTCTTACATCCATATGGGATAGTCTAGGGAGGGATTGTTTTTCCAAGTATTTGTCCATGTCTTCCAAGTTGTTGAATTCTTTAGAGTACAGGTCTTTGTAGTACTGTGTGATTAGCCTTTTGATTTCATTAGGGTCTGTTGTCATGTCCCCTGCTTCTCCTTCATCCTTACTACTGAAATTTTTCCCTTCCTTTCTTTGGGTAGGTTTGCCAGTGCTCTTTTGAGTCTGCTTATCCTTTCAAAGAACCAACTTTTAGCTGCATTAATTTTTTCCATTGTTTTCCCTCCTCTGTATCTCAGCCCTTATTTTTATTATTTCTTGTCTTTTGCTATTAATAAGACTGTCCTGTTGACTCTGCTCTAATTAGTGTAAGTTATGTGTAGGCATATCAACCATAAGTCTCTCTTCCTTTCTCATGTGTGCACATATTGTTATCAAACTTCTAATAACTGCCTTTGCTGTGTCCCAAAGGTTTTAGTACATTGTATTTTTTGTTGTTGTTGTCTTTGGTTTTTTTATAGTTATAAAAATCATTACTTTATGATTAGAATTTTATAGTATTGTTTATAATATTGTTATAGGTACTGTAGCTTATAATACTGTCGTTATATTTTTGTTTATGTATTATATTATTTTATATATTGAAATTTTCATAGTATATAAATGTTATTTTCTATGAGTATATAATGCATGTGAGTACATAATGCACATTTTCTATAATTTAGTATTTTATATATTATATTTTAGACATTCTTTTTTTTTAGTGCACTGTATTTTCCTTCTCATTGGTTTCTAGAAACTTCCTGATTTCATCTCTGATCTAGGCCAATACCCACTCCTTTTGAAATAGAGAATTATTCATCCTCCAATTGTTTGCCCTTGTTTTCTGGTCCAGCAGCAGCAGTGCCAGGAGGGTTATTTTACCTGGATGCCATCTTGTTCTGATTCCACCATAAAACCTTTTAAAGATCAAAAATATCTCATGGATTTAGTCATGGAACATAATCTAGCAAATGCTACCTTTCATTAGGTTTTTTGTTTTTATTGTTTGTGTTAGATGCCATGAAGCTCTGTTCTGACTCCTCGTGACCCATGTACAGCAGAAACATTGTCCTGTCTTGTGCCATTCTCACGAGGGTCATTAGACTTGAGTCCATCTCTATAGCCGCCATGCCAACCCACCTTGATGATGGTCCTCATCTTTCTCATTGACCCTTGTTTTTACCAAGCATGATGTCCATCACAGGGATTGTTCTTTCCTGGCAACATGTCCAAGGTACATGAGATGAAGTCTCACCATCCTCGCATCTAAGGATCATTCTGGCCATACTTCTTCCAAAACTGATTTGCTTGTTCTTTTGGTAGTCTATGGTACATTCAGTCATCTGCACCAACACCATAGTTCAAATGCATCAATTTTTCTGTATTATTCCTTATTCATTGTCTAGATTTCACATGCATATGAGGTTATTGAAAATATCATGGCTCAGATCAGCTATATTTTATTCCTCAAACTGATATCTTTGCTTTTTAACACTTTAAAGAGGTCTTTTGCATCATATTTGCTCAATGCAATATGTTATCTGATTTCTTCCCTGCTGCTTCCATGGGCATTGATCATGTATCCAAGTAAAATGAAATTAGATGACTCCTTAACATAGATTAATTCAAGAAAATGCCTCTGAGAAACCTACCTTAACAAACGATTTTCAGTTTAGTTTGGATAGGAAACACAGAAGGGATGAAAGTAAAGAAACCTCTCAAATCTCTTAGAATCTGAGAGATTAGGCCAAATGTTCCGTAGTATCACATCATCCAAGAAAGACGAGAAGACACTTGACTATTTCAATCCACTAACTTTTCTCCTTAATCTAATATAATTATAGGAGTGAAGATCAAACTTACATGCATCTTTTTTACCTAAGTTAATCTTATAAAATGACCAATACCCAGAGAAAGTTCATAAAATTTTATAAATGGAAATTCTTAACATGGCTAATTTAACAATAATCCTGACAATCTAGAAAAACATTGATATAATAGTACCTGAAAGCTAACCAAAAGTCCAGCAGTTCAAAACCACCATCTGATCCACAGGAGAAAGGCTTTCTACTCCCATAAAGAGTTACAGTCTCAGAAATGTCTGAGGGCAGTTCTACCTTTTCCTATAGGGTCGCTATGAGTCAGAATCAACTTGGTGCAGTGAGGTTTTGAGTTTGAAGTATATGAGGGGAAAAATAGTTACTGTTAGTAGACTAATTCTTGATTGATAAAACAAGAAACTGAAGGAAATAAAGAACATGTAGCTGTAAAGAATGAGTTTATTATGTTGCAATATGGATAGTAATAGTGCAGGTGATTTAATAGCAAAAAGGCCAAGTCTCTGGGAATCCTTATTACAGAGACTGGAAAGGGTGGTAACTTGTCCAAAATATACAACCAGGACACTCCTTAGAGGCAAAGATGGCGAGACTTCATGTCATATACAATGGACATGTTATCAGGAGTGACCGATCCCTGGAAGCAGACATCATGCTTGGTGAAGTAGACAGGCCTTGAAAACAAGAAGGTCCTCAACAAGTTGCTGCAACAATGGACCCCAACATACGAACAATTGTGTGGATGGGGTAGGACTGGGCCATATTTCCTTCTGTTATTCAGAGGGTCACTGTGAGCCGCAAACAACTCGAGGGCATCTAACAGCAGCACCATCTAAAATGCAGACGTGAGTCCCATAAGGCTCACAGCGAACACCTGACAGGCTCAGACCTATTCTGAGAGGAAAAGATAAATATTCTCAGCTAATGCTGTTTTCTGGAATGCTGTGGTATTTCTGCAAGTCACATTGGGCAAAGGGAGATCTGACCTGCCAGCTATCATGTTTATCATTTGAGGGAAGACAGTCACTACAAAGTGAGAAGCTTCTTATGAATGAGAATCATTTCATTTTGATGCTTTCTTTGGAAGAAACAAATTGTTTTTGAGCACTGCTCCTGCATCTCAGAACCATATCCAGGTGGTAATGAACAGAACATTATCTGTCTAAATAATCTCATGCATGCTCTTACTCTAACTCTACATTCTCATGCTTTCTGGCAGTGCTTTCCAATCCTGGATTCCCATTAGATTTATTTAGGAATCTTGTTTAAATTCCCTGGGCTCACTAGATAATCTCTGGGAATGGGCATTCTGTATTAGTTACAAGTATGTTCTAGGTGATTTTCAGTAAAAGTCAAAATCCTTAAGAATTCACCTTTTTTTTTTTTTTCATGAAGGGCCTTCTAGTCACCAAGGAGTGTTCTAGATAGTCAAAGAGTGAATTTACATTCATTGTATACGTGCATAAAATAATCCAAATCAATCATCAGCAATCAGATTTAGTTGTGTGGGAACCAAAAGATAACCAATGTCTTAAGCAAGGGAATCTGAGGGCGGTGGTTAACAAAATTCAAGGAATTCAAGTAAAAGGTCAGTAGAATTCAAGGCATTCTACTGTGAGACAACTTTGAGGGGACCTGGACCAAGAATGGAGAGTAGCTTTACTATGCACGTCTAGGCGCAGGCAGTGACATTTTTCTACAGCCAATGATGTGGCTACTACCACCTACACTATCGCCACCACCATTACTACAAAAATAAATTAAATTCAAATTTTCTTTAGAAACTAGATAACATAATATAAAACAAAAAGCAATTGCCATTGATTTGATTCTAACTCAAGAAGCATCTAACAGAGAAGAGCTTCCCCATAGGGTTGCCAAATCTGTAATATTTATGGAAGTAGACTTCCACAATTTTTGTCCTTCACAATAATTGATTGGTTCAAGGCACTGACTGGCCTTTCAGTTAGCAGTCCAGCAAACACGAAGTCTTTTAAAAAGGAAATAAAAATAGGAATTTATTATGGATGACATTAAATGTTCTGGGGTTTTTTTCAGCTTCATTAATCATGGTCTTACGCATCATTTGGATTTTTGTCTTTATACTAACATGATCTTAGCCTTACTATCTTGGGGTGATTTGTCTTTCACTGTTTTCTGTTGGCTTTCCTAGCTGTGAAGCAGAGCTTATCATTAATGGATGTAGAATGATAATGACTGATTCAAGGTGTTGTGGGGAATGCAGGGGTGGGGGAGGGGTGACGGGGAGGGAATGGGATTTCGGGAGTGAGCAATGGGGTCAGGAGATGGGAGGGAGTACTAGAACTAATGGATATGGCACTGCTCAGTTTGTAGGTGACATAACCATGTGAAGGGGTGGAAGGCTCTAAGGGGGATGTGGTGGTACAATTCCCCTGGATGTGATTGAACAATTGAACTGTTCAATTGTATGATATGTGAATTATAGGTCAATAAAACTGGTGGGGAAAAAATAAGTCATAGTCATTTTTCCACGTTAAGAATTGTATGCACATACAACACCAAGTTGGGGCTCTTTCATACAGCAAGTACTAAGATTTCATTGGGGTCTTTCATATGATGAGCAATGAGATTATTTCAAATGCTCAACTATATATTTCTGAAATCAACATTTATATATTTGCAAGCTTGTTTTCTGGGAGGGAACACATTTCCAGAGATATAACTTGCGGGGCGGGGGTGGGGGGCGGTGTTACAATTTTATATTCTTTAAAATTTTAATAATCATTGCCCCGAAGCCCTTCCCATACAAGTGGTATTAATTTATATCCCTGCTAGTAATATTATATTCTTGCCTATAAAATGAATTAAAAGCTGTTTTAATCTTGCCAATGTAGGAGGCAAAAATAATGGATTGTTTTAGCTTTTATATTTTTAACTATCAGTGAAGTTAAGTATCTTTACTTGTGATTTCTGGCCATCTGGTTTCCTCTTTTGTTACTTGCCTGTTTGTGGATGTTATCCATGTTGCTATTGGCTGATACTACTGCTTTGGGCTCCTGACCATTCAAGACTACCTGCTCAGCTCTGCCCTACTTGCCTCAATTCTAGTTCAGTGTTTTCCTAATTTTAGATTATGACCTCAGGATCAGTTTCCTCACAACACTTTTTGTTCTGGAAGAAGAAGGGAGCTTAACAAAAAGAGCGAACATCACAACAGCCCTATACGTCCTCAATGTTGGGCTGGGACAGAAACATTGCCTCAGTGCACTGTAGTAAGCTTACACCCAAGGGAGACACCGTTTACAGCCTCCATTTATGAGGGAGCTTCACACTGTTCACGGAAACATTCCATTATCTTTTCATTCCATGTTTCCATGAACTTTTTAAAGCCCCTTCGTATGTAAAGAACTCACTACACACTGATCTATGGACGATAAATTGATATTTCTCCCTGGGTTATGTAACTCAGCCCACAATGTGTAAGGTATAAGAAGATGTTGCACTTTTCTTTCAGATGAGAAAGCAGCATAGCATTAATATTTTTAATGTATTTAACTAATCTGTTTTAAGTCTTTAATAGACCCAAAGCCCAGTGGGACAGAAGTGAGATTGGGCAATGCGGGGTGGGGGTGGGGGATGCTAAAAGTCCTTGCAGTGAACTAGAGGAGAAATGCAGGTATTAATAATTTAAAAGAAAAAATAGAAAGAAGAATAGCAGTACAAATTGGGAATCATAGCTTGAAAATAACTGCATTGTGCATATAAAATAAAATTTCCTCCATCACTTTTTTGGCTAATCTGTTTCTGCTCTCTTTTCTACCACAATGTATGTTGCAACCTGGAAAGAACAAAATCTATGTGTAGCAGTTGGTGAGATAATTTGTTGTCTTGAATCATGTAATTTTGTTGAAACTGGCACTTAGGGTGAGCTTTCCCTCTTTCTGTAAAAGTTGGAAAATTAACCACAGGAGACCTTTGTAAGATTAAATAATGATTATTTTAATAATATTGATAATAAATAATAGTTATAGTGGGCAGTAACTGTTCTGACTGCTTTACATGTATTATTGGCACATTTTCCTATGGAAACAAATTTATACGGTTAATTCAAAATGATTATCTCCATTGTACAGTTGAAGAAACATAAAGCTGAAATAATTTGTTCTTAGTCACAGAACTATCTTGGAATCTGCTTGGAAGAAAGCAACCCAAATTAGATAACGTTAATTATTTGTGAGTGGTTCCTATTAACTTTTTGATTGTAAGAAATATAAAATCTACTTGAGCTAGCATAAGTGAGAATAAAAGATTGTGGTTAAAGTAAGAGAATCCAGTACAGGAATGTAAATGGGTCTCATCAAACAAGGGACCCTAGACCAGTGGTTCTCAACCTGTGGGTCGTGACCCCTTTGGGGGACGAACGACCCTTTCACAAGGGTTGCCCGATTCCTAAGAGTAGCAAAATTACAGTTATGAAATAGCAACAAAAATAATTTTACGGTTGGGGGGCGGGGGTCACCACAACATGAGGAACTGTGTTAAAGGGTCGCAGCAAGAGGAAGGTTGAGAACCAGTGCCCCAGACCATCAGGAAGGACACTTTCTCTCACTCTGCTTCCTTGACTCTTCACTATCACTTTGCTAGCCGTCTTCTTCTGTCTCTCTAGTCCATGGAACTGAAAATATGGCTGGCATTTGCTCCCAAGTTTGCATTTCTAAGTCCAGTTGTTTAAAGTTAGCTCCTTCCTATGTTGGATTACCGAATAAGCAAGGTAAACACAGGATTGCTTGTGCTTTCTTATTAATCTGTAGTAAACAATTTCCACAGTTTTTCAACACATCAAAAATTCTGCTTCTAAATCTGGCTGGCAACTGTCTCTCTGCCAACTGCCCAGCACATTCCTACAGAATCAAATCCTCTTTTCAAATTTACAATCCTTGACAAGGATGGAATACCCAGTAAGCAAAGTTAGCATGGATTTTCCTGTACTTATTTACTAATCTCTAGTAAACAGTTTCACATGTCTTTCACTTCATCTTCCTCATGTTTTGCCACATCTTTGATTTGGTGAAACCTATGTGAAATTGCTCACTAAAGATTAGTAAATAATCACAAAGAAGCACATGCTTACCTAGCTTACTGGATAATCTGCCCAGGCCCCTTGTTGGTCAGTCTCAATTTCACAATGCTAGAGAAGAAACTCTACTTGATCCATAGGCTCAAGACTTACCCCTAAACCAAGTAACTAATTATGGATAGCAAGCAAGGTCACACTGTATGCTAGATGAAGCACTTGTAGCATGTGGTCTGCAAAGAGACCCCTGAGTAGACAACTAGAATCCAGTACTGTAAGTAGCTCTTTGTATATGCTCTGTAACTCCAGTAGTCAGGAATATTTCAAAGACATGAATCTACTGAGCCCTGCCTCGCATGTCCAGATACTGTTAGTCTCTTCATCTTAAATGTTGTAGCCTTCGTGTAATATTATAGTGCTAGTCTTCATGAAACTGAGATTTCATGGTCGATTTCACCATGATATTGCTTCCCAAAGAAACTCAAATCCTTATTTAAAATTCTTGGAAAATAAAGACTATTTGCTAAAGTTATAAAAACAACATTTTAAAAGATTGTTATTAAATCATTTTATTCTTCCTCCAACCAATCTTTCCTTTGCCTCACCCTCTTTATCCAGAGATATTTCATGTGATGGGTGTAGCTGTTATTTGGATTTTCCATTTGTATGCTTTTTCTATGAACAACTTATGTGAATCATTTTGGCTTAAAAAAACTGCTACTTCTGTTCACCCACTACTTTGATCAGCATAATAGGTGTAAGATAGTAGCATGACTATCACAGAATTTTCTTACCAAGTTTTGTCTTAGTGCAATCATTGAAGTTTTCCAATTGTCTCACCCGCTTTATTGCTTCTCTTCCTGTCTTTTAATGAGTCCAGTAGAATTCTTCCCAAGGCATTGGAGAATAGTGCCTCTCCATGAAGCTGGGGAATCTAGAATTATACTTAAGTTGAATTCAGCAGCAAGATCCAACCTTCTTCTATTCAGGCACTGTACCTCGCGTCAATCTAGAATTATGTGCACCTGGGAAATAATAGAAAACTCACTTTACATGGAGTTAAAATAACTGGGCTTTATTTTCTCCTAAAACAAGAAGTATAGCACTAGTGAGTAATTCAATTCATCGGTAGGTGAATCCAGCCATTGCTGACAGAGGTCTGTGTGGGGCTGCACCTCTCCAATGTATTATGTGTAGTCATAATACCTATGTTGGTCAGGTGACCAGTGTGATCAATTCTGGAAGCAAATTAGGAGGCTATTTGTGACCTAGTCCCAGTGATTGTGGGTGTGCCCTTCCTTGGTCAAAGGTGATGAGGCTTTTGCTGGTCAGGATTTGATTACACAAAACGGAGGCCTTTTCTGGAGTCTGTCAAAGTGACTCAAAAAGTCAACTCAGCCTTTTGATCTTGTTTCCAAAGGGTCGCCACAATTGCCTCTTCCCCCTTTTTTCCCCTCTAATGAGCTCCACCAATTATGAAAATCCAGGTCCTTCCACCAGTTTGTGGTGAAGTCCAAGTTTATTCAGAAGCGCGTTGCTGTAAGTCCCTCTAAGTTGACCCGAGGGCTGTCTCTGCTTCTATAAACTGTATACCACCCCACCTTGCCAGGAGGCCAGCTGCCAGAGTTCCTAATGCCCAAATACAAATGTGGTACCTTTTTCTTTTCTTCCTTTAACCTTTGACAAAATAAAACAATAAAAATTCCCCCACATATGAATCTTGACAACTCTCCGATTTGATGTATATAGATTGCAGAACTATCATAGATCTTTAGCCAACACTGAAATCTTTGAAGTATTATTCTATGATCAAATTCTGATGATAAATTACTTTATTTCTTTCCTTTCTGTAATTTAGTCTGACATTTATCTGTTTTGAAGATTTGACCTTGCAGTACCTTTTTAATGTATTATTCCTTAGAATATGGACTGATAAATCCTGTGAAGTTTTCTAATTTCAAGTAGTATGGAGCTTTTACTAGTGATCTCTAGGGATCCTTGATTGTTTATTCTAAATAAGACCCCAGAGGATGCTGTTTTCAAAAAATAAATCAGATACACAATGCAAACGTATCCACTGCAGACCTCTTTCTGACTTTTTTCAAGAGACTCCACACTCACTGCCATCGAATCAATGCTGACTCATAGAAATCCCCTGTGGGGTTCTGAAACTGTTTATGGGAGTAGAAAGTCCAATCTGTCTCCAACTCAGCTGCTGTGGTTTTGAACTCTTGACCATGTGGGTCATAGTGCACCATGAGGGCTCCACTTACACATCTCTAATATTGTCCGGAAGTGAATCTGGACTCAAATATATACAGCCTGTGTATAGTAAATATATCCAGGGCTGTTTCATCAGTTCCCTCTAAAAAGAACTCGTGTGCTGCCACCAGAATGAGGTGGTTTCTGTGATGCATCCAGCCCAGCACCCAGTTTCTCCCACGGTGATGGTCTGATCCCAGAAAAGCCTCCAGAGTTCTCTCTGTTGTGGGGCTGGAATTCAGAGGACAAGAACAGCCTGGGTCAAGTTGACTCCCTTGTTCCATAGTGCGAGTATTACTTGGCCAAATTCTAGGTTAATGATTTTATCCAAGGCACATCTGTGCAATGTTCTTTGGGCTCAGAATTCAAGTCAGGATTCAAATGTAAGTTAAAATGCAAATGTAAATTGAATTAAACCAGACTACCTTGCACCTGCTTCAAAGTCCATCTGAACATGGTAACCCATCCAAGAGAAACAGAAATATATCACCAAAATACCATAGAAAGCACAATGTTTTCCTGTTTTATGGAAGCTCCTTAGGGATAAAATGGAAAGGTTTACATAGTACTTTACAGAGCTTAACTCCTTACATATCTTCTCCTGGGGCCCTGGGGCCAAGCAGCACAGCACAGAATTCTTAGAAAGGAGTGTGGAAGGAAAATGCATGCTTACATTTTAATATCTATGCCTCTGAAACCATAAATTCAACAAGACCAGTGGTCAGTCTCTTGGAGTATACAGAACTTCCACGTTCCCAGCATAAAGGAGTCCATCTTGCTAGGGTTAACACCTAAAGGTTTCTGCTTCTTGGATGTATTTCCCTCACCATCTTTCCCCAGTGACAAGTAGAGAATAATGAAGATATTCTGGGAAGACAAAAGGCAAAAAAGAAAGGAAAGAACGTCTCACGTCCTTTTTTGAAATGCATTGCCTCTCAAGTGCCTATGTATACAAGTTGGTACCTCTCCCCTCAAAAACCAAAACCAAAACAAAACAGAATTGCACTGGGAAGACCAGAGCTTTCATAGTACACATTTTTCCTGATGGGTGAGCATCCAGTAGCTCACTGTGAGTTAGTGCACCTAGTGGAGTCACCTAGGAAGGTTCTCTCTGGTCACCGTGAATTTTTTCATAAAATCAGTTTTGCTCAAACCTCGTTTTTTGTGATGGCTGATTTAAAAGAACAGCATGTGGCTGTGAAATTTTGTTTACTGCTCAGGAAAATTGCCACAGAAACTGTTGTGATGTTGAACACAGCTTACAAGGACAGCGCTATGGGAAAAACTCAAATGTGTCAGTGGTTTCCTCATTTCAAAAAAGGGGCAATGTTGATTGATGACAACCCTCATTCTGAACATCCATCAACTTCCTGAATGGATGACAATGTTGACTCATAGTACATTTGGAGTTCATTTCATCAGGTCAGACTGTTAATCAAGCTTTCTACTTAAAGGTTCTGAAAAGATTACATTACAGTGTGCAACAAAAAAGGCCTGATTTGTGGCAGACAGGGGACTGGTTTTGCCACCACAGCAATGCACCTGCTCATGCAGCCATCTCAGTGCCCAGTTTTGGGCAAAAAACAGCATGCCTCTCTTGCCCCACACATCTGACTCACTTGACCTCAGTCAGGGTGACTTCTTTTTGCTTCCACGAATGAAGAGGGACAAGAAAAGACAGTGATTTGACAACATAGAAGTGGTAAAGAAAAAACAAGGAAGGTGCTCTCAGCCATCCAAACAGATGAGTTTGAAAGATGTTTCCAAAAAAGTGGTTTTGTAAAAAAATTTAAATACATGGCTTTGGGGGGAAAAAATCTGATTTGAGGGGGCAGGGGGTGGGGGTAGGGTGTAGATATTCCCTCATGTGCTCCTTGGAATGATAACCAACTATTCTAGTTAACCCAGGACTAGTTTCCTGGGTTGCAGAACTTGCGACAAAATCTGGATCAAATCTAAACAAGTTGCTCACCTTCATTCCTTGCCAAAGACAGAGAGGCTGAAATGTCCCCGAGATAAATGTCTTGACTGAGATGTCTTGCAAGGTTTATAGCAGTGTTGCATTCAAGAGCCATACTTTTTTGTTCTGTTTCTTCAGATTTCCTCCAGCCGAACATTCTGCCCCCAGCTTTATCTTTACCTCTTCACATCAGCTTTCCTCATGTTTTGGATGTGTGTCAATGCTCTCTGCAGTTCTTTGCGCTACATCCTGTATTCCAGATAACAACGCCAGATAGAGATACAGGTTTTAGGCTTTGGCTGCAAGGAGCCAATTGTGAAACATATGTATTCATATTTGAAAGGAAAGTGATGGTGAGAAGAATCCTATCTCCTCTGGCTGGTGTGTGGACTGAATTCAGCACTACACATTTATATATGAAGTAATTAGAAATAATGAACCACTGGGGTTATCCTTAGTCTTCCTGGAAATAGAAAGTGCACCCAAATCATGCTGGCTAAAAGATCAGAATTCATTGTGGGTAAGAGCAGTAGAATTAGATTATGTTCCTTGATGGGCATATGCCCAAAGATTATTTTAAAGAATGGCAGTAGTGCCACATCAATATATACACATGGGTCCCACAGAGCCAGGCCAACACTGTGAAAAGAAACCCGAGTCACTTAGCTCCAATCCAGCTGCCCTGGAGACCTGATAGTGTTATTCTTGGGGTTTATAGCTGGGAATCTGTTTAAAGTCTGGAGAATTTGGTTTCGGCTGATCTCTCTGCTGAAATAGCAGCCTCAGTAATGTCCATCAGATGTAACTTGTCTGTGTGGATGGCGCCTTTGCTCTTGCGGAGAATCTCCAGTCTCAAGAAGAAAATGTAAAGGCTCTTACCACTTGGCTTCCTTCCTACCTCTAGTTGTCTTTTCTTTCTTATATGAGTGCTACATTAGTCTCTGTCTGTTTTTCTTAAAAGTCCTGGGAGTTGTGGAGGGGAGAGGGTGGGGGGAATGCTGTGGACTGAGCTACTTAAATTTTTAAGCAATATTACCCCTAAATGAATGTGAGGCCAATGGGAGTAATAGAGCTGCATTGCGGAGAGCCCTGCAGCCCAGAACAACCCGCAGACCAAGACAGGGAGAGAGCAGCTACCCTGGCTGGCCCACAGACTGTTGTTGCCAAAGATTGCTTCTTATCTGGAAATTGCTCATATGGGTATCATACATGTTTGAAATAGCTTTCTCTAATATGGAAAGCCATAAAGCAGTAATAAACAAATGGGACTATGGTGAAAACCACTTTATAAGTGTCATGACTGCTTTTACAAGTGTTTCTTAAATAGCCTCCTTTTCCCTTTGCTGTGTACAGCGAACTCTCTTTGCTCATCTGAACTTCCAGATGTGGTTGGGCCCCTGTTCTGTCTACTTACATACTTGGTACAGATTTTTCTATTAATTTTTTAAGTCGTAGGGAAAGATCATAATGCTGAGGAAGGAGCCAAAAGTACAATGAAATGGAATCAACTGAAGTAACAAAGACCTCTCCACTTTCCAAAAGCATGTGCTCCTCCACAGGCCTGCAGGGAAAACCACATCAGTGTGGGACAGTGCCATTTCAATGCGCTATTTGAATTGGCCAAAACCGAATGCATGAATAAGAAGCAACAACAGCAATACTGCCAACAGGCTGCAGCTATTTAAGACACAATGTCAGCAAGATGCAGCAAATGGAAGAGATATCTGGAGTCAATAATCACTAGTCTGGATATAGGAGGTTGATTCATTAGGGGAACATGATTGAAGGAGTAGACGAGACAAACGCACTGCTGTATATATGGTTTGCCTCATATTACTTGAGTTGCATATTTTGAGTTTTTCCACCCTAATTCTTGGGTAAGATGCAAAGTTTAAAAAGCAAATTTTTATAAAATACTCATTAAAAATTCCAAGACAATGGCATTAAAGTTCATTTTCATGTTTCAGCTTCACATACACTCTATCCCAGTGGTTGTCAACCTTCCTAATGCTGCAACCCTTTAATACAGTTCCTCATGTTGTGGTGAACCCCAACCATAAAATTATTTTCATAACTGTAATTTTGCTACTGTTATGAATTGTAATGTAAATATATGATGTCCAGAATGTATTTTCATTGTTACAAATTGAACATAATTAAAGCATAGTGATTAATCACAAAAACAATATGTAATTATATATTGTGAAATGTTTATTTCTAATTACAAATAAGTGAAATTTTGTCTTGAAACATGGTGTAGCATGGGTAAAAGTCTTAATATAACAACAGTAAACTACATTGCTATATGTTGTGACAGTATGCAGAAAAAGCCAATGTCAGTGTGAAGGCTGAGATCAGAAATTCTCGGGGCAGTCTTTGCAAGAGCACCATGATCATCTTTTTATATTCAGCTGTGGTTCATGTGACTACTGCCTCCTCACTATATGTATTTTCTTTTCTTAATGTTCTCTCTACACAATCCATTGTCATGGATGGTTTACTAATGAAAATAATATATAACAATAACTTTAATAATACAAAGATGATACATGGGATAGTTCAGTCAATACAGTTCATTATACTTTTTTTTCAGTAGTTGATGATTTTACATTTACCCAGTAATTATAATTCATGAAGTGTTGTCTTACCTCCAATACTGCTGCTTTCAACACAGTAGCTGCTTTTAACAGAGTAGCTGCTTTCTACACAGCAGCTGCTTTCTGCATTGTAGCTGCTCTCCACACATGTGTGACTGGTTCACATAAGTACTTTATAGTGCCAACCCTTCACATACACTTGTATTTGTACGGGGTATATGTGATGGGGTTGGCACGATGATGTCATCATGCCAGGTACTCATATGTGGTCGTATCATGTGGGCAGACCTGCCTGGAGACAGATAGAGGAGTGGTGTCTCAGTTCCTAAGACCATCAGAAATATGTTTTTTCTGATGGTCTTGAGAGACCCCTGTGAAAGGGTCATTCAACCCCCAAAGGGGTTGCAACCCATAGGTTGAGAACCGCTGTTCTATCCAAATAGTTTATGAACAAATACAGAATTTTTTTTTCATTTGAAAAGCTATATTGTGGCCCATACCACAGGGGCCTCAGGTGTAGGGCAAGAAAATAAAAGGAAAATATTTATCTCCATTATCATCTCGCCACTCATACTGGTGGTAATCATGAAAACATTTTGCTTGCATGTTCACAAGGAAACTAACTGAACTGGAGGTTTGAGTGTCAGTGTCTGGCCAGAGTCCATTTCGTGGCAAAAGGAATTTTTAAGTACTGACATTGTATTTCAACAGGGCAGGAAGAGACTGGATTTACATTCCTTCTTGGATTAGGCTTTGTTTTTTATATATTTATTCTCTGGAGATAATCAAAAACATGTACACCGACACCTTGCTGGCTCTACTCCAGAATGACTGAATGCAGAGCAAGGGCGGTGGTACTCTGATGGCTGAGATGAGGGGGAGACTCTTCACAGCAGAGTCCCAAGCCCAAGGGGGGCTTGTGATTTTTCTCCAGTTATGTCTAAAGTACCTGTCACTAGTGCAAGGAACGACAACTGCTTATCATCCCAACACTGACTGGCTCTGAAAAGCATATCATCGGGAGCCTTCAGTTTCAAATAATCACTGTCTTACGGTCTAACAGGGAAGAAGACCCTAGGTGATTTTTGAAGTGTTCGCCTGCAACTTATGCTAGGTCGTGCAGGTGACTTATGATGGGATTGCTACAGAAGGAATGGCCGTCATTCTGGGGTTTTGATGACTGCTGCAATTGGGCTTTGCTCAGTGGCTCGTCTTTACCTACTCTTTTTGGCTTTGAGTTTTAAACTGTGTTCTATTTCAAGAAGTCCACTTTAATTTTGTGACAAAAGAACATGTAGCCCTAGTCTCCTGCAGTCATTTGGTTTACCCCCTGCCTGCTCTATCTCCTTCCTAGCTCTGACTTGTTCTAATTCCAATCATGTAAAGAAGGGTTTCTAACGGGTGTGCGCATTTTTTGAGATGGCTAGACCTTTTCTCATTTCAAGCCTCAGGGATGAAATATATTTGAAGTGGTTTATTTATAAATAATGAATTTTAAGTTTTTAAAATGTTATGTATCTGATTCGAAGTAGAGTGGTTCAGAAAGTGAAAATAATGTCTTGTTGATTCATCTTCTTACCTTATGAAGGGGAGTTTACTTGCATTTCTTTGGGTTGGAAATGGCACTTCCTTATTAGAGAAGCAGGCTTTAAACTGTACACCAGTTTAATAAAGAAGAAGTGGATGCAGTGTTATTTTCTTCCCCCTGACTCTCTGTGCTCCCTCTGCCTGGTGTCTGACTGGAACCCCATATGGAAATTCCTGGATGATGGGGTAGGATGCTTGAGGAAAATGAAGATTACTGGGCCCCCTCCCAATGAACTAAATACGAATCTTCAGCAGTGGCTCCCAAGACCGTGTATTTTCAAGCTTCCATGGGTGATTTTTAAGAGCCTTTTATGTGAGGAATGACTGTATTAGATATCATGAGGTTCTGGAATGGAGATGGCGGCAAGAGTTGCTGGTGGCTTGACCTAGTTTCAATCCCCCACTCATTCCTCAGTGGACTAAGATCCCCAAGTCTTAGTCCAACACTTGACACTCTTCCAGCTAGGTGTGGGAATCTGCTTCAGGCTTTGAGAGGTAAGATATGTAAGCAGATGCGCTGTGGACGCTTAAAAGACAACTGGCACATGACCTTTTGCCTTTATTTCCTGCTGCTTCTTCTTGCTGGTTAGAACAGGCACATAGTAGGTAC
This sequence comes from Echinops telfairi, assembly GCF_000313985.2. Taxonomy (NCBI): domain Eukaryota; kingdom Metazoa; phylum Chordata; class Mammalia; order Afrosoricida; family Tenrecidae; genus Echinops; species Echinops telfairi. The sequence goes on along the minus strand of NW_022103901.1, from coordinate 45,238,690 downwards.
TCAAGCATGCAACTTAGAAATGAGGTAACATATTAATAAGGCTAGCACAGCAAAGTAGAAGGACCCCTGAATCTCTGAACAGGAGATTCTCATTACAGGCCTGAGCATCCTAATTCTGCATTTTTTACGTGACAGAAAAGACCAGGTAATGTACTGGTTACTTGTTGGACTGCTAACCCCAAGGTCAGCAGTTAAAAACTGCCAGCCATACTTCCAGAGAAAGATGAGGCTTTCTACTCCGGTAAGAGTTACAGTCTTGGAAACTTACAGGGCCAATGCCCTGTCCTTTAGGACCACTGCGAGTCAGAATTGACTCAATGGCCATGAATTTGGTTTACTTTTTACATGACAGAAAAATAAACACCTGTCTGGTCATTCATTTTTGTTTTGTTGTTAGTGCAGGAGTAGGAGGAGGTAGGTTGGGATGTGTTAAATGTAACTGAACCTAATCTTAAAAGATACAGACAATAAGAAAGCAGTCTTCTTTTTTGTCTTGTGTCAATTCTGACTCACGATGATTCCACGTTTCAGAGTAGTGCTGTCTTTAAGGTTTTCATAGTAGTCATCTTTTTTCTAAATCATCAAGACTTTCTCCCAAAGTACCTCTGGGTTGAACGACCAACTTTCCGTGAGTGCCACCAGGGCTCCTTCCAAAGCCTAGAACCTGCTTGTTATCGATAAGCTGTTTTTAATAATCAAGTAGAACATTTTGAGGTT
>NW_022103901.1:45235309-45237077 GCF_000313985.2 Echinops telfairi | reverse complement strand
ACGTCGGACAGGGCAAGATATGACAAAATACCAATTTATAAACTATCAAGGGCTCATGAGGGAGGGGGGAGCGGGGAGGGAGGGGGAAAATGAGGTCCTAATGTCGGGGGTTTAAGTGGAGAGAAAATGTTTTGAGAATGATGTACAAATGCCCTTTTCCCTAGGAGGCAAAGTTTTCTTGGTAATTGTTTTCAACACATTGACTTCTGGATGGATTTGAGTTTTATGGCAGTCTCCTGTTTCTGCTTGGTGGGTGTTGGTCTTTGGACCACAATGAGATGACAAGGATTTTCCACAGGTTTTAGTGTCTCGTGGCATATTCTTTGAGTTTTTCTTTGACTGGGAAGATTATTACCTCATCATCTATCTTAATAGATAATTTGGAAGGGGAGAGGGTTCTCAGATTTCAAAAGATGTTATTCTACTCTCTCCTTCTCTTCATGGTATCTGGTGATAGGTCTGAGCATATTCTTACCTGAGCACTATTGTATGTGATTGCCTTTTTATCTCTTACTGTTCTTAAATTTTTCTCTTTTTCCTCGAATTTGGATAATTTAACTATTATGTACCTTTGTGAGTTCTTTTGGGGGTTTAGTCTAATTGGCGTCCTTTCTGCTTCCTGTATGAATGTCTGATTCTCATTCACTAAGATGGGGAACTTTGCTTCCAGGAATTCCCTCACTCATTTAGCTGTAGACTTTTTCATTGTGTCTTATTCTGGAAGACCAATTATTTAAATATTTCCTCTTCATAGCATCTGTCATTCTCAGGTTTTCTTCCTCTTTGATTATCTTGTTTGACTTTCCCGTTTGTTGAAATCTGCCTGATTGTACTTGAGATCGCTGGTATGATTCTCTACCTCTTCTAGTCTGTTGGTGAGGTCCATTATCTAGTGTGTTGCTTCTGTTACCTCGTCCTTTAGTTCTTGTATTTCCCTTTGGTTCGTGGACTTCATCCTCTCTATCATGGACTTCATCTTTTCTATCATTGCGTCTTTATTCTGCATTCCTTCCCTCGTATCTGGATTACTGCAAGCAACATTTGGACGATTTCTTTTTATTGCAGATCAATGTGTTTCTTCTATGAGCATCATTATGTTTAGGATTTCTTCTGCTGTTGCGGGTTTTTTTTTTCTTCTTTTCTTGTTGAGGGTGTTCCGGTATGTTGCTGTCTGTGTCTCATTTTGGAAGCACTGGGCGCCATGTTCCCAAGAGACTGAGGGCCCTTGAACTCTTTCTCTGTGTAACTGGTAAAAGTGGTTTGTGGCCAACTATGGTGGTGGGTCAGGCTGCTGGGTAGGTGAAGTGCTGGAGACTCAGTGGCTGGAGGTGGTGGGGAGACTCAGAAAGTGTGCTGAGGCTGGCAACTGTAGGTATGCCACTGGGCCATGTTGGAGTGTGCCTACAGCATTGGCATGCGTCTGATCTGGACTTTCTGGCCACAATTTTCAATCTTTTACAGACTCTCTTTGGGGCCCAAAACTCTAGATTCGGGTTTGGGCTTGGGCTGTGGCTTTCAGCCCTTGGCTTTTCCTGTTTGTTTGTTTTTTAATGTGAAAATCCTAGGCTGTGCTCTAGGGATTAGAGTTCTGCCTTACTGTTATGCTAATATGCTAATGACCATGACCAGGTTTCTGACAGTTTACATTCAATGTTCTGCAAAGGAACACAGCCTGGAATAGTAAGCATTAATTTTTTTCCCCTTTATATAATGCGCATGTGGCATGCCCTAACATTGGGACTGTGCTGTGCTGTCTCCCAGGCAAGGA
>NW_022103901.1:45232099-45234222 GCF_000313985.2 Echinops telfairi | reverse complement strand
CCTTGTTATAGATACTGTTGCTTTAAATCAAAGCCAATTTGATGGCAATTAACAACAACAAAAGTATGTTGTGTGCAATTTTAAATGAAATCAATGCTGACTATGCCTAGTTCCTGACTGATGCTCCATTTTTTAGCATCTACTGTGTGTCATGTTAATATCAGATACTCAATAATGATCTGAACATGGAGCCCAACCTTCTGCAGGAACGTTATTAGTACAATGATAGCAGTCTAAAGATGGACAAAGAGGGTCTGAGATAATTCAAGGCTTTAGGCTAGAAGGATGGGTTAAAAATTGGCCAAGGAGGAAAGAGTTTTCTTAACAGAAAAATGGTTAATGCAAAGGTCCTGAGTATGAAATGAGTTGATGTAGACTAGGAGCTGAAAACAAGCCACTAGAGTAGAACATAGAGAGAGCTGAGTGACTTTGTAAAAGTATGCAAAAGCATGTCTTGCGGGGCACTTATAGGTTTCTGTATTTAAGCAAATTGCAGTTGGAAGTCACTTAATTGTTTTTAAGCAAGGGAATGATGTAATGCTATATGTGTGTTATAAAGAGGACCCTGGCTGCTAAGTGGTTCCATTAGTGGAATGTTCAGTTGTAGTAGCTAGTTGTTTACTTTGTGCACTTATTGATAAACTTCTGAGCTATAAACCTAGGCCTCCCACAAGAGAGCCAGGCAGAGGGCTGGTTCAGTAAATAATAAATACTCAGTTGATCTCTACCAAATCCACTGCCATCGAGTCAATTCTGACTCATGGAGACCATCTGGGTCACAGTAGAATTGCCCTGTTTCTGAGACTATAATTGTGTATAGGAGTAGAAACCCCCATCTTTCTCCAGCAGAGTACCTGTTGTTTTCGAACTGCAAAGCTTGTGAATTTCAGCCCAACAAATAACCACTATGCCACCAATTTATCTAATGGCATACAAATAGCATTGTTTATGAGCATTTCTCTCATAACTTCATCACTACTAAACACTTTCAAGACATAGTTTGTTCCTTTATGTTATTGCCTTAACAACCCTGATCTGGAGTTTATTTTAGGGGAAAAGGTGAAAATTCCTGGTCATTAGGTGTGGAGTTGGGAATTTCAGCTGCAAACAACTGCACGAATCAGACAGAATGGCAAAGGCAGGATGCCTAGGTCCTAGTCCCATCTCCTAACTGGTGCCATTACCCCAAGCTTGGGATTTCAGCACTAGGAATGCTTGTTTGCTTACGCTTTGTTGTTTATGAGAAAGTACTTTTTAAAATCTGGAATTTGGGTCCAATATTAGCAATTATGCAAAGATCATATTTCTATATTGCCTAACTTTGCGTGTAGGTCTTACCCCTCCATCTTTAAGAAACTCATGACAAGTGGTAAAAGGAACTTTTACTATACGGCCCTTCTTACAGTCACCAACCTCTCCCTTGGCAAGTGTGAACCAAGGAGTTCATCATTTCCTTAAGTGGCAATTGGGCTGTGACATACAGTGATATTTGGCTCGCCTTTGCTTCTCAGAAGCATGTCCTCCTGAATTGATGTAGAGATACGATGCTGAGTAAATCTACCATGAAAAGTGCAGGGCAGGCCAATGAGGGTGATTCTGCAGGTGTGTGGACACATGCTTCAACTGTTTGACTTGGGTGTGGGCACCCAAGGGTTTTTGTTTAGGCCCAAAAGTAGAAGCCAAGCTTTCATTTTAAACAGATGGTGCTGCTAACAAGGAAAAGAAAAGGTTCTTTTAGTTCACAAGATACCCCAGGGAGAATCTGTTTTAAAAACAAACAAGCAAATAAACAAAACTATCAAGTAATCCCTCCTAGATCACAGTACACACACATGAACAAGGAAGACAAAACTTAGCCTCTGTTCTTCACTTTCCCCACCCTCCCCCATGCCAAATGCCACATTCTTTCAGTGTAGATATAAAAATACTATAAATAAAAAATAAACAGACTCAAGCCTGAATCACTGGGGCTTTTCATTGCATGACCACAACATAAGCATTGGTCCATCATTTGGGGATTTTGTGAAGCCTCTAAGAATGTTCAGAATTCCAGTCTTGCTCAAACAATGCCTGCTGGTCAGAATGATTCAGATGTAAAGTCTCAAGACAACCTGAGAATTTTA
>NW_022103901.1:45230343-45231790 GCF_000313985.2 Echinops telfairi | reverse complement strand
GACAGGGTAATACCAGCCCTGTAAGTTTCTAAGACTGTAACTCTTTAGGGGAGTAGAAAACCTCCTTTCACTCCCTTGGTGTGGCTGGAAGTTTCTAACTGCAGCCCTGTTGGTTAGCAGCCCAACACAAAACCCACTACGCCACTAGGACTCTTATGAAGTAGTGTTCATTATGCTTTAATTGAGCCTTTGTTTAAATCTCTCCATTAGGTGGCACAATGTTTCATAACTACTTTAAGCTCTTAAATCTGAATATCATTGATAACAATCTCCTGAAAGATCATGGTCCTGATGCCTAAATCATGCTAATCCCCGGGGATGTTCTTTTTAAGCATTCCAGGGAAAAGGGACACCAAAAGTTACCCAGGCACTCCCCACCTTGAGGAGGGTCCACACTCAAACTGGCCCCAAAAGAGAAGGGTCTCTTCCTTCTATTTTTAAATATGCCCAGCCCCCCACTGAAACAGAGTGCATAGCTTCCCTAGTAAGCACTCAGGTGTTTAAACATTATGAGCCCGTGCAGGAGACACTGAGAGTACAAAGCACTTATTATTAATTTGAAACTTTACCTACTGGGCCCTAGAGACCACTTCTCTCTACATCCAAGCCTTTCTATAGTGTACCTGGAAGCTAGCTTGTCTACTTGGATAGGGAATGATAAGAAAATGAATTTTTGAGAAATCCTACCTCACTCCCCCCATCAGGTTAGTGGGACCTCTCATGACAAACTCATAGAAGTATGGGGAGGATGAGAATATATATGTGTCAGACTGCGCAAATAAGGGATGATTTATAGTGCCACTAAAATGGTTATTCTAAGGCTTAATCTGGAAGAAATTGTTTACATTTAGAGCTTTATGGAAAAGGGGGAAAAGTATAAGCCTAAATTATAGACACGAATATTTTGTTCATTAAATAATATTTAAACCCATGCTAGCCAACGAGATATTGGACTCTAGAACCAGAGAGAGAAAGATAAACACAGGTAACAGGCATTAAATGCTCACCACTATTCCAATGCAGGGCATCTGATCCTTTAAATATTTATAGCCTTGGGAACCCTATACCCCAGAGTAGCAGTGCTCATACAGCCCAGGAAAAAATACTGTCCCTGGAGATAAAGGACTTGTCCTGAAGAGCAATAGCAAAAAACATTGCTGCTGTTCTGCAGCAACAGATGAAGATTCTGAGCATGCAAGGATGGAGGTAGTGACTGCATCACAAAATGACACTCTCTGAATAAAAGACACACCCAGATTAAACATGAGTACGAAGGATTAAGAAAAGGAGTATTGCAAACCCCACCCCACTTCCCTGCAAAAAACACTACCAATGAGTTGTTTTCACCTCATAGTGACTCTGTAGGGCAGAGTAAAACTGCCCCTTTGGAATTCCAATGCTGTCAATCTTATGCAGACTGAAAACCTCATCTTTCTCCCACAAAGCA
>NW_022103901.1:45198122-45227898 GCF_000313985.2 Echinops telfairi | reverse complement strand
GTCCTCTCTGTGGACTGGCTGCTCTATTTGGGGTCATCGTCCTCAAGGCCTGGTGGGCCAGGATGTGCTCCAGTCTCTCCTCCTCCCCCATCATCTGCTCCTGTGTGCTCAGATCAGATATGTCCCTCTCCCGGAGCTGCGGATTCAGTGCCATCCTTTGAAATAAATTACCTTTTTAAAAGAGTACTTCTATACTAGGAAATTCATTATAGCTTATCAAAATAATAGATTTAAGAAGTAAGCATACATTGTGATTTCTAATGAAGCTTTTAAAAAGTAGTTAGACAATAATCATCAATAATAGTTGACCCAAAAAACTCTCAGTATGATAAGTATCAATTAAATGAGGGTAATTAACCTATTGCTCCAGAATCATAGAAAACCCCATGAAACGAAAGTATCAAAATGCAAAGCTATTGTTTCATGGTATTTCTCCCATCTCGGTCTATACACTTCTGAAAGTGGTGTGTTCATCTCGTGGACCTTTGAACCCGTCCATCTTCCATCTACATGTCGTAAAGAGAGCAGTGTTGACACTCCCAAGGGACCCAAATTGTGTTCCCTTCAAACATCCTTTGAGTTTAGGAAATTCAAAAGAAGTCTGAATGGGGTAAGTAGGGTTGTAGGGGAGAAGGGGTAAGGTTCCCCAGTGAAATTCTTATAAGACAATTCTTACTATCCTTGAAAGATACGTAGGTGCATTGTTGTGATGGAAATTCCTCAGCACAACTCACTTGACCTTTTTTTCTCACCACTGAAGCTTTAATTTTCTTCAAACTTGCTTCTAGTGTCCTTCAATAAAATCTAAAGTCACCCTAACATTTTGACTTCTCTGCCTTGAATTTAAATGGCTCAAGCAGATCACCTTTGAAAACACTGTTTTGATTGGACTTTTGTTTTAAAGCAGCCTAACTAAGCTAAGACAAGTGTATTACCAAGAGGATTGGTCTGCATCCATCTCAAGAGACATGCCTAAATAGGGTTGGGTGGTTTTTTTAAATAAACCTGTGCATGTATGAATTGGAACCTGAGCAAAATAACTATTTTTTATTTTGTTAGTATTATTATTTTTTAATTAAAATAAACCTCACACTCAGCCCAAAATTTCAATTCATGCTAGTTGGGAAACTTTGAAGAGTTTTCCATTACAATCAAGTATAATACAAGAATGCCTACTATCACAACAGTTATTTAACATTTTACTCAAGCTTATAAACCAAGCCCATCGCTATGGGATCGATTCCAACTCAGGAAGCCCTCATGTGTGCAGAGCAGAACTGCCTTCTGCAGGACGGACAAGGCTCCAACTTGTAGAAGCAGCGCAGCAGGTCTTTCTCCAAGGTGTGTGTTGCTGGTTCAAACTGTCCAACTCTATGCAATTAATATTTGAGCTGTCCATTTGTACCACCCTGGAGTTCCTACTAGGTTAAATAGTGAATGAAAGTAGATAACATAATGAAATTAAAATAGGAAAGTTAAACTAAAATTTAAAAAGTAGGGAGTAAATTTCTACTTCCAGATGGCATTGCTAGAAAGTGAAAATATAAGAAAATTGAACAATGTAAGCAATAGAATTCAATAAGATAGAATGGTGCAAAGCAATACACTTTAATTAATTGTTTATATTAAGTAAGAACATATAAAGGAATAAAACAAAAACAAAAAAAACCAAACCACTGTTATCAAGTCATAGAGACTCTGTAGGGCAGAATAAACTGCCTGTACCATTTCTGAATCTTTATGGAAGGATCCATGTTGGCCCAGTGTGTTAAGCCTTGGACTGCTAACTGAAAAAGCTGGCAGTTCAAACCCACCAGCTGACCTAAGGAAAAAAGATGAAGCTGTTGGATTTATAGCCTCCTATGAGGTAGTTCCACTCTGTCTTATAAGGACATTATGAGTTTCCATTAACTCCGTGAAAGTTGTTTTTGTTTGGAATCTTTATAAAAGTACAGTATCATATCTTTCTCCTGTAGAGAGGCTTGTGGGTTTGAACTGTTAACCTTCTGGTTAACAGCTAGTCACTTTAACCACTGGGCCACTAGGGCTCCAATGGGAGAAAAGGCCCTATTTATAATCAGAATAATAAATAAAATACCTAGGAGTAAACAGAGAAAAATCCATATGGACAACATTGTACAACATTTTGGAACAACACAAAAATTTTAAGTAGAAAGACCTACCTTTTTCTTGATGAGAAAGAGGACATCATAAGATGTAACTTACCACTAGCTTTAATTCTACTGATTAAATTAGTAGTAAAAGTCTTTATTACTATTGGTATTTGTTTTGGCTGAAGTTTCTTCTGAAATTCATACTAGAAAATAAATAAGTAAAAGCTTAAAACTTGGAAAGAACAATGAAAGAGAAATAGTTCTATCAAATATTGAAATATTTTATAATTAAAATTAATTAATTTAATTAAAATTTTTATTTTAAAAATTAATTTTAATTTTAAAATGAATTAATTTAATTAAAATAATTAAAACAGTGTGATATTAGTATTTGAACAAGTAGAACAACCAACTCAACATAATAAAATGTTTTGAAATAGACCAAACTATATACAGGTATGTAATATGTGATAAATGTATTATTTTCTATATCTCTAAGCAGTGAGGACAAGAGGACTGTCAGACGTTTGTTTGGGCAATTGCATTGTCAACTGGAACAAAATAAAGCAACATTGGCAACTTGTTTATAGCCTAAGCTAGAAAAAAAACCAAATGGAACAAATATTTTATTTATTAGTTAGTTTGAAATTAGCTGTGTGTCACAAAAGAATTTCAGCCAGTTTTAATTTTACTTTGCCTCCTCTTATACCCAGTCAGACCAGTGGTCTGATAGGTAAAGATTCTGGAGGGTTTTAAAGCTGTGATAGCTCTCTCTGTCTTTCTCTCTCTTCCCACATTCCCCCTCATTTTTTCTTTATTTTTAAATATTATTCATCTTCCACGTTTATTTGTGGAATATAACACAAAGAAAAACATACTATCTGTAGTGGGACAGCCTATCTCCTCAAAAGGGTGCCAGTATCCCATTAACACCCACCATGGGTTTCTTCTGGCTCCTTCTCCTCCGCCTGCTCTTCGTCCTCCTGCTTCTTCTTTTCCCACTCACCTTCCCTCCTAACCTTCCTGACCCTTCCCCCCTGAACATCCCAGCTCTGACCTTGTAGCTTTTAAAGACTTTTCCTTTGAGGCGAAAACCACTTTTATTTTTTATTTTTTCCTTTCCTGATGACAGTGCTATTAAATATTTATCTTTATGAGATTAACTAATTTTGGTGAGCATAATGTTCTACAATTTTATCCATGTTTTGACAGGCTTGGCTTTTTTATAAGGATTCATAATATTCTAATGTGTGTATGTACCAAAGTTTATTTGCCAATTCTTTTACATAGTTTAAAATGTTTTTCCATCTTTTTGCTACTATCCAAAATGCTGCAATAAACATGGGTATGTGTATGTATGTTCTTTTTTTTAATGGGTAGATACTAAGAAAAGAGATTGCATGATCCTAATGCATTTGTATCTGCATTTTCTTAAGGATGTGCCTTATTGATTTCCATAAGAGTTGTAAAAGTCTGTAATCCCATCAGCAATGTATTAGTGTTCCAATCTCTCCACATCCTCCCTTGTGTTTATTACTTTTTTTAAAAAATTTTCCTAAGAGTGTTGGTGTGAAGTAGTCGCTTATTGTTTTTCTAATTTGTATTTCTCTTATGGCTAATGTGTTTGTCTGGGTAGACTAGAGATATAGATCCATTGAAACTCAAATGTGTATAAGAGAGAGTTTTATATAAAGGGTAGCTGTACATTATGAAAGCATCCCAACCCAGTCCAGTCCAAGCCCATAAGCCTGATATTAGCCCATATGTCTGATACCACTCTATAAAGTCCTCTTCAGACTCACAAAACACATGCAATGATGCCAAATGCAGGAGGATCACAGGTCAGTGGGTAGAAAGTCTTTGGATCCAGGGGCATTGTAAGCATCTCAGCACTGGCAGGGATCTCCACATGGCTTCTCCAGTTCTCAGGGCTCTGGTTGCCATCAGCATAGATCCACGTGTCTTGTCAGTAGAGTCTCTCAGGGAGTGAGTCCAGAGAAAGAGTGTCTCCCACCTCCAAGGAGTAAAATAGGATTTCCCAGAATTCGCAGGTGAAGGCCATGCCCACACAGAGGCCTTGTTGGTTATGTTCTGATTGACAAATTAGACTCCACCTCTTCACTCTTAACCCTCTCAAGTCCCAAATTGACACCAGATTATATAACTGCCACAGCTAATGAACATGAACATTTATTCATATATTTTTTGGCCACTTGGGTGTCTTCTTTACTAAGTTGTCTATGTTTACTTCCTATTTTTTAAATAGGCATTTTTCTTATTAAGGTGTTATAGTTTTCTATAGATTTTTAAAATTAGCTCTTTATCTGATATATCGGTGTCTAATATTTTTCCCACTCTACAGGCTCTCTTTTTACTCTTTTGATGAAATCTTTTGGTGTACATAAATGTCATATTTTAGATAGCTCTGGTCCTCTACTTGGTTTTCTATAGTGTGAGTGTTTTTCATTTTGATTGCTAGTGTACTTACGTCTTGTATTAGGACCTTAAGTTTGTTCCTATTTTTTCATTGATAATCTTTATGGTTCAGTGTTTATATTTAGGATTTTAATCCATTTTGAGTTCCTTTTTGTACACGGTGTGAGGTATGGGTCTTGTTTATTCTTTTGCAAATGGAAACCCAATTTTCTAGCACCTTTTATTAAAAAGGCTATATCTTCCCCATTTAATGTCTTTTAGTCTTTCATGAAAGATCAGGTGTCCATATGTGCTAGATTGTATTTCTGTGTTTTCTATTCTAATCCATCGAGACATGTATCTATTGTTTAACTAATACCAAGCTGTTTTGGTTACTGTGACTCTATAACATGTTTCGAATTCTGGGAGTGAGGGCCCAAATGTTTTAAATGTCAAAAAAAGAAAGGAACCACAAGAGTACTTGGGACAGAAAAGACCTTTCTAAATAATGTTCATCAAAAATGGATACATCCAACTACACAAAAATTCAGTATTTTTCATGTGCAGGATACTATAAGCCAAATCATAAAGCAGATGACAAAATGAGAAACCATCTACAACTTGATTGCCTTTATATATGTGGAGCTCAATAATCAGTAAAGAAATAGAGCAAGAACTTCAGTAGAATTGGGGCAAAGTATGCATATAAAAGGGCCACAGAAAAGGAAATAGAATGGGTCTGAGTCATATGAAGATGCTCAATCTAGGCAAAATTCAGAGAAAGTGAAGCCGAAACTATTTTGAGACGTGATTTTCTCACCTATCATATTTGTACCCGCCCCCCAGAGTTTGATAACTTTGCTAACAAGACTATGGAAAAACAGTGCCCATTGGAGTATAAATTGGTTCAATAATTTGAAATGTAATTGTATGGTCTCTATCAAATGTAGAACTGCATAATCCCATGATATCATGAGTGGCATAGATATATGAGATCAGACAGAGGTAAAATGTCTAATTTAGACGTTGGTAACATTGTAAAATAGTAAGGACTGGAAACAATTCAAATGCCAAAGATCAGGGGATTCTGATTAAATAAATTATGATATTTTCATACAAGGAATGCAATACAACATTAAACGTGAGCATGCATTCTCTCCTGGAAAGCCCATGTATGACAGAGTATTAATTACTTGCTAAGATTTACTTGGCTATAATCTGAGTGGAAAGTGATTGCCAGGCCTTTCTTCTACACCACTACTGGGTGGATTTGACCAACTAACCTTCAGGGTAACTGTCAAGCCAAATCTTTTTGAGGTCACTATGGGTCAGAATCTATTTGAAGGCAACTAAAAACAACAATGATGCAATCTATATGCTGATATATATATGAACTTGTATCATGTCATTCCTCTTCTTAAGACCCTGCAATTCTATCCATTGCTCTAAGAGTAAAAGTCAAAAAACTTACGCTGGTCTAGTAGCTTCTACATGATCTGCTCTCCCACTTTGCCTTTTTTACTTCAGTTTCACATTTTAAGTTGCAGGCATACTGGTATTTCTACTGTTTCTCGGATGTGTTAGCCATAGTTCCGGCCCAGGACCTTGGCTTTAGCTGTTCCTTCTCCCTGGAACTCCAGTTCCCCAAATAATCTCAAGACTTACTCCCTTACCACAATCAAGTTTGTTTGTTTGTTTTACCTCACGTGCCACTGTCTTAATAAACCTCCTCAAACTACTCCATTTAAAATCATACCCCCCCACCTTCCATCCCCAGTCCCCATGATCTTGTGTGATTTTTCCTTTGAATAATTATTCTTAGCATGTTCTAACACAGATAGATAATTTGCTGATTTATTGCATTCATACATTCGTTATCTATTATCCCAAGATATAAATGTGCAAAAGTAAGGGCTTTATTTATTCTGTCCATTGTTATATCCCCATGTTGGTACTGTTAGTATTGACATGCAGTAGATGCTCAGTGTTTATATGCAAATGAATAAGTAATTGAACCTGTGCTGGAAAAAGACTCCCTTAAAGTAACTTAAGTGAGAAGCAACAGGAGGCACAGTAATCATTTTACATACAGTATTTTTTTAAATAAAGAAAAGTAAGAATTTATATTTGCATGAACAATTATAAACATAGACAAACCTAGAAATCCACAGAGAAAGTTACTATCAGTGGTTTCTTGGCGAATGCTGTCTGAACCAGACACACAGGGATCGGTGGTGGGAAGGAGACCAGCAGTGGAGAAAATGACCCGTGTCTTCTCCTGAAAGATCCGTCTGGAAAACCCCAGGGAAGGGAGGCCTGCCCTCCACACACGGTGCCACCTTGACTCCACTTGATGGCAACCAGCAACGACAGCAGCAATTTCTTACTCAACAGTTACATTGGAAGGAAAAGAGAGAAGAGAGGAATGGAGAGAGAGCGAGAAGAGGCGAAGGAAGGACCAAGGAAGGAGAATCCAGTCATCACAGAAGGAAAGAAGACAGAAGACAGATACCCAGGTCATAGGCTCCAGGTCCCAGTAATTATGAGTAAGGCAATTCTCTCACCCCTGTCACTCATGGACCTCCCCGCCTGGACGATTCTGAGGCAGATGGCATATAGACTGCACATTGTGAAATGCTGTCACCCCTTCCTCTTGTGGTCCGGAAGACTCTACAGAAGTTCAGGTTTACAAAAAGTAGTCTTTCCAATAACATTCCACATAGAAAACACAAGCTGTATACCAAAAGGTGGATTCCTGGGGTAGATGATGCAAAAAACCAGCAGAAACTTCATCTATCTTTCAGGCCCACCCACATATGCCAGCAGGACCACTGAAAAGGGTCTGTCTTCAACCACGACATCTACACATATGTTGCAATTAAAGATCAGAATTATAAAATGTTTACAATATTAGCATAAGTGGTTAGAAGTGCTGCTCACACTTCTCTGTTTATGGCAACCATACATTGAAATACCATGAATTTTTCCTTCAGCTTTTGCCTGCAAATTTTAGTCAATAAAATGTATAAGCTAACTTACAATGGAAAGATCATTCTGATAACTCTTGAGAAAGGTGATTTTAGGACCTGATAGGTGTCTTAGGGATTGATCCTCATCCAATGAGGCTACCTCACTTGACTGTAATGACTTCAAAATTAACAAAAATATTTGGCTGTGTGCTATTCCATGATTAGTAAATAAACTTCTACATCTGAAATGTAGGGGGGAAAATAGAAGGACTCAATAATATACAAGTAAAGGCTGAACCTGGCAAACCCAGAATATATTCAGTTTGTAAAGCAACTTTATCTTTATGAACTTTATATTGATATACAAAAGACAGGAAGAATTTAATAAGGAAGAAAAAAATCAGTATTCCATGACCCATCACTTCCTTGGACAATGTGAACAGAAGACATACACTAGTCTTAACATATTTTCATTGACAAAAACGTTCTCCTCCCACCTCCTCCTCTCTACCACCACCACATTTTTTCTTTCTGTATTATCTCCATTTTGGACGTTTCTGAATGATATTCTATTTCTGAGACACATTTTCTGAAATGGTGTCTAATTGACTTCAAGAATCTGCCATGCCTTGACATTGTCTATGCTATATTAAAATTAAGAGCTCCATTAAGAGCTCTGAGTTTCCTCTTTAAATGTCTAAATAATACTCTTAGATTTGTTTCTCTGACTGACCACTGGCAAGCAGTTAAGTGAGTCCAGTGTGGAAAACACTAGAAGTGGTAAACTAATAATGTCTTAAAAGGTTTAAAAATTAAACAGTCTGAGGTAGTTAGTTTATAGTGCCAACCTGGCCAATAAACACATGTGGGATTAATGGAAGGGTGGAGAGGTAAATGGCTTGGTGAGCCTCGCCTTTCTTGTCTCTTGCTCTTTGATCATCGGACCAGTGAGTGTGCGGCTGGCTTGCTTCTTCTGTGCCTCAATTTGCAAGCTACACTACCTGTGGGACACCTAACCCATGGACTGTGTCACTGTAATTTGAGGTTCCTTCAAGACCTGCTTTGCCACACAATTGGAATTTACATCTCTTGAGCTGGGGACTGTGGGACCCTGTCATCTGGCTGACTGTTGGTGACCTGCCTTGTTGTTTGCTGCCTGTGCCCAGGTAGCCTGAATTGCTCCACGGAGGACTACCAGGAGGCCCTCAAAACTTGAAGGACTGTCATTGTCTCACAACTGTCTCACAGGAGTGAGTTGCACTGAGCCATTTCTACTGCTGTATAATTTAATTAATTGTTTATTTCTTATGTTATATATCTATCTGCTGTATAAATATATATAAAATTATTAGCATTCAGGTTTTGTTCTCTAGAGAACCCTGTCTAACACGTTCTCTCAATCAGTTTTAGGTAGACATTAAAAGGTTGCTTTTCTTTCTCTTGTTGCTTAGACAGACAGTATCTGTCTAAGAATAACTGAGTCATTATGATACAATGCTGCCAAGAAAGCGTGCAGGAAGAGCAGTCGGTGGGTGTACATGTTCATCTCTCAATGCGTCTCAACCTTGGGTTTGTTCCCCAGGTGGGAAGACTTGATTCATGGCAGTCTCGTTCAACATGAAAAAAGAACAAAGACCAGATTTATTCTTGGCATTCCTTTTCCGAGGGGCTTCCTATGTAAAGTGGTCATTAATGTATAGCTTTGCAGTGAGGCAGCATCAGGGGAACAATTTCATTCTGGAGCAGTCATGCAGATGGGGGGAGTGGGGCAATTGAAAGACCCTCTGCGTGGGAGCCAAGCTGGGAACGGATTGCTTTTATCACTAAGAGAATGTCCCTGCTAGTTGCCGCCGCGATCCAGCCCCACCCCGCACCCACTAGGTGTCCTTAAGAGATGCAGCTTTGCAGGTGAAGTAATGGTTTTTAGCTCGCAACCCGAAGGGGGGGCGAGTGGCTTTCGAACCCCTGGAGAAGACGAGCTCCTTACCTTTCCCTGCAAGACTGTAATCCCCGACCTGAAGGAAAACCTTCCTAAGGGTGGGGAGGGCCCAGAGAGGGGCGGACGGGGTTGGGTACCTCCCAGGGCTATTTCTGGACCTAGGCGGCCTTCCGCGCAGGACACTCCCTCTCCCCCACCCGCGACCCGCCCCCCACCCCCTACCCTCCTGCAGCCCCGCTCGCTCGCAGTCGCTCAGCGGACTCTCCCCTGCAGCCCCGCTCGCAGTCGGCCCGGCAGCCTAGCTCGCGGCTGCCCCCGCCAGGAGGCGTCTTCTGAGCCCCGAGATCCCCGAACGCCTTCCGCACAGCCTGCCACAGTCGGGGCTTTGGGCAGCTCGGCTGCGCGTTCTTTTCCTCCCTTGTATTCTGCACACCACGCCGAGTGCAGAGCTTTGGAGTCGCAAGCTGGCCAGAGGCAGGGCCCGGAGCCCCGAAGGAGAGAAGCATCCTTCTGGTCGAGGGGTCCCCTGCGGCCTTGGTAAGTGTGGGCACGAAGCGGCTCTTAGGAGGCGCGGGAAACTGCTGTATAACTTGGTGCCGGCACCGAGTTGTGGGCAGGCGTTTCCTGGAGGGTTTTCTGAACCCGCTCCTGGGACTCTGTTGGGGGAGCAGCGGGTGGTGGGGAGTCTGGCTCAGCTGGAGTTTTCGATTGTTGACGTTGAGGTGAGGGAAGGGGGAAAGGCTTGAATTTGGAGCTTTCCCTTTTTGGACTAAAAAAAGGGGGGGGCAATTTTAGAAAAGTCAGCTGGCTTCCCTGTGTTTCGATGGCCAGAGCAATGTGTGCTGCGTGGGTCTGTGTTCTTTCTCATTTCTCTGTAATTTGCTCCATCCCTGGTCGAAACAGAATGCATGTTTCATAAAGTAATCCATTTCTGACAGCATAAGAGCCGGAATGAACGTTAACTGGAAACCCTTTGTTTAACGGAAGATTTTAGTGATTCCCCCCCCTCCCTCACCCGCCCCATGAGAAATCTGGGCGCTTTCACACCTGTTGCGCCCCGGTTGCTTGTTTGTTTGCCTGGGTTTCCCTTTCTTGCATTCTTTTGTCTAACAAAGTCCAAAGCTGCACACGTTCTTGCTTCTCTTTTCCTCCTGGAAGGCCCTGGATCAGGTCCCTGTCCCTAACAGTCCCTTGGCTGTAGTTCTCAGGGAACAACTGGCCGGCACAATACCGTAGGGAAGGGTGCATTCCTGCGGGCTCTTCTCCCATGGAAAGACAACTGAAAAACGGACATCCCTCCTTGGCTTTAATGAAACGCATTCCTGACAGTGCTTTATAAATATTCAATGTGGGCAAATTCTTGAAATCAGCTCCTCCAAAAGTAGCCAGCAGCACTTTTAAATAAGGTTTCCTCCCCATCTGCCCTTCTGCGGAGCCTGGTGGCTGAGTGGTGAGCAGTTGGAAGCCACCAGATTCTCAGAGAGCGAAAGGCGAGGCTGTCTATTCCCGGAAAGATGTACCGTCTTGGAAACCCACAGGCGTAGGCCTCCTCTGCCCTAGAGGGTCCCCGTGAGTCAGAATGGACTCGCTGCAATGAGGTGTTTCTTTCGTTTTTTGACCTGTGCTACACACACAGTCCCCGGCACTAGAGCTGTCCAGCTAGGCTGAAGTCGCCTCTCATCATGAAGCAGGAAGGCTCTGGATGAAAGAGAGGGGTGATGGAGGGCGGAGAGGAGGCCCCTGAGAAGGAGGCCTTCCAAGGGCCAGCTTGCTTTCAACTTTCTGATGATGACCAACATCATCAGGATACTGGCATGTTGTTTAACTTCCCAGTGGGTTCAGATTAATTCTCTTCCACACGATGAAAAGGACTTGCAATTGCCTTTCTAACACTTCCAAGTAGAGTTCAGAAGAATGCTTGTTTATTTCTTTGTGGATACATCCATGGGAAATCACTGCTGAACCCCGCAATTTTCAACAGCAAGTCCTAACTTATAATTGCCTACACAATGGCAAACAGGCTATTTTCAGAAACCCAAGAGGTTTCCCCCGCCCTGACATTGTTTTAGAGGTTCCATGAAGATCTTAAGAACATGCATTTGACCTTCCCCCCTGCCCCTCACTCCCTCCTCAACTGAAATGGAAAGTTATCCTTGGGTGTCTGATAAAAAAGATAAAATCCAGGTAAGTTACTAACTAGCATATAAAATAACATGTTTCTGGAAGCTGATACCTCCTCAACAGTAGTATCCCTAGCAGCTATGTAACTTTTTATTGTTACTCTGGGAAGTGATCTACTTCGATCTCTAGCATGTTTTCTTTTCTTTTGTTATTTGGTTGGTTTTGTGCAGTTCCTGGGCCTTTGCTTTTTCTGATTGCTATTGAAAAGCTCGCCTGAGGTGAAATCACACACTAGAATTAGCAGTGATAATCACTCGCCAGTGCTAAAATTAGAAAAGTACACAGCACTTTTTAGCCATATCCTTCTCTTGTCTCATCGAAGGTCCATCCTTAAAACTCCCGTTTTAGCAATGACTGTATGATGAGGCTAAGTTCGCTTTAATAGTCTTTATATTTGGACAGTTTTTCCCTGGAGTTTAATCACATGTTACCAATTCTTGTTGAACTTTGTTTCTCTGGGGTGCCTAAAGGCACACGCAATTCATTTACCATCCTTTCAAAGTCTGGATACTTCATTCTTTGAACAGTGCCTTTTTAAAAGAAAAGGAAAAATAAACAAACAGAACCTCCAATGGCACTTATAAATGCAAGGTTGGGTCCTGTGGTGTGATGGCAGATGGCAGTTGCCAGAGCTTTGTTTATGCATGGGCAAGCTTGAGCCCCTTAAATTAGGCATGAACTGAATAATTGATTTCTCATACCTTGGACTGCACTTCAACGCCAGCCATACATCCAAAGATAGGCTACTGATGAGGTCGAGTTCTCTTTCAAACTCTACCCGATAATTTTCCAGCTAGGCAGATGTCATCATAACACACGGGATGAAATGCGTGACAGCAACTTTCAGCTCTCCTGCCTTTTTCCGTTTAGAGAACCAGCTTCCATGACCTTCCCATTCCTCCAAAGACGGAGGGACTGATGGACACAATGGCTTTCTGTAAATGCAGTGAAACGTGTTTCTGCCAACTGCCTGTGGTATTTGTGAATGTTTTCGTAAGAGAAGCTGTTCTCCGACTTTATCTGCCCACTGTGGTTTGTGGTGTGTTGGGCTGTTCTGCAGCCCTTGCAGTTTCTTCCTGAACGATTGAGCTATGATGTCATGTGCTATCTCAGCTCAGAACCTTTCAGGACTTTGCTGGGGTCTGTGTGCCTGAGGGAAGGGAGTGCAAGCTCCCTCTGAGCGCACTTGGTAGCGACTCCCAGTCTACTCCAGCACATTCCATTGCCTGGAGAGCAAAGCCACCAAATGATTTGCAGTCGGAGTGATTTGGGGCTAGTTAGAGATGATTTAAAAGGAAGGTTATGGGCACATGAAGTGTAGGGTAAAGAAAATATATTTTACTGCTTTATTGAGACCACATGGCTCCAACTTGAATTTTCTTCTTTTTTTCCCCCCTTAACATGGAAATTGTTGGCTGAACTGGCTCACAGTGTTTTTGTTTTGTTTTGTTTTTATTGCTTAACACAAAGGGCTGTGTTTTTAAAAATTTATTATAAGCTTGGCTATTCCATTGTTTCTGAAAGCTTGAAAACCTTTTCCTGTTTAAGGAAACAGAAAAATAGGATTTATCTTTTGTGCTCTTCAAAGGCGAAAGACTATTACAAGCGAAAAGATCTAATTATCTTCAGTGACTGAAAGAAAGATATCCCATGTCAAACTTGGGAAAGTATCCGTAATAGAAGAGGCCATCTCCAGTCCTCACCATTGTGCCAAGGGGCCCACAATCTCAGTGCTGTCAGTGTCTGTACGCCTCTTAATGAGTGGAGGAGATGATTTTGGTCAACCTCCTAAGGACTTAATATACCCTGTGATTACGTAATGAGACCAAATGAAACATGGCTGATCTTTTCCAACACACTGATAATGATGATGGGGTTCAGGGCCTGGTGAATCCTTCTCATTAGTGGTCCAGGGGAACACACAACTCTTGGGCCCACACTTCATGTGTGGACTAAGCTCCCATATCCTGCTTCTCCGATGAGAGCCACCACACACTGGCACTGAAGCCACCTATTACCACTGAGCAAGTTGCCAAATCTTTGTCCAGCATGACTATAAAGTATCTATTATGACTGCATACTATGGCTCAATCTCATCCTATTTTAGTCTTCAAGATAGCATACCCTAATCGCCTACCAAAAGCTACCAAACCGCCAACTCCAACTTCCAATTTGATGCTGTAAAGTGGCTTAGAGAAGTTACATGGTAAAGCAGCTCATGTACATTCCCAGTTGCTTGGCAGTAACTGTTCTGGGGTCTGAGGGCTCTAACTGTGATGTCATGGAAGGCCACTTGAGGTTTCCTCCAAAAGTCTTTGTTGTTGTTGTTGCTGCTGCTAATCTGTAACCCATCCTAGCAGTCTGGATCCCCACAGTTCGAGTCTGTGTGTATCCAGGGGTTTAAAGGAAAGCATGGAAATCAAATTAGTGTGATGAATTGTCAAAAATTCTGTAAGTATATAACTGGAAAACATCAATAAGGAAGCTGGGCTCCACTGGAATTGAGGATCCTGGTTTGGGCATTGTGTGACCTTTAAGAAGCTGCTTAATAGTGCATTATATTGATAAAATGGAGTCCCTAGCAAATGATTAAGCATTCTGCTGCTTAATTAGTTCAGATCTACCCAGAGGTGCCTCAGAAGAAAGGCCTGGTGATCTGCTTCTCCCAAATCAATTGTTGAAAACCCAGTGGAGTTATATTCTGACCCCCATGGGGTGACCAAGAGTCAGAATCAAGTCAATGGCAACTGATGGTGGGTTTGATAAAATGCTGTATTAAATGCTATGGAATCCTTACGCATGGTGTCAAGTGATCCTCAGAGAGGGACTAGGAGGCAGACAGAGAAAGGAGCATTGTTTTCATTTCACAAGTATGAAAACTGATGTTCTAAAGGCTAATGGCTTGCATAAGGTCACACAGCACGTGAGTGGTAGGGCCTGGCTTCAAACCCAGAATGTATAATTTCAAGTCCTATGTTCTTTCCACTGTAGCAAACAACCTCTATGACACTCTCTACTATGGATGTCCCTCTCTGCCTTTGCAACAGGAGGCAATTCGCCTAGAATTTTGTGGTCCATTCCAACTTAAAATTCTCTCTCTGGTGAATCACTGGTTGGAAAGAACTTGGAGAAATCACTTAGTCATATTCCTTCTTTGCAGCAGGACTGTATCTAAACTATTTCCAAAAGAAAATGCCATCCCTTTTCCTGAAATCTCAGAGCAGACAGGGCTCCATGTCTGGGTGCATTTGGAGGTATATGTGTGTGTGTGTGTGTATTTACCATGTCAATGTTCAAGGATAACATCCCCATAAGTTCCTTGGCAGAGAATCTTGTCTCCCTCAAAGCAGACTGGCCTTAATATCTAAAAGAGGAGCAGAGAGTCACAGGTGTGCTGTGCTGTCTGGAGGGAGTCGTGTAAGGAGATAGCAGAGAGACTGTCACACAACCAAAAGGAAAAGCAGCTAAGTTAACTCAATGGTGTCACAAGTTGATGATTCAATGTCACCACCCCCCCTATGGATCTCCTCCTGTACCAAACCGTGCAAAAGAAAACCCTCCAAACTCATTGGCATCCAGTGGATTCTGACTCCTAGTGAGCCTATAGAACAGGGTAGAACTGCCGTGGGGATTTTTGCTGGAGTAGAGAAACCTCACCTTTCTTCCACGGAGTAGCTGGCGGTTTCAAACAGCTACCCTTGTGATTAGCAGACTAATGTGTAACCTCTATGCTACCAGGGCTCCCCTACACCAGGCCATAATAATACTTACCAATTTTTAGAATTATATATAATTATAGAATGTATGGTAAATATAGTTTTAAATTAGATAAGGTAGTAGTTCTCAGAGTATATGAATATTAACAAAATTGTTGGGTAAAATATTTCGACATTTAATTTATATCTTTATTAGGTACACAATATTAGTACCTGAGCAGGAGCCTCTCAATTTTTATCCTTTAACGATAACTGAATCCTCCAAAAGTTATTGATTAGGTTGACAAATACTGATGACCACAATACTCTAGGGAGAACACCAGCACTTGTGATACAAGCTGTGGCTGTGGAAAACCCTGGCAGTAATGAAAACAACGTGCAGAGGAAGCCACCGATGCACAGTGTGGCTGAACCTGGGTAACACAGACAGCTTTCACCAGAGTGCATCGGAAGGTTCAGAAAGTAAATTGGTACAGAGTTTTAGCCTTGTGGGTATATTGATACATGTAAGCCAGGCCCATGAAAAACATTTTTGTTGTTGTAACTAACTAAAGGGACTTTTTTATTTTTAATCATTTTATTAGGGGCTCATACAATTCTTATCACATTCCATACATACATCAATTGTGTAAAGCGCATTTGTACATTCATTGCCCTCATCATTCTCAAAACATTTCCTCTCCACTTAAGCCCCCCGTCATTAGGTCCTCATTTTTCCCCTCCCTCCCCGCTCCCCTCTCCCTCGTGAGCCTAAAGGGACTTTTTTATTAAAACGAGTACATTTCTACTGAAACCCAGGTAGTCACTGCGCGGTCATCCAGTCTAACAAAGTCCCCGCTGTGGTCTACATAGCCTGCAGCTCCCTGGTGCTGTCACAGGACTCAGGAAGGAGTCTAACGTATATTGGGGCTCCTGGAGAAAGTGACGACAACATCAAATCTACCATAATGTTTTATTTGAAGACACAAACTGGAGGGTCGTCCAAACAGAAAGCTTCACTAAACTGAATTTTATTTGGCCTGTATGGGAGGGACAACCGACTTGGGAAAAGGGGCTTCATGCTAAAGATGGCACCTCGGGGTCCTGAGTGTGGAAAGAACCTGAATCAGCCTTTCCCTTCTCTTACTGCTACTTCTCCCCAGCCCTGCTCCCCACAGGCTCTGTGCCCTGAAAGAGTCTATCAGTGCACAACTCCCGCGATGGGCCCAAGTTCTAAGTTCACCCTACACTCCTCAACGAACTCGGTTATCATTTTACCAAACGGGCCGTCCCTCAGGTTCTCCTGTTCATTCCCATGGCGCTGGAGTGATGCTAAAGCAATGGTTTTGAAGCAGGAAGCCTGAGCAACTACCCAGCTCCACAAATTCCAAGTTCAGTGTGGACGAGACTTTATCCAGCCTCAGTCTCAGGTTTTCAGTGACAGAAGTGTATAATGATTATCCCTACTTCAAAATTGGTTATCCCGGTGACACAGGTGGGAGCACAGAAGTGAACGTGAGATGCTCAAGTGGGTCCGTATTATTATCTGTCCAGTTGTAGCTGTCCAATTTCAGTTCTAGCTATCCAATGTCCGTTCTCTTCTATGACGTCACTGTGGTTTCTTTTTATCCTTCCTTAATTCCACTTGCAGAAACAGAATCACAGCAGTGAGTTTTCCTGTTTCATCCTCACAGCACTGTTATGAAGTAGGTGGACTATTCCTATTTTATGATTGCGCATATTATTTCTTCATGAGGTTCAGCCCCTTGGCCCAGATCATGTTGCTAATAAATGGCCCAGCCAAAAGGAAACCAAGCCTGTCTTACTTCAAAGCCTACCTGTTGTTAGAGCTTCAGGTTGAAGAAGCATCTGGGCCATTTCCTATCTGAATCCAGACCCAGTGCTCTCGGATTCAGGTCAGTGTTGAATCCCCTGGTGGTCCCTGGGCTAGCTTCCTCAGCTGTTGGATCGAGTAAGGCCTCTGGACCTCCGCTGGACTTTGCTTAGTCCCTTACCTGAGGATTCCTCCATGCCACCTTATCCGGATTCACACTCCACCATCGCCACTCCTTTTCCTGATTATTCGGAGGTGGCTGCCTAGCGCTCTTTAGACTGCCTTCTCACTTGTGCCATATCTTCGCCTTTCTTTCAGCTCTAGATACTCCCACACGAAGCCCCTAGAGATGATCGCAGTATAGCTGTAGCGTATTAAATGTTTTTCTCACTATTGGGTACCATGGAGTAGGTATTGGCTCATAGAGACTCCAGGGAACAGAATAGAACTATAGGGTTTCCAGGCTGTAATCTTTATGGGAACAGATTGCCAGGCCTTCCTCCCACAGAAACCCTGGGGGTAGTCTGACATGCCAGACTGTATATTAGCAGCTGAGGGATTGATTGTTGTGCCGTCAGAGCTCCTTAGCAGATTAAGTCCAGCCATCATATGACACATGCATATCATGGAATCTGATGTTCAGAACTTGGAAAGGTGACTTTGTGGGTTAAAAGTTGGGCTGCTGGCCACAAGGTCAGCAGTCTGAAGCCACTAGCTGCTCTGCTGGAGAACAATTGGACTTTCCACTCCTGTTACCAGTTATAGTCTCCGGCACCCGCAGGGGAAGTTCTGCCCTCTCCTAGAAGGTCGCTATGAGTCAGCATTGACTCGATGGCAGTGAGTTTTGAGTTGAAAAAGACCACAGGGGTTCTCTGTTTTATTCTCCTTGTTTGACAGATGAGGAAACTGAGGACCAGACAACTTAATTGCTTGCCCCCAAACACCGCCTGGGCCACAGCTAGGGCTGATTCTAAAACCAACCAGGATTGCTTTTCCTTCCAACATTCAATTCAGTGGTTTAAATCTCCCAATTCATCCCATCTACATCCCCGCATCTGGTGATCCTTCGTCAGTGTTTGGAGAGAAACATTTCCCTTGCCTCCTGAGCCCGTTTAGACTTAACAACTGAACAGAAACCAATCTTAACACCACAAGAAATGAACTCTTTATCCTTCAAGGACTCTGAGAACTTAAGACTCCCCTTAGCTTTCTTTTCTCTGGGTTAAATAATACCAGACCTTTTTGCTTTTCTTTCATAGTACTTGTTCTCCAGCAGTTTCATCATCTCTATTTCTATCTGTTGAACTATGTCCAAGTACTCCAAGCCCTTCAAACTGTGACGGCCAGCACTGGACAAAGAACTCTCATAAAGGTATGATAAAGTGACGATTGCCTCACAGTTCTTTCCAGCGGTGCTTCAGTTAATGCAGCCAACTTTCACGCTCCTGTTAAAGTGACACTCGGACCTCATTGGCTCATTTTCATCTTATTATCCTCATTTGGCTGGACATTTTCACCTGTGCTTATGATAATCAGCATCTCCTCCATGTATCATCCAGAACTTTTCCTATGGAGCCTGCCCACCCGCTTTTGTTCTCAACAAGTCCTCTAATTATTGAACTCATTGGGGACTCCAATCCCTTTCTTCTGCTTCTTAATTCTTCACTCAGCTACTGTGCAAGTAGCTTAGTCCATAAAGAGTTGCTGGAATTCACCCACATAGGAAATGGACCTCTGAGACTTCTGCCCCTTGCAAGCACTTCTTCCCCATGGCGCCAGGATTTCAAAAGCATGCAGCCTGTCTCCAAACATCAGACACTCCGTGACCATCAGGCAGGACCCTAAGTGTTAAGTGATGGACCACCACAGAGTCTTCCAGGAGACGTGTAGCTGAGGGCTGGAATATTCCTAAGCACAGAGTATTCTTGGGTAAGATGGTAGGAATCTCCAAGGTTCCACTTTGGCTCGGGAAAGTGGTAATTAAAAAAATTAGCACTTTTATTTCTGTTAGAATAAGCCACTATTGTGAATAAATGCACTTTCCTAATGTTTCTAATTAGTGAACTAACTGATTAATGAATTCTGATTTTCCTAATTAGTGAATTAACTAAGGCACACTGAGATTAAGTGCTGTTGTTAGGTGCAGGCAGCTTAGTCCCAACTTATAGTTGCCCTGTGAACAGCAGAATGAAACGTTGTCTGGTCTTTGGCCCTGCACCATCCTCATTACTGATGTTATGTTTGTGCCCATTACTGTCGCCACTCACTGAGTCAAGCCATCTCATCAAGTGACTGCCTCTTTTCCCCTGGCCACTGCTTTATGTCCTTTTTCATTTTTTTAATGAAATCAAGGGGCTCCCCAAATCACAGAGTCAAGGCTTGAACTTTAGTCCCCAACTTTAAATGCCTTGGAGTTTATTTTAGTGGGATTTAAATCTTAAAATGACTGGGAATCCCATGGAAAGGGAAAGAGATGTGCTTGTGGATCATGGGATTCTTGGGGTCTAGCTCTAAAAAACATTAATTCATTAATCAGAATGGAGCTCTGCAATCTAATAACCAATGCAGGGGTCAAAGGTTAAGTGTCAGTAATTCAAACATGAAGAATCCCTCTCCCAAACTCCTTCCTATAAGAAACTCTTTAAATGCAGCAGGTTTTCTTATGATAAAGCTGGCACGTAGAAACCAGCGCAGCCATCTGCTGAGCGAGCTGCCATTTCTCAGCATGAACCCTTGACTATGCTGTCAGAACTTGGCACCAACGGTGGTTCAACCCCGCTCTTGTTCCCACAGGCTTAATCAGCCTGCTGAGCTTCCCCTTTTCAAAGTTCTCTACTTTGCCTCCCCACTCAGATCTTGGGTAGTTTCTGGTTTTGCCAGTCTTCACAGCTCCGGGTTTAAAAGCCCACCAGAAACCATGTCAAATGAAGGAGACACTGACTCATGGAGGGCATGCTGCCGACTGCCAGAAGGTCTCTGCCTGGGGAGCCTTCGCATCTTGTACCCCCCCCCCGTTAGGCATCACTCCTTCACGGCCACCTCCTGTAGAAGAGAAAAGTGCCTCCTCTCGTCTACCACTCAGCTACGTGCAACAAAACAATCTATTGCTCTTTGAAACCCAGTTGCTCTAGCGCCATAGATGACTCGGGAATAGAAGCATAACCAAGATTAACTGGTTACCAGCAACCCGCCAGGCATTACTCCATTGCCCGAACCTTGTCTTATGACCGTCTCACCAGTAAGGAACACATCCCGATGACTACACATGATGCCTGTTCCCAGTCTCAGGGCACTTAGAAAGTGTGTGTTCATGTAATTACAAAGACTGAGCCCCACTTGCTTGGAGTCATTTGAGTCAGGATCATTCAAACGAAAGACCTCTGACAAGAGCCTCTTCTACACCTTTTATCCAAGAGGAAGTGGCGTCCTGAAGAAAAATATCTTCTTAAAGCCTGGTTGGGCCACAACTGGATGCCCAGCCTTGGTAAATGTGTTCCACTGATTGTCCTTCTGTATTGTCTTTTCAAGTCCAGGCACTTTCTCCACACTAGACTAGACTCTCCCACACTTGATAAACCTCCAGATTGTGGTAGTGGGACCATAAACAGTAACATACTTTGACCGCAAATAACACAGTATGAAGAAATCATACTTTCCCCTCCCTGTGATCTCTGCTGTCTTGTGACATTGAAGAAAAATTTCCAAACATCAGCCTCCTGAGGCTTATGTCTGATGTATGCTTTGCCTTATCTTTAGCAGATGTGAGAGATCTATGAGAAGACAGCAAAACATTTGGGACTGGCAGTAGAGGGATACTTGGGGTCTTGTTGGAAATGAGCCCTCGAGCCTTAGAATATCTTATATGCATGGAAGCTTAAAGTTGGCTGGACAAAGTTACCTTTTATGTTATAACTTGGCAAGTTATGGAATCATACTAATGTTAAATGACTTGTTAGAGGATCTCAGAGAATTACGGTAAAATTCTACACCTGCCCTCAATTAGGTCAGGTTAAACTAAAAAGGAAAAGCAGTCTGGTTTGCTAACCACACTTTCGGGTGGAACTCATATCCAGATTGTGCTGTCTGGCGTGAGGAAAATACACAGGAAACAATTTAGAGTGTCTCTTTCTTTTGGTTTTGAAATTTAAGCTAAAAGGAACGTGGACTCCAGGAACTGGCCTTTGTAGCATTAACAGTTATCACAGCCAGCTAGTCAAAATGTCCCTGCTTAAGATCAGGCTGCTGTTTACTATAACGTGCACAATATGCCGTGTATGGTTTCATATGCACATGTGTTAGTTATTACTACCAATATGAAAATTGACCGAGCCATGAATCAAGGCACCTCACATGTCCTGCCAGTACCCTTTGAAACTCTATCTGCTGAAAAAGCAAAATCTCTTTGTACTAATGAACCGTTTCAGGAAATCAGGCTGGTTCAGTGTCTGCAGCAACCGAGGGACAACACCATTGTGCTCCCATTTATATTGCAGGTGATGTTGGTCAAAAGGGAAGACTGTAAGCACATTTCTGAATTTTAGATGCTCATGACGATCTTCACTCTATTAGTAATAACTTTCGCTACACTGTGATCAATAGCCTTTTTATATTTATTTTTCTCTTTTAATCTAACAATATACATTTTCTTGTCTAGGAAACTGAAGCTCAGAGTTGTTCTATAACTCACCCAAGCTCAAACTCTTGGAAAACAACAGGGACAGGGTTCTAACTAATGTGTGCTGCCTACAGAGCATTCTGGAAGCTTCCTGGAGGACATTTTTCTTTCACAACCATTTGGTATTTCCATATATAAATAAGGTTAAGTAATTAGCCCCATTTCCTTCAAATGACAGACAAGAGCACTTTGGGTTTTGATGCTTTTTAAACAGACCCTGGTGGCATAGTGGCTGCAATCCACATGGTCAGCAGTTCAAAACCACCAGCAGCGCCTCAGAAGAAAGACTGGGCTTTCTACTCCGGCAAACATTTACAGTCTCAGAACTCCACAGGTGGTCTCTATGAGTCAGCATTGACTTTGTGGCGGTAAGAGAGACACTTTTATTGAAGCATTGGTTTTGGCGTAATGGTTACATCTTGGCCTACTAACTGCAAGGTCAGCAGTTTAAAACCACCACGAGAGAAAGACAAGACGTTCTACTCCCATAAAGAGTTACAATGTCAGAAACCAACTGGGGCAGTTCTATCTACTCTGTCCTAAAGAGTCACTGTGACTCAGCATGGACTTGATGGCAGTGAGTTTGGAGTTTTGTCACCCTTGAAAACCCAGGAACTAAGGTCTGGCGTTTCTATCTTATTGGAGAGAAACCACCTTCTTTTTTCTACCACTCAGCTCTGCCTCTGTGGCCATCAGGGCAGGCTTGTTTCTCTTGGTCCTGGGAAGTGAGAAGTGCCAAAGAAATATGTCAGTTTTAGGAAAGAGACACAAGGGAAACCCAAAAGTATGGTGATTACTTGTATTCTAGACAATACCACTTAAAGTATTTCTCCTTATCTCCCAGGTACTGCAATTTATTTTCATGTAATATACCTTTTAAGTGGCACAAATTATTAAGCACTCAACTAAAGAACCAAAGAAAAATGCACTGCTATAAAGTCCATTCTGACTCAGGAACCCTATAAACCTTCCTAATGCCACAACCTTTAATACAGTTCATGTGTGGTGACCCCTCAACCATGAAATTATTTTTGTTGCTACTTCATCACTGTAAGTTTGCTACTGTTATGAATCAAGAGACCCCTGTGAAAGGGTTGTTCGGCCCAGCAAAGGGGTCACGACCCACAGGTTGAGAACTGCTGCTGTGTAGGGTTTCCAAGACTGTGAATTGTTATTCTTTATATAGTCCATCTTCCCTGAGGATTTGCTCAGCATACAGATTGAATAAGTATGGTGGGAGGCTATAACCATTATGCAAACTTTTTCTGATATTAAGCCAAGCAGTAGCCCCTTGTTCTGTTTGAATAACTGACACTGGGTCTCTGTACAGGATCCACATGAGCACAAGTAAGTGTTCTGCAATACCTGTTCTTCAAACATACATAATTTGTTGTGAGCCACACCATCAAATGCCTTTGCCTGGTCAATGAAATGCAAGTTAACATCATTCTGGTTATTCTCTGCTTTCAACCAAGATCCATCTAACATCAGTAATGATATCTCTTGTTCCACATCCTCTTCTGAATCCAGCTTGAATTTTTGGCTGTAGCTGCAACTGTTGCTGAGTAATCCTCAGCAAAATCTTACTGCTTGTGATATTAATGATGTTGTTCTATAACGCGCGCCTTCTGTTGGGTCACCTTGCTCTGGAATGGGTACAAATATGAATCTCTTCCAGTCACTTGACCAGGTAGCTGTCTTCCAAATTTCTTGGAATTAGTGACTGAATGCTTTCAGTGCCCCGTCAGCTGGCTGAAATATTCCTTTTATTAATCCATCAATTCTCGGAGCCTTGCTTTTGACTGATGTGTTTAGTCCAGCTTGGACTTCTTCCTTCATTACCATTAGTTTTTTTAAATCATATTCTACCTACCTCATAAAATGGTTGCATGTAGACCAGTTCTTTTGGTTCATTAACTCTATATTCCTTCTATCTTCTTTGGATGCTTCCTACATGGTTCAATATTTTGCCCAGAGAATCCTTCATCAATGCACATTGAAGCTGAAATGTTTCCTTCAGGTTTTTCCAGCTTGAGATAAGACTGAGGGCGTCCGTCTTCTTGGTTATCTAACTTCAGATCTTTTCACATTTCATCATAATATTTTGCTTTGTCTTCTCAAGCTACCTCTAGAAATTTCCAGTTCAGCTCTTTTACCTCATCATTTCTTCTGTTTGATTTAGGTGCTCTACTTTCAAGAGCATGTTGACATATAAATAATACCTATCACGTTGTGGTAGTTACATAATCTGTTGTCAATTTGACTAAAGAGTGAAGGAGTAGAGTTTAGCTTCTCAATCAGATCGCAGCTTGATGACCTCATTTGGAGGTGCTAAGGAGATAAATAGCTCATTGGAGGTGGGACACAGACTCACTCCCTGTGATGCATGCTTGCTGACACAACACATGGAGCTATGCTAGAGCCCTGGAGCTGAAGGAACCACGTGGAGACCCCTGCCAGTGCTGAAATGCCTCTACCACCACTGGATCCACAAAACTTTCCATCCACTGGCCTGTGAGCTTCCTGCATTCAGCATCATTGCATGTGTTTCATGGGTCTGAAGAGGAATTTATAGATTGGTATCAGACATATGGGCTAACATCGGACTTAAGGACTTGATCTGGACTGGCCTGGGATGTTTCACAATATTTAATTGCTCTTGTATATAAAGCTCTTTCTTATGTGTATATTTGAGTGCCTCTGCATTTGTTTCTGTCGTCAACCCAGACTAACACACACACACATAATTATACTACAAGATTGAACTTGAAATGTATTTTTTGAAAATGAATGTAACACCCTTCATTCCTCTTGAATTTGTCACTCTCAGCACAGTAAACTATTTTCCAACTCAAATGGCCAATGCCGATCCATTACAGCTCTCTAATGCCTAGGATATAAAGCTTTATGTATTCCATCTCATTTTTATAGCTTCCAATTTTCCTAAACTTTATACATTTTACATTTTGGTTATTAGTAGTTGCTTATGGCTATTTCTTCTCATTTCAACTCATTTTGAGTTGTGTCCTATCTGTAAGTGAAGGTGCTGAGAAGTTTTCTCTGTCCATGCCAGTGAGGCGGACTCGACTTGGAGGAAGCAGTTCTTCCCAAGGTGTATTTTGAGTGCTTTCTGGACTGAGGGGCTCATTTTTTGGTATTTTATCAGACTGCGTCCCCCAGCTATTCATACGATTTTCAGTGGCTAATTCCTCAGAAGTGGGTCCCCTCTTTATTCTTTCTCGTCTGCCTTGGTCTCCAACCTCTGCAGAAATCTGCTCATCCTGGGTGACCTTGTTGTTTGAAATACAGGTGATATAACTTCTAGTATCACAGCTACAAGAAATCACAATAGAAGAAAGACTCCAAGAAGTGCCCTGTGAATGTTAATTTAGTTCCTCTCCTCAGACTTCCCCAACCTCTGTGCTAGGAAGTTGTGCAGCACATGCAGATGTGATACAGGATTTGTGTACTGAGGCATACCATCGGCATTGTTGTACAGGAAGGGATTGAGTAGTGGTTGGGTGTTCCATGCTTTAAGCTGCCTGATAAAGTGGAAATCCCTACTCCAACATTTCCTGTGTGACTTTGGGCCACTTACTTTTCTGTATTTCAATGTCCCTTTGTAAAAATAAGTGTGTTAGGCTGTATTGACTAGAAATACACATCCCGTGACACTCAGATATGCTTAAGAAAGCGCTGTATATCCAGAAAACATCCTAGCCTAGTCCAACGCAAGTCCATAAATCCAATACTAGTCCATAAGGCCCTCTTCAGACTCACGCAGTCACAAGCAATGATGCAGAATGCAGGAAGATACAGCTCAGTGGTGCAAAGTCATGTGGCCCCAATGGTGGTGGCTCTGGAAGCAATCAGGATCAGCCAGAACCAAGGTGAAGGGAGAAGGGGGGCGGGAATGCTCCCAGGGCCCTCCTTAGGAGAAGGCCACAAGAAAGCACCATCAGGCTGTGACCTGATTGACAGGCCAAATTCCAGCTCTACACTTTTATATGTCTTCAAGTTGACATGAAATTATGTAAGTACCACAGTAAATTTAACAATAAGTAATGCCACTCCATTAGAATGTTAAGGAGGGCTGAATTTATAAATGATAAAACATATAGAAAATAACATGATACCAAGTGAGCACTCGTTATATGTTACCTGTCATTATTGTGATTGTTATTAGTATTCATGCCTATTATATTTGTGGCCTCTAGTATACTGGGACTCAAACCGTTGGAAGGATGGTGCCGGACCAGGTCTGTAAGGTTGTGTTGTACACAGTATCATTATGAGTCAGAACCTAGCTGGCGGTACCTCACACCAGCAGTGGCAATACACTTTAATTGGTTAGCTGTGCAGAGTCAGGCCATGAAAAAGAGTTCTCTAATAATTTATAAAGTATCAAGGGTTCATGAGGGAGGGGGGAGCGGGGATGGAGGGGAAAAAATGAGGAGCTGATGCCAGGGGCGTAAGTGGAGAGCAAATGTTTTGAGAATGATGAGGGCAATGAATGTAACACAAATGTGCTTTACACAATTGATGTATGTTTGGATGGTGATAAGAGTTGTATGAGCCCCTAATAAAACGATTAAAAAAAAGAAATGTCAAGGGAAAAAAAGTTTAAAAAAAGAAAAAGTTTCCAAAGCTGTAAATCTATCTATGGAGGCAGACTGCCTTATCTTTCTCCTATGGCGTGGCTGATGGGTTTAAACCACCGACTTTT
Organism: Echinops telfairi; assembly: GCF_000313985.2. Lineage (NCBI taxonomy): Eukaryota > Metazoa > Chordata > Mammalia > Afrosoricida > Tenrecidae > Echinops > Echinops telfairi. The sequence continues at coordinate 45,201,350 of NW_022103901.1, read as the reverse complement.
CAGTTATTGGCTGAGCACTTAGTCATTTCACCACCAGGGTTCTTTGTGGGGAAATAGCTTACTTAAAAACAGCTACTACAGCGAGGGCTCAAATAGAAAGTAAATGTTTAGAAAATAATGATGGCAGCATATGTACAAATATGCTTGATACAATTGATGCATGGATTGTTATAAGAGTTCTAAGATCCCCCAATAAAATGATCTTTTATTAAAAGAAAAAAAAGAAAAAGATTTCTCAGTGCAAATGGGGCTGCTCCTAGGGAGTACCTGGGAGCCTGTGTGTTGACCTTGGCCCCTTATCACCATTCTCTAGCCAGCCCAGGCACGGGGCTGTAATGAGGATTATTGCATTAACATATGGTGCTCTCTTAGAGTTAACTCTTGGGAGAGGAAAAAGGCACTAAATAAACACAAAAAGTTATTAAAAACTAGTATACGACTTCACAGGGATGCTGAACGATGTATGTTATTTGCTGTTCTAAGGAGAAACTGGGGCAGGTTGCCAATTTCATCGCTAGGTGACAAAGTGGTCTCTTCTCTGATGTTCAACATACAGCAGCATGTTGCTGTATCCTGGCAGGTCCTGGGCCATTCAGGACCTTGTCCTTACTGAAAGGTTTTCCCACAAGGACGAATGGGAAGAAGAGCCACGGCCCTCGGGACAAATGCACTGCCTGTCCTCAGCTCCTTCTTTGTACCACATTCTCAAGGTGCTCCTTGGAGGAGAGCCGGGGACTGACACGCTAAATGAGAACCCACCAAAGAGAATATTGATGGTGAAGTCTCTCTGACACCCATGTGGAAAACAGGGTCTATCAGCAATCTACTCTCCCGGCAGGACTCCAGCCCTGGGTCAGGCCAAGCCTGGGGCTTTGTGTCAGAGCCTGTCAAGTGTGTGGAGAACCAAGGACTGTGGTTTTAGAGATCTAGCCCATCAGTCCAGATTGACGACTTTACCACCCACGCCTCAAGCATGCCTCTCTCCAGAGTCAATCCTAACACTGAACCGAAATAAAGTGGACTTACAGTGGTCTCAAGTTATCACTTATGAAAGGGTGGCCAGGAGGCATCCAAGAATGAAATAAAATCGGGCTCATGGCCAGCACCCAGCTTGCAGCCTCTGGTTTCCCCTTAATATCAGTGGCATCAAATTAATTTCCATGGCTGCAAGTAATGATCATTGAGTCAGCCTGTTTCTCCTTGCCACAAATAAGTGTCTTAGCCACGATTTCTTCCATTCTGAAGTCCTAAGAGTTAAGGATAATATCAGTATCAGCCTTGTTACTCAAGAAAATAATACTCACTCATGCATAACCTTTAGGTACCCTTTTGTGATATAGTATAATTGAGAGATATGAGTAACTTCTTTGTGTTATGGTACAAGTATAATGAGAGATGAGTTCCTAAAACTACTTCAAAATTTTTATGTTAATAACAAAAACAAAAGAGGCTATTGTGTATAAATATAAGGGGATTACCAAAAGTTTCTGGTAAAATTGAATTTTTACAAAAACTTTTGAAGCCCTCTTATATTTTAAGTGCACAATTTATCCTCTCAACTCACATAGCAAAAAAAGTTTAGAGGGACAAACAAAATTAGAAAGTCCACCATCAAAAGGAAAAACGTGCTTCTCCTCCCTGCCTCCCTTTCCCTTCTTCACACAGCTTGAAAGGTGGTACCCTAATCATCAAATATGAAATGGACTGAATATATATGGTGCCTTTTAAACCTACATGTCCTGATAAAGTATTAAGATTAAAATGAAAGTATTTGCTCAGCACTGATAATTTCAAGAAGTTCCGATGTGTTTAGTTAGGGTTTTTAGAAAGATTAGACTGGCTCATTTATTAAAGTGGAATATATTTGTCTTTCTGTGGCATGAAAGATTCACTGACTCATTTATTGTAATGGAATATATTTGTCTTATTCCTTTTTTTGGATTAATTAAAAATTTATAGAAAAGATTTTGCTAAGACTGATAGGAGGAGAAATAATAAGAGTGGTACCAATAATACAAATCTGCCCATGAAATGACCTCTTGAATAAGATAGTCCCTGCCTTCAAAAGCAGTTGCAAAACACCATTTCTTAAGATTTCACAATGACAACTAGCATGGAGGTGACCACCTTTGGTCCTATTGTGTTTCACTTTGTTTATGCCATCGCTCCGTCTGATAGTGTTTTCTTTATGTGTTTATCATGCTTTTTGTCTATCTCCTACTACACCTATCCCCCCTAGCAGGAAAACTGCAAGTGGGTGGACCCCTTGTCCTCTTCTCCCACAATTCCAATGTAATCGAACTCAGTGAGCATGTAACCGTTGTCCGTGGTTAGCTTCTGCCTTCTCTCCCCGAGACTTCCATATGCTAAGCCAATGGCTGTGTGGTGAAAGGAACCCATCTTCCTTTGACCTCTAGCAGAATGACTTCATAGTTAAAAGGCATCCTGTTCTTGGGACATGATGCAGCATAGATGAGAACTTTATTTTTCTATTTTATTTTGTTATTTTTGTTAGCTTTTGGGTTCCACTGTTTTTCGTTTTTGTGTGTTTTTCAGTATATGAAATCCAGGATGAGTGACAGTAACTGGATTAATGATTTCTTGAGGGCATGGCAGGGGAGGTTGGGGAAATGAAGAGCTAATAACAAGGAGTACAATAAAGAAGATGTTCTAAAATTGATTTTAGAAATGATTGTACCACTTTCTAGATATGATGGTAATATTGAATTGTATCATAAATGGATTTTTTTAAAGGAAAAAGTCACTGCATTTGAGCCAAAACTAACTCAGAGAAACCCCTGTGGGTTTCTGAGACTGGGACTGCTTATGGGACTAGAAATGCAAGTGTTTTTCCTGCTGGTGGGTTCACATTGCTGACCATGCAGATCACAGCCCAATGAGAAGGCACTATACCACCCAGGCTCCTGATATATGGCTTATGTCCCAATAAAACTGTTTAAAAAGAACCTTTCTGATAAACGATTTGGGGGTTGTTAGGAAACACAACAGAATATAACCCTAACATGGCACATTCTCCATATACTCATTTATGATACAATGTGATATTTTTGACCTACTATCTGAAATCAGGGAGAAAGATGAGCCTGTCTACTCCAATAATGAGTTACACTCTCAGAAGCCCATAAGGGGATGGTCTACCCTGTAACATGGGCTCCCTGTGAGTTGGAATCAATTCATGACAGTGGGCTTAAGATGAGGTCATTTAAA
>NW_022103901.1:45196546-45197641 GCF_000313985.2 Echinops telfairi | reverse complement strand
AAAAGCAAAAGATTCATAGTTGCAAAGTCGTAGATTCATTTTCTTAATTGACTCTGTGTTTCCACAACGGACTCTTCCTTTAGTTTTTATAAGGAAGTCAAACAGCTGCCTAAAACTATTCCTTGAATTCTTCTTCGTACCAAAAAAAACCCCCAAAAACACAATTTAGCTTAATTAGTAAAGTATGTCTGCCTTAGGCACTGGCTCTTTTAAAAAAAGTATCTCTGAGATCAAATTTAAAACAGCAACTCAGAAGATTAGATGAGAAGCTTAAAGACATGGAGTTTCTATTGCTGATGGGGGAATAATTTGGAAAAGGTTAGCAAGAATGTTTGCACAACATGAAGAATGTAATCAATCTCATTACACATGCAAATATTGTCCATGTAAACATTGTTGACATACCATCTCTTTTGCTGTGTATAATTTTAGACATAAAATTTTAAATTAAAAAAAAAAGACCAGTTGACTGATCTGAGTAAAATGCATCAAGCTCCATGCCAAAGGTTATACATAAATTAATTTATTTTATCTTCACAACTATCTTATGACATAAGTATAAATAAAGTATAGGTTTAAAAGCCCCCCAGTAGTGAAGAATGTAAAACAATAAATGCTCCTAAAAGTGTGTGTATTTATTTCAGCTTTTAAAAGGCTACATAGATTGAGCATTATAATATGAGCGTATTCTACTTCATCCTCTTTTTTTTTCTTTCATCTATTTAATATATTTAAAGTGTAATTTTGCTTGCAATTTAAAAAATCACGCAGGCAACTCCAAAGTGAATTTTTAAAAGTTCTCTACCTTCACCTTAGTCTTAATCTTAATCCCTCCTGACAGGATGATTTGAAAGTTAAATGTTTCCGTATGCAATTCCAGAAATACCTTGTTCTGTTCTATACTGCTATAGTTTTACTAATGTCCAGTTGTGAGAATGTTTATTTTCCTTACATTAACTTCGATACAATCCATATGGAAGACTACAATCCTTGATCTTCATCAGCAAGTGCTTCAATTCCTCCTTCCTTTCAACAAGCGAGGTTGTGTCCTCTGCATACCACAGTGTTAAAAAGCCTTCCTCCAAACCTGACTCT
>NW_022103901.1:45183413-45184255 GCF_000313985.2 Echinops telfairi | reverse complement strand
ACAAAGGACAGCAATGGCTTCTGAATATCCTTTTAGTTTCAACTTCTTGCGAAGAATGTACTTTCTAGTTGTGAGTTTTACTGAAAATATAAATGTGCTTATGAAGAGCTTAATGATACAATGCAAATGTTAGAGTGTCACAAGGTAGAGGGAAAAAAATGTCACCTCATTATGGTGATTTCACTTAACTAATTGCAAATCAAAGATGAATGTGAGGAGGCAAAAGGTTCAAGAATGACGTCAATTTTCCCTGAAGTGAGGAATAAATCCATAAACTTTCCTTATGTGAATTGTTGAAAAAATTAGTGTTGAGGGATCAATAAATCACTTCTAAAGCAGTGCAAGAAGACTATTCCACCTCCTCAGTATACTCGTTACAATTACTTTATTAGGCTCCACAGTGTTTTTTCAGCCATTTAACATTGCAATAAATGACCTGGCAACAGATGTAACATTTTCTTTATAACTATAGCCAAGGTTAACTGTTAAGTCACTGGGCAGAAAATCTCTTTCTAATCTTACCAGAATTTTTCAAGCTATTAACTATTTTAGTTCTTTTTTAGAAATCATAATAATGCCATATGGGCAAAAGAGGTGGGGGAGTTTTGACTGTACCTCCCTCCCAGTAACAGGAAAGTAGATAAGACAACTAGAAAATCAAGATTATAACTATCTGCATACTTCACAAAAATGTGAATTCTTATCTATTTTGGAGAGTTACTTTTGAGAAAAGATGATATGTGAAAAATAGTGACTCTGTGTGTTCCACTGAAGGTCTGCTTTTCCTTGATCTTTATTTACTTATTGTGACTACTTGACACAAAACAGATCATTTGACCCAG
>NW_022103901.1:45160630-45182958 GCF_000313985.2 Echinops telfairi | reverse complement strand
ACATGGGAGAGGAGGAGGCAGGGGAAAGGGAGAGGGGAGCCACCAAACTCACAGACAAGGGAACAACAAGGGATCTGAAATCGATGCCAAGGAGGGTATAGAATGCCTGGTGGTGTTTGATCAATTGTAATGTAGCCAAGAGGAATTTCTGAGAGCCGATTGAAGGGTGAACATGATGGTGGGGCAGGAGGAACCCCCTTGTACACATATAAACTTTTGAAGCTTTCAAATGTGCTTCTCAAAAATTACATTATACCTCAATGGATCTGAATTTTGACATAAGGCTTGCTAACCCAAATATTTTTAAAGCTAATGATTCTACATCACTGAAATGAGGATCAAGCATAAGCCTCAGCAAAGGAAACTAGGAAACTTTTGTAGAACATAAGATACTAAACAATGTAACTGCATTTAGAAAGCATTTCCTTTATAGGAACGCAGCAAATCTCACATTGGACTCGGGCTGTTATATAAGGTCCCTCTGAGTCGGAATGGGCTTAATGGCAGTGAGTTTGGTCTGGTTTTTGTATAAAGTATAAGAAAGATTTTCAAAATGTATATTTTGTGATGCAAACAGTTTGCAAATGTGGAGACATGTTACTTTGTTAGTGTGCGGTGAGTGTATTTTATTTACTAACTAATGCATCTTCCAACAATAAAAATTCCTGAAAATCTTAAATAAAGTTAGTCTGACAAACACAGGATGATGAAGAAGGTTATGGTACATTGTAGTATTCAGCAGAGCTGGCATTAGATGTCCTTTCCTGCTTTCATGCATCAACTATCAATTGGTTGCTAAAAGAAATATTAGAGCACCAGTCAGAATCATCTCTCAATCAATTATTTAAAAAATGCTTAAACTCTGTCTACAATATCCTCCCTAAATGTGTCTCCATTTTCAGTAGTGAGAGGGAAGAAGTCCTTGGTGGTACAAAATGCTTTCTAAAGATTTAGACTTTGGTGAATCAAAATAACTGGGTTGGCACTTTGAATTCACTCAGAGGTGACTTTTCAAAAAGGTCTGAAGATGTACTTCTGAAAAACCAGCGTTGAAAACCCTACAAAGCACAGTTCCATGCTGACACACATAAGCTTGCTCCAGCGGCAACTGGTTTATCGCTTGCTCAGTGATCAGGAACTCACTCGCTCACAGCAATCAGATCCCGCTTGGTGCATAGTAATAATTTTAACCATGAGACACCTCGTGGAATTTTATTCACTCCTTCAAACTTGACCTAATACCATGCCCAGACAAATATTGTTAAGCCTAACTTCAAATAATCTTCCAAACTGTGAATCAATGGAACACTAAAATCAGGAGGAAGCTGTGATAATTCTCACACAACAGGGCCTTTTCTAGAATATTTTTCTAGAATCTTTTTTGTAGCAAAGAGTCCTTTATCTTCCACATGATAAAGCAGTGAGGAAAGGTTTTTGACACAGTGAGCTGTTGTCTACTTTCCCGAAGAGAAGTGTGGCTGAGACTGAGATCAATTATGGAGGCTTCCTGATACGTGCAGGTCGGGCTCTGAGAGTGCCAATCTTGATCCACGGAACAATCCTGATTAGATAGCAGGCTCTTTCTGTTGCTCTTTCTCTACATAGCAAACACATAGAGCTGTTATGATTATGAACATTTTTAATATGAAAACTTTTATTTTCAATGCAAGCTAAGGAACTATTATAATTTTCTGTACCTAGTAAATATCATCGATTAAAATATTTTATTCTTTTCTTCGCACCACATAATAGTTTCAGGGTTTTTATTTTCTTCTTTTTACCAAATCTTTAAGTGCCTCTAAAGCCAGTTTTCAAAGTTGTGCCTTGTGAGACTACTGTAGCTGTGGAGCATGCAGGATATAAGCCCCTGAATGTACACAGCCAGGAGGCAGGGGGTGCTCTAATGGCAATCATTCCAAATGGGGAACATTCTCATCACCACATAACAAGGACTGCATATTTCAAAGGCAAAGTTTCGATCTGCATTGGTTGAAAACATTACCCATAATACTGTTTTTCAAAAGCTGACCTATTAGAATGAAATGTCATCCTCAGGTATGTACTTTGTTTTGAAAAAACAACTAAAACGAAACATGTCATTTTGTTATTCAAATACTCAAATGAAACAAGGTACAATTTCGAGTTGACTTCCAGCTCTGGTGCATACACAGGAGGCCCCTCCCTGCTCTGGGCACAGCTTCACATGCCCAGGATCTGAAGGGAAGAAGTTGAAGCAACCTTCTTGGAAAATGGCTCCGTTTTCTACAAACCTTTAAGTATGTATTTTATTCCAACGGTTGGGAGAAGGGAGAAAGCTAAGATTTAGAGAATTCTGTGTATCTAAAATTCACAAAGGCAGGGTGCTTAAGGATCTTTTGAGAAGTTCATTGAAGGATTATGTCAGGTGTTTAGACCAGGTCTGTGTGTACATAGGTCTGAGGGGTGTGTGTGTGTGTGTGTGTGTGTGTGTGTGTGTGTGTGTGTGTGTAAATGTTGCTCCCAGGCTTTTTTGAAGATTGTCATCATTTTTTCCAAGATCGCTGGCGCAAGACTCATGAGGGCTTCATACTAGATGTGTAATTCCTACTACCTCTAACTTTTCACTTTCTGAAAGAGTTTCCTGCTGATTTATTCTAGCTCTCTTTGGAAAGCTGACCTCTGACTGTGGCTTATAGAAGGACTACAAAATAACAGCAAGGAAAATTCATTCAGAAATGGGGGGAAATTTAGACAGAATCAGTTTGGAAAAATCTTAACTTGAAAGAAAGAAATGTTGTGTGTATGATCACCAGCCGGTGGGGGCCAGTTTATAGTTGAATACCTCCGTCGAAACGCTTCTGTGTCAAGGTGTTGGTTTTGTGATTGCCCAGCATTCGCATGAGCCACGTTTGGACGTCTTCCACCAAGACTAGAGCCAGACCACTAAGAGGAAGCCATGAAGTCGCTTCCTGAGCCTCTGACCAAACACCCCGGGAAGCTGCAAGGCTAAAGCTGCCTTCTTTGCCCTGGTAGCAATGGTTGGTTGGGTTGATGGAACCCAGCCATGGCAAAGGTCAGCTGAAGGCTCATTTGGAGAAGGGACAGGATATGGAAAAGCAAATCCCTTTGAAATAGAATGTTTCTGCCACGCCCCCCTTCAGAAATATGGGTATTTTCCCCCTCATTCTCTGTCCCTACTTCCATTCTGTTTCCTCCTCGTCTTGTCCTACTCATGATTAGGTGGCAGCATGTTTAAGACAGGAAGCTAGGATCTTGACTTGTGAATTGAAGAAAATTTCAGATGAAATCTCTTGTACTTTGACCTTGGGAAAGATGTTCCCCTGGAAAGGAAGTTGTGTTCAATGCAATTGCTTGTTAAGAGCAAAGAACTAGGACCCGCGCTTTCTCGGAGTCCTCACGCGAACTGTTTTACCCAGTGTGCTGTCGTTCCACGGGACCGTGGGTGCCAAGTGGAGCTGCTGCCCAAACCCTCGTGTCACTTCAGTCTTTCAGCTTTTCAGGCCTGGTTCTGTGGAGCCAATTCCAGTTCATGGAGACCCCATGTGTTCCAAAGTGGAACCTAGGCCATAGAACTATCTGGGCCGTCATCTTCACAGAGGAGCTGTCAGGTTTCTTGGGTGGGAAATACCCCGGTTCTTGGCATCGCCGAGGTCCGGATTGTGATCCGAGTGGGTTTCTATAAAGGACAGAAAAAGGTTCAGGGTTTACATCACTGAACACAGGCACCCTCCTGAGCTGCACACCCATATGTGACGGCCGGAGGCCAGAGAGAGAGAGAGAGAGACTAGGCTACAGCTGAGAGAAAGGTGGAGGAGCGCCTGGCCTCCAGGTTGCATCCCTTGGGAGACGTGGTCGCAGGTACTGGTTGACCTCATCAGCTGATTTAAGCTCACCTGGCTCAGGCTTGAATTGGCACATGCCTGCATTGGCTTCCAACCTCCTGGAGGGGGGGCCTAGGCATGGAGAGGAACAACCCCCTATCCTGCTACCTAACAGAGCCATTGAGCTGCTCACCATCAGGTCAGCAGTTCGAAACCACCACACAGGGCAGTTCAACCTAGTCTTCCGGGGTAGGGAATCTTTATTCACTACCACAGAGTCAATGTTAGCAAGAATTACAGAAAGAAACCCTGGTGGGGTCCAGTAAACATTTGACTGCTCACAGCAAGGTTGGGGGTTAACACCTACCAATCTATCCACAAGAGAAAGAATAGGTTGTCTGTTCCATAAAGATATACAGTCTTGGGAACGCCATGTATGGTGTCCGTTAGGAGTAGGAACCAATGCACTGGTAGTAGGTACAGAGGCAGCTCACCAGGCCGTCCATTCGTGGCACTGCATGGTGAGTTCAAACGGACAGCCTATATTGACGTTGGCAGTCTAGAGCCAGCTGCTTGCACCACCCGCAGACTTTCAGAGTTTCCTAACTCTGAGGTAACCATTGTATTCTAATGGAAATGGTCCAAAAGCATAGGAGACTGACAGCATTATCTAATAAACCATCTCCCATTTTATCCCCTTTGGAATGTATTTCAAGCTAGAACAATAGCTAATAATTACCTGTTGTAACTTTCGCAACAAAATTGCTGAATTTGCACCTCTCGCTGTTTTATGTATGCAGTTTCTCATTCTCGGGCTCTCTTTATAATCCATTCTTTCCTGAATGCTTTGAAGGCTTAAAAGGATTCAGTACACATTTTCACAAAGTAGGTAACTTTGAAGTGTGACTTGTCAGGTCATGTTGACTTATATGTGTGATTTCTTACAGGATTCATGAGGATGAATCTATTTTTTTAACTAACAGGTGTAACTTGAGAATTTTTGAATGAGTGACAGAAGGGTTGGGACTCTCTTTTCCCCTCACCTACTGTGAAATTAACTTTTATCCATTCACGGAGATGAATCATATTTTTAGAGTGTAAAACAATTTAACTGAAGCTAAAACCACATTGTCAAGTTGCCCTAGCAGTGAGCTATAAGTATAACAACTGAATGTCTTGGTTTGCCTGGGACAGTGTCCCAAAGAGTGACTGATTTCACTCTTGAAGAGCCCTGGTGGCACAATAGTTTAAGAGTTGCACTGCTAACCCAAAGATCAGCTGTTCAAATCTACCACCTGCTCACGGGAGAAAGATGAAGCTTTCTGTTCTCATAAAGGTTTGCTATTTCAGAAACCCTAGGGTGCTGTTCTTCTTTGTCTGATAATTTGCTGTAAGTCTGAATTGACAGTGGCTGTGGATTTGGATTGGGGGTTTTATTTCACTCTGGGACATGTCCTGGCTTGGACAATCTATTGTATGATCACACTGAGCATTTTCTAATAAAACTCCAGCAATTTTATACACCAAGACAAAATGGCAGCTTGTCACCAAAGCACAAACAATTCAAAAAATCTGTGGGAAGTTAGAAAGCAGCACTTCACATAAAGCCCTGCCTAAAAATATCCTAGGATCCCTGGTGCTGTGCTTGGTGGTGTAATGGTTAGGAGTTGGGCTGTGTGTTAGGCAGGGTTCTCTGGAGGATATGGATAGGTTTATATATCAAGAAGGAATATGACAGCTAATTAGTCCACACAGCAGTACAGAGGGTTCAATTCAACTTGCTGCCGTGGAACAAGTTAATCTACTGGAAGACTTTCAACTCATGTGGGCTGCTGGGTCCAATGTCAAGGAAGCAGAGAGCAGAGTCCTCCCTGGGGCAGGGCAAGCAGAGTCTGTCTGCAGGCAATAAGCAGCAGGCTGGGTCACCAACAGTCAGTAGCTCAGGAGCTTAGCAAAGCAGACCCAGGTGGGCTGTCCAATGCAAGCAATGCAAGGTGACAGAATCCACCAGCCGCAAGCTCCAGCAGCGTGATGAAGCAGGTCTGGAAGGTGCCTCAAGCTCTAGTGACATGATCCACAGGCTGGCCTGGCCCACAGGTGGTGTAGCTCACAGGTTGAGGCTGAGAACTTAGCTACAGCAGCAGCTTGAATGCTCCAGCATGCTCCTCTGACCACCAGAGAGCAAGAGAGATGGGGCCGGGCCTTTCAGAGCCATGTATCTCTTTGCCCTCAAATCAAATTGCAACCTGATTAATCCCACATGTTCCTATTAGCCAGGTTGACACAATAAACCTAACCATCACAGGCTGTGATCCACATAGTCAGTGGTTTGAAACCAACAGCAGCTCCTCGCCTACTCCCATATATAGTTACAGTCTCAGAAATCCACAGGGGTCACTATGAGTCAGCATTGACCCAGTTTATTTTTTAGGTTTTTTAAAAAGAAAATCCTGTTTAAACAGAGACTTCTGAAACACCAAAAGATCCCCTGATGGCATAGTGGACTCCTAACCACAAGGTCAGCAGTTCAAACTCACCAACCACTCCATGGGAGAAACATGAGGCTGTCCACTCCTGAAAAGATAGGAGCTTGGAAACCCAAAAGGGCAGTCCCGCTCTATTCCTGTAGCATCTCTATGAGTCACAATCAACTTAGTGGCATTGTATTTGGTTTGGCTTGAGAACACCGTATGAGAAGGACTCGAAAGTCAAGTCTGGGCCAGTGGGAAGGCATGCTTTGCCCTATTACTGATGCCTATCATGAGCAATGGAAGGGGCACATATACACTGTATGATGCCAGGCACTAAGTGTCACTATCATAACATTAGATGGGATCTTAATGACAACTCAACCTACGGTTCTTTGAAATGTGTTCCATAGAACAGTAATCCATCAACATGATCCTTACAACAAGCGGTCAGTGCTTGAATAAGATTGAGAAGCGTGGCTGCCATAGAGCGTTCTTGGAAATTCAGTGCATATTGGTACAGCTAATGCTCTAAAAAATTCTACAGTGAAAGCAAATGTTTAATTAATAAATGTATTCGTTAATAAAATTATAAGTCCATAAACTTATTTGACTATAGAACCCTTTCTATTATCTATCAGTTTGCTACAGAATTAGCTTGTTGGGGCACGTTTGAAAAAGAATTGGTCTGGGCCATTACTTGCATTTTGCAAATAAGAAAACTTAGACCCTAAAAAAGAGAACTAAACCAAAGTCAGTTTAACTCAAACCAAATTCACGGCCATTGAGTTGATTCCAACTCATAGCATCCCTATACAACATAGAACTGTGCCCTTTAGGTTCTGGGGCTTTACATCTTTACAGGAACAGACAGCCTCTTCTTTCTCCTTTAGAGATGCTGGTGGGTGCAGCACACTGTCACTCACTATGCAAGCTAGTCTTCAATGCCAAAAACCAGACTTCATGACAGCTGGGTACCAATCCCAGTCTGTTCTGCTATAGCACCAATGTGGGCAATAGTAGAAGCAATCTAAGATTTTAACTGCTTCTGGCAGCACAATATTTAGTATAGATTCCATTTACCTCTTTTTGTCCTCATGTTTTAAGGATTATAATTGATTATCTGCATATTTGTAGTGCAGATATGAAACTACCTCTCATGACCACAGTGAAATAAGATGGATTTTTTTTATTTTAGCTGAGTTGGCTTTCCCCACTCTATCTCATTCTTCTTTATTTCTTATGAGATAAAGTGATGAGTAGAGGCAAGAATTGTTAGACATGAGCCTAGTTTTGTTTAAAATCGATTTTATCATTTCCTGGCCTTTGAATTTCAAAAAGCGTACCTATTTATTGGTCTCTTTTGGACCATAAGATTAAAGTCCATCTGCTGTCCACACAAATTTAGCTATTGGCCTTGGAGCTAAGCAGTCATAAAATTATAGCCACAGTAAATTTAGGGAAAGACTAATTTCACTTCAGTCTGCCTATAAATCCACATGGCAGAGTAAATATGGTGTGTCAGTGGTTAATGCAAACACATGCAACACATTAAGAAATCTTTGGTGACAAGACAAAAAAATTCTTCAAAAAAGTTAATCAGTGTTTAATTGAGGATGTATGAAATGGGATAGTTTCAGATGACCCGACTTTGAGCTTGGGCATAAACAAATCTCATCTTGGACATAAGTTACCAATTTTGTCTTGGTGGGTCTCTGGTTCATGGCAGAGCACTGCCATTCCTAAGGGAGAAAAGAACACCTGGAAAATATAACCACTGTGGAACCATTCATCCCACGGGGGTTTTTCCGATCCTTTATTTCCACGATAATAGCATTAAAGGGACTGGTTGCTATAGTTATGTCCAAGCATGTACTTCCATGAAGTCACATGGGTGCTTGAACATTGGGAGAAGGCGAAGGGGCAGCTGGGGGCTAAATTTGCCATCCCACAATTATCATTGGTATCCCTTTGAAGACCCAGTTCTCGGAAGCACAAATCTGTGAAGTTGTGAGGAAAGAATGAGGAGGCCTCTTTCAATATAACTTTATTTTCCTCCAGAGCATAAAGAAACTGACTTTTAGGAGCACTTTAAAATGCAACCATTAAAATTAAGAAAGAAATAAACAAACACTTCATTGTTTCTTCTAATTGACTTGTAAGTTTTACCATGTTCCTTGGCAGAGTTAGAGAACATTAGCCAAGAGTCATAGATGAGCCTTTATAAGTTTTATAAGTCAGGCTTGCTTTATTTTAGCAGCCACATCTTTTAAAATACAATGTGCAGAAAGTTTCCAGGGTACATAGTTGTGGTTCAGTAAAATAAGAAAAGCAGAAATAAACAGTTGGTCATAAAATCTGTACTTTCTACAAATTGGTAACTTTATAACAGATAGTATTCGTCATAATAATATCTGTATTAAGCCAAGTGGTGCCACGTGTGACTTTTCCAACTACTAGAAAGTGTATGTTATACTTTGCCAATGAATTTTTTGTTTCCTCTCATTTATCAGTGAAATGTATTCTCATATAAACCAACGATTATTGCTCCATCATAGAGAATTAGTGTCCTGCACTTTTCCAGATGTGTTCTAGCTCCATTTTATAGATCTGTGCCCCTCTGCCTATTGCCAGGGTCACAAGGGAAGAGTAAAAAGAAGACCGTGTCAGGGAAGTAAATTGTAATCTTTTATTATACTTCCCAAGAATAGAAATAATCGGTAGTGTTCAGAGACAGCTGTTTGCTCTGAAACAGCTGTGATCCCTCTGATTTTAGTATTCTGCTGACCCCGTTTGATCCCTCAACCAAACAGTCTCCGGATGGCAGGCCGAGGCATCTACTCCCCAACAAAGAAACACGCACCACTCCGGCAGTTACATTTAACCTCGCCTTGAAATGTAGAGAGTGGACAATTAACTACTGAACTTTCCTACGTGAGATGCCTTCTCGAATTTCAACCCAGCCACATACATCTTGATGGTGCCACAATAAGATCTTTGAAATTTTGACACCTTTTCATTTTCAGGCTGAATGTCAGAGAAATTCAGAGAAACAGGTATTATGCACCAATGAACATGTATGATAAATATATAAGGTGATACCAAAAAAAGTCCGGAATTGCACTGGCCAGAGTGGAGCTTTCTTAGTACGCATTTTTCCTTCTAGGCAAGCGTCAAGCAACTCACTCTGAGTTAGTGCACCCAGTGATGTTGCCTGGGAACTTTTCCATAAAAGCAGTATTGCTCAAACCTCCTTTTTTGTGATGACTGATATAAGAGAACAGCACGCGGCTGTGAAATTTTGTTTCCTGCTCAGGACAAAAGCTGCATAAACCGCTGTGATGTTAAACACAGCTTACAAGGTTAGTACTCTAGGAAAAACTCAAGCATCCCAGTGGTTTTCTCATTTTTAAAAAGGTGAAATGTTGATTGATGAAAAACCTCGTTCTGGACATCCGTCAACTTCCCTAATGGACAAAAGTATCATCTTATAGTGCTTTTGGAGTTTGTTCCACCAGGTCAGACTGTTAATCAAGCTTTCTATTTAGAGGTTCTGAAAAGATTGTGTAACAATGTGCAACAAAAAACACCTGATTTGTGGAAGACAGGAAGACTGGTTTTGCCACCACAACAATGCCCCTGCTCACGCAGCCATCTCAGTGCACAAAAACCTGTATGCCTTTTTTACCCCGTGCACCTTACTCACCTGACTTTGCTTTGTGCAATTTCTTTTTGTTTCCACAAATGAAAAGAGACATGAAAGGATAGCAATTTGATGACATAGAAGAGTGAAGAAAAAAACGAGGGAGGTGCTGTCAGCCATCCAAACAGATGAGTTTGAAAAATGTTTCCAGGAATGGAATTGCAGATTTGACAAATGTATTAAGTTTAATGGAGAGTACTTTGAAGGTGATAAGGTTATTTGGTAAAAAAAAAATTTAAATACATAGCTTTGAAAAAAAATTCCGGTTCTTGTGGGGATACCCCTTTGCCCCCTTGTATATACATGTATAAAAGCATGTGAATACATATATACACATGTAGATACGGTAAGTATACTTGTGTGTATATATGTGTATATATCTATATACATGGTTTTCATCATATATTTTAGCACAGAATATTATTAAAGAAATAAATCATTTACAGAACTTTAAACACTCTAGGTCTGCTTCTCTTTTTCTTTAAAGATTCTATAATCTTTTGTATGGTCAGCTGATCAAACCCACCAACCACTCCATGGTAAAAGTAGCTGTCATCTGCTCTCATTAAAAAGCACTGCTATTAATTCCCAACTTACAGCAATTTTTTTAAAACATTAAACGCATAGACCCAGGGATGAGTTCTGGGCTCACATTAAATCCTAGCTCTAAGTTAAGAACAATCAATTCTTACATCATGGCTCTGCTAGCGACTCACCTTCATGAACTGATCACTGAAGATAAGGGTGCTACAGCAAAGTGTGGTGAAGAAAGCAGATGGTGCTCAGCTATCAATCGAAATAGTGCCTGAAGTCTTAAAGGCTTGTGTTCTAACAAGCAGCCATCTAAGCTTGAATATGTTGAAGAAAAAAAATCATAGCTAAATTATGAACACCCAATTTGTAGAAGACTAGGAGGAGAGTGGGAACTTAGAACCCATCTGCAGAGTGTCTAGTCAGACTGAGCCACTGGCATATCCGCTCTCTGCAGGGGCAGGCATCCCAAGCAGCCTATCACGCAGAGACAATTGTAATCTTGATTATGCTGGATTGAACTTGATACTTGGCCTCCCTATAGATATTACTTCATTTTGTACTGAGGTAGTATCTCTTAGTTGTTCCATGACAGAAATTTCTTCCCTGGCTTTTTGAATGGTGATGGGGGTCTTCTCCCACTTATGCATTATTGGTATTTTTGTCTTGATACTAATATGATCTTATCCTTACCACCTTAGTGCAATTTGTTTTTCATTGTTTTCTGTTGGGTTTCCCAGCTGTGAAGTACAAGAGGAGTGGATGTATAGTGATAATAACTGAGACAGGTGTGATGGGGAATGCAGGGGTGGGGGTGGGTGATAGAGAGAGAACGGGGATTTCTGGAGTAAGTAATGAAGGTGGAGATAGGCAGGGAGCACTAGACCTGCTCGTGATTGCACAACTCCGTTTAAAGGCGGTTTTACCATGGTGGGGATAGGGAGCTCTAAGATAGATGTGGTGGTGATTGTATAACTCTCCTTGATACAATTGAACAATTAACAATTTAATTGTATGATATGTAAATTACATGCCAATAAAACTGTTGGGGAAATAAAAAAGCACTTCTACTGTGCCCTGCAGGGTGACCAAGGGTACAGAATTTATTCCATGGCACGGGGTTTTGGGAGTATAATCTTTTGTGAAAATTCAAGTCATGAAGTCCATCAATGTTTTTCCCTCTCCACTAAATTTATTTCAACCTCCATATTCTATCCAGAGCAAACATAAAGTGTTAGTGTGACAGGTTTGCCCATTTTTCAATGTGTGTATACTTCTGTGAGATGGGAGAACCTAGGATCATTGGGTGGAACACTTGTACCATATCCTTATTCCTGTAATTGAGTTTTCTGCTCTGCCCCCACACAGTGGCAAGAAATAAGATATTCAGTTTGACTGACACTTGTACCACCATCCGTTCCTACATTAGCGTTTAAGTGCAACTAGCCCCTTAGTGAATTAAGAAAATATTGGTTGGTTGATTGACTGATTGATTGATGGAATAGGATTGCATCTTCTTACCACTTTATATTTTAGTTCTAAAAAATATAAAGTTATTTTCATCTCCTGTTTATGGCTTTGAGATCTGACAACCCTCCTAACTGCCTTACTCCTATATTAGCAAGTCTGAAGTCTTTTTTTAACTTTAATCATTTTACTGGGGGCTCATATACTCTTATCACAGTGCATACAGCCATCCATTGTGTCAAGTGCATTTGTGCATATGTTGTCATCATCATTTTCAAAACATTTTCATTCTACTTGAGCCCTTGATATCAGCTCATTTCCCCCTCCCTCCCCACCCTCTCTCCTTCCCTTCCTCATGATCCCTTGATAATTTATAAATTATTGTTTTTTTCATGTCTTACACCAACCACTGCTTCTCTTCACCCACTTTTCTGTTTTTGGTCCCCTTGGCCTGGGGTGGGGATGGGGGTGTTATGTATCAATCATTGTGTTCGGTTCCCTGGGTCTCCCTCACTTTCTCCTAAAGTCTGAAGTCTTTTGAAAAGGGATTTAAAACACACACACACACACACACACACACACACACACACACGCACATACGCACACACGCATTTTTACTTCTCAAGCTTCCCTCAGCTCCCTGTTGCGTGGCAACTACATAGCTGCTTAGTAGCTTCATGAGAGATTAGAGAGGAGGCAACAGTAAATTTCCTTAAAGCTTGTTTATATTTTTATGAAAGATGCTTGGTGAAAGATGAAGCTAAAATTATTGAGGAAAATTAAACTCGGGTGATTATCTGGATTTAATGGTCTTTGTTCTTTTTCATTACTAGAGATAAAGAAGAATTTGCTATCTCTTAAAACATTGTGAAAATAAAATAAGGACTTGGTTTCCAAGCACATAAAATACATTCAATTATTTTTCTTTTAGTTTAAATGTATATAAGTCCTTGAGAATAACCCTGTTCTCAACTATAGGAACAAACTATGAAATTTTATTTATATATTTTAACCATGTTA
Organism: Echinops telfairi; assembly: GCF_000313985.2. Lineage (NCBI taxonomy): Eukaryota > Metazoa > Chordata > Mammalia > Afrosoricida > Tenrecidae > Echinops > Echinops telfairi. The sequence continues at coordinate 45,169,948 of NW_022103901.1, read as the reverse complement.
TGACAGAAAAGTCAAGCTAACACTGAAATTTTCAGAGGTACAGAATGGGAATGTAGACACTTGGGTTATAATTTTTCAATATGGTATCCAATATCCCATGCACCAGATAAATATAGTGGAAAAGAAGGAAGGATAGATACATGGTGGGAGGGTGCAAGGACGTGTGCTTTTAAATGGGATTTTATCTAAGTAGATTCTTTCTTCAGGAGTCTTCATGGTACAGTGAGGTAAGCATTGGGCTGCTCATCACAAGGTTGGTGGTTCAAACCCACCAGCAGCTTCTCAAGAGAATGATGAGACTATTGGCTTCTGGAAAGATTTACTCTCACAAACCCTAAGGAGCAGTTCTATTCTGTCCTATAGGGTTTCTCTGTGAATCAGAATTAGCTCATTGGCAGTGAGTTTGGTTTAGGGAGATTATCATAAGATAGAAACTATGACAGGTATTATGTAAACTAATTTATTCAATATTTATTCCCATGTAAGCATATATTTCTTTGATGAACACAATGACAATTTTCCACGCACTAGTGAATAAAGCCAACCCCATACCCTAGAAAAATTTCTATTCTTGGAGGGTAGAAATATAAATAAATCTCATTTCAAAATCATGTACAAACTGGTAGTGGTACCGCTACTGCTGCTGCTTTTAATTGTCATGGACTATATTCTGGCTGATGGTGACCTTAGGCATATTGTTGGATGTCCTCAAGTCGGTTCCAACAACAAGAAATAAGACCAGAGCACTGCGTGTTCCTGTGTCATCCTCACAAGTGTTCCTATTTCTGCTACCACCACGTCCGTTCATCTTACGGGTCTTCCTCTTTCCCCTGAGACTCTCCTTTACCTAGTGTGATGCACTTCTTCAGAAAGTAAGCCTCCTGCTGGGTCCAAAGTACTTGAGAAGGAGTCTTACCATTCTCTTTCCTGAGCGCATTACCACTCCCAACTTTATAGAGAGTCAAACACATTTTCATGTTATCGTCATGATTGTCAGTGTGTCTAAGTCTATTGTTTCGGCAGCTGTTGTGTCAATCCCTCTGCTTGGAGGTTTCCCTGGTTTCATTGCTCTTATTTACCAAACAGGCTGTCCTTCTCTAGTAATAGTTTCCTCCTAATGAAGTGTCCACTGTGGATGAGTCTAAATCTCACCATCTTCACTTGTGAAAAACACTCTGGTTCTATGTATGCTAAGACTCATTTGTTCATTCTTTTGGCAGTCCATAGTATGAGTGAGTATATTCAATATTCTTCATAGCAGTACAGTTAAACCACATCAACTGTTTCCCTTTTCCCTGGTCTACCTTTCTCATGTGTATATAAGGTAACTGAAAAATGTTACAAAGTGCTAATTTCATTGGTACACTTAAAGGCCCAATGTAGGTATATAATCTTAGATGCACTGTTATACAATACAGCCACTCCTCACTTACAGACATGATTAGGTTCCAAATTCAGGTCTTTATGTGAAAATCAGTTATGTGACAATAGAGGATGATTACATCATTGCAAACTGTCAAATTACATTGTTCTATAACTCTAATTTCATCATTACATGACAACTGCCAAACCACTGAGAACCCAGCCCCACCAAGTTGGCACATAACTTTAACCATGGTAGCCAGAATTACTGTAAAGCCCGATTTTGATTTTCATCACTATATGACATATGTTCTTAATATGTAAAATAGTTGCATGATAGATTTTTCACTATTGTCATAAATTTCAAATGTTGGATAGCAAGTCAATAAATGAGGAGTAGATGTATTTTTTTAAAAAATGAAACAATTAACCACTTGAGCACCCAGAACCAGGGAAGCTAACAGAGTCTCTCAAAGTCGCAGTTGGGCTTCTTTGCTAGGTCATTTCTAATGCTAATGTGCAAATGATTCCAATCATAAATTAAACACACACTGATCAAATCTTGGCCACGTTGACATGTCAGGAATAGGCTGTCCTTTTTGTTTCTATAGAAATCTGGCATTCAAATATGTACATTTTTCCCTTCTCTTGGTCACACCCTATTTTACCACATTATACAGCACAGAACTAGTCCTTTGATGAAGAGCTTGGGTATATCTAAGGTCATACCAGATTGGTGTGGCATGTCCCCTGGCACCACTTGAAGAGGGCTGCCATTGAACAGTTTATTTTAACCTGGTACAACCCACTCTTCTTCCTCAAGCCTGGTACACACATAGTATAACAAGATGGGCTGCAAGGAGGTACGCATGTCCCTAATGCAAGTCCAGGAGAGTGCCAAATGAAGTGCGGAATGACATCCCAGGCGCCAAAAGTAAGGAGGTCACCTAACGTAAGATGGGGAAAGGCATTTCTGCTGACATGTTGCCATCATCAAGATCTATTCCTCTTAAACCAGAGAGGTGCCCCTTGGACATTTCCCGGAAACTTGAATTGGGAGGGTGCAGTGATTGCCTCTGTGGCTACACCCCTCCGGAGTCCTAGGAACAGAAGTCCAAGCACTCCAGCCATTCCGTGCGAGAAAGACAAGGCAGTGTGCTTCCCTATGGATCCAGCCATAGAAACCCTGTGGGGTAGATTTACTCGTCAACACAGGGTTTAGCGGCCGGTGTCTTGTCACATGACAAGCACTTGCATCAATAACAATCTGACATTCCTGTGAATGTGACAGCAGTATAAATGGGCAAATTTATTTAGCCTTTCTGTATGCATAATTTCTTCCAAATTTACCATCTCAACTACTTTTAAACCCTTTTTGCTTGACCCACCAGTTTACCATTTGCAATTATCGAATGGTTTTATTGCATGAGGAGTCACTTTAGAAGACTGAATATACCTGGAAGAAGGTTGCAGGAAATGCTCTTGTTTCAGTCTTTCTGCCAGTTTTAAGATATATTCCAAAGATTTTATTGTGCTTACTTATTATTTTCAAGCTTACCTTTTTGTAATTGCCCAGATTATAAACCCAAACCCAACCCTATTGCTATCAGATCTATCTGACTCATAGTTGACTCTCTAAGATGGGGTAGAACTGTTTCATAGCATTTCCAAAATTGCAAATCTTTATAGAAGCAGACTTCCTCGTTTTTCTCCCACAGAGCAGTGGGTTGGTTCAAACTGCTAACCTTTCAGGTAATTAACTAAGCTTCACCAATTGTACCACCAGAACTCCTGCTCAAATAGTAAAGAGTCTCTACTCATTAAAAAAAAACCACAGCCTCTATGTAATAAGTATGCTAGAAAAGAATTTCATAACATGTACACATGATGTTGGTAAATGCTAAGTGAGAGAAAAATCTCCTGGCTACATAAGTTGAGTAAATGCTCGAATAAACAGCAATAAAGAAATACTTTCTCTGCAGGATTTCTCAGTCTTTGGTAAGAAAAACCTAATTACAAATATCCAGGAGTAAGATATAATATGCAGCATTCTCCAGTCTACTAGGCTGCATCATCATCCCCTGCTTTTTTTCACAGGAGCCATATCCCAAAGTCATGAGTAGCGGATAATAATTATATTTAAAGCATCAACTAAACTGTGGGAAGTATACTCTGCTTCAGTGTAGTCAATAGAGAAGTCAAAGAGGACCTGAATAGCAATGAGGACCCGGAAGGAGAAAATGTCCTGAAGCTGACTGTGGTCAGGCCTGTACAACTCTTCTTGATACCATTGACCTATAGACTTGTATTATGTGTGAATGAAGTGCCAATAAAACTGTTACCAAAAATAAAATTTTTAAAAAATCAGTCAAAGAGGATTTTCCCCCTTTTGGACCATCAAAAAGTTGATTTTCTAGGCAGGATAATAGAGCATAAATGTTTTTGTTTTCAAATAATTATATATGGAAAGAATACAGAAGCTATCACAGTGATGTGGTTAATTAACAAATGAGTGATGTTAATTTTTTTTACTATAAAATTTGGGGAAAAAATAAACAAAAGAGCATAATTATGCATGGACTTGTGTACAGAGGACCAGGGGCCCAGAGCATATGCACTATGGTTGCTGTGTTACAGACATGAATAACTGATGTGGAGAGCAGGGCAGTGTGCTCCAGAAACCCATTAGACCAGCCTCCTCAGACTGCACTGTGCACACAAATCACCTAGGGAGCTGAAATTATTCTGTAGATGTGGAGTGAGAGTCAAGATTCTGTTCTTCGAGCAAACTCCCATGGGGCTGCCACTACAATCCAAGGATCACACATTGAGGAACAATGGCAAACTGTTCCTCAGGAAATGGCAAACTGTTTTTGTAATGATCCAGATAGTAATTACCTTAAGCTTTGTGGGCATGCAGTCTGTGTCACAACTACTATGCCATTGTAGTTCAGAGCCGTCACAGACAGTATGTAAGCAATGAGTATCGCTGCATTCCAGTTAAACTTTATTTATGGCCATTGAAATTTGAACTTGCTACTTTTTCATGTGCATAAAATAATACTTTTGTTTTAGCTTCTGCTGGGATAGTGGGGGAAGATATTTTAAAGTATAAAAATCAAGAGTCAACTAAGTCCACATGTAAGAAGAACATTAATCTGTGTGATCCAAGGATTGTAAATCATAAAATCCAAATCTGAAGGAGGAAATGGTATCAGAGCTAAGATTCTGAAGATTCAGTTTTCAGAAGGGTAGGGATGACAGTGGAAACCCAAAATTCATCTGCAGGATCCACACTTGGATTAAGCCTCTGGTGAATCTCCTCTGACCAAAGATCAGGGATGGGAATAGCCCTGCTATCAGACAGAGAGAATGGTAAAATTGATTATAGCAGGTGTAGTTAGATTAAAATATAACACCTTGCCATTTGATCTCCCCTTCAGCTCATTTTAAAGTTCTTCCAGTTTTCAACATTTTATTCTTTCTATTTAGGTTTTCCTCTGTTTTGTTGTTGGAGGGTTTTTTGTTTGTTTGTTCTTCTTGTTGTTGCTTGCTTGCTTTCAATGATGACTTGTCTGATTTTTGGTATATAAAATCCAGGGTAGGCACATCTGTAGAGACAGAAACTGAATTAATAATTATCTAGGGGCTTGACAGGGGAGATTGGGGGGAGCTGGGGAGCTAACAAGAAGAAAATGCTCTGAAATTGATTGTGGTGATGATTGCACTACTGTTCTTAATATGATTGAACAATTAAATTATATTACATGTGAATTATTTCCAATAAAACTATTTTTTAAGGATAAAAATCTTCCTTAGCCCCCAGGCTGTATAAAATAGGTAGCAGGTCCACAGGCTGAAGTTTTCAGACCAGTACATTAGAGGACAGATATTTCTCCCACTTGGGTGGTTGGCAGAGGCTTCTTGACGAAACACATAAAGCCAAAAGGAATTCATCTTTTTGTTTCTTAAGCCTCAAGAGCATTTTTCTTGCTTCAGCTTCCCTTAAGAGTTGTTTTATATCTCTTTTATGGAAGTTAAGAAAACTTTAATTGGCAGTTCAGACAGATAAACACCTCAATTAGTTTCAGAGTTCACCAGCCATAATTCTTTCTGTCTCCTGTAGTATGTAATGCAATACCTTCCATATCAGAAATGCTCAGCAAGTGCGTGTTCAGTTGAATTTAAACAACAGGAGAATGTTAGCTCGGCCTAAGCAAGAGCGGTCCCTAGATGGGATCAATGAAGAGAGTAAGGAGAACACCCCAAAGGGAACGAAGCATGAGAAGAGAAAAGTAGGCAGATCATATATGAGGACTGAGTAGGAAGCAATATGTGCATACAAATATTTCACAGAAACAAGGTTAATATAAGAAAATACCCAAAAAAATAATGTCAGGACCAACTTAGAGGAAGGACCTTGCTGTCAGACCAAGGGCTTAGGGAATGATGTATAAAGTGGAGAGTTGAGCGGACAGTGTCATGGACAAGCGTACAACTAGGGAAGCGGAACCAGCAGCTAGGAGAGGGTCGCGATCCCATGAGTGTTAGAAAAACACCAAGCTCGTGGAGAGGAAGCACTAAGAGGTGGAAGAAAGGGGAAAGTGATGGCGGGGCAGGAAGAGGCAAAAGGAAACAGAGGCAAGCTCTAGGAAGCAAAGGCATAGATAGGGAGATTAACAGAGGTGTGCACTTAAGTAAATACATTAATCCATAAAAAATAGTATTGGCCTATGTACACATATTTATAAAGCAATACACTGAGGCTGCAGATGGGCCGTGGGCCTCAACTCATACCTTCCCTCAATACAAGAACACTTTGTTCTAACAAATTGGCATTTTGTGATGCTCAACCACCTCCCCCCGCCCCCAATCGCTGAAGACAAAATGGGTGCATAAGCAGATGTGGTGAAGACTGAGGATGGTGCCCGGCTATTAAAAGACATAGTGTCTGGGGCCTTAAAGGCTTGAAGTTAAATAAGCAACCATCCAACAGTGAAGCAACAAGCCCACATGGAAGAAGCACACCAGCCAGTGCAATTGTGAGGTGTCATCGAGACCACACGGCATCAGAAGATTCACAACAAACAGTAAAAAAACAAACAAAAATCCATGAGTGAGAATGGAGGGAGGTTGGGACGGAAACCCAAAGCCCATCTATGGACAATGGAACATCCCCCTACAGAGGGGCCACAGGGAGGGGATGAGTCAATCAGGGTGCAGTAGAGTACTAATCGGTCACACAATATACATCTGATCCCTTGAGGCCTCCTCACACACTCCCCACCCGCTATCATGACCCCAGTGCCGCTTCCCAATCTAGACTAGACGGGAGCACGTACATAGGTATAGGCAAGAGATAAAACTCACAACACATGGAGCCCAGGAACATGAGTGGGAACAGAGATACCAAAAGGGGAGGGGAAAGCGGGGGGGGGGTACTGATCGTAATGAGGGTTGGGGGGGAATGAGGGGGGAAAAAGAGGGACTGATCAATGGAAATTAAATGTCTAGAAAAGAATGATGGAATATATGTTGGATACAATTCATGTGTGGATTGTAACAAGAGTTGTAAAAGCCCCCAATAAAATGATTTTAAAAAAACAAAACAATGAATATAAGAAAAAATGTTCTGAAATTGTGATGATGATTGTACAACTCTTTTTAAAAAATAATTTTATTGGGGACTCGTACGCATCTTATCACAATCCATACATACATCCATTGTGTCAAGCACATCTGCACATTTTTCGCCATCATCATTCTCAAAACATTTGCTTTCTACTTGAGCCCTTGATATCAGCTCCTCATTTCCCCCCCTCCCTCCCTGCTCCGCCTTCTTCATGAACCCTTGATAATTTATAAATTATTATTCTTTTCTCATATCTTACACAGTTCGACGTCTCCCTCCACCCACTTTTCTGTTGTCCTATCCCAGGAAGGAGGTTACAGTATATGTACATCCTTGTAATCGGTTCCCCCTTTCTACCCTACCTTTCCTCCACCCTCCAGATATCACCACTCTCACCACTGGTCCTGAAGGGATTATCTGTTCTGGATTCCCTGTGTTTCCAGTTCCTATCTGTACCAATGCACATCCTCTGGTCTAGCCAGATTTGTAAGGTAGAATTGGGATCATGATAATGGAGGGAGGAAGCATATAAGAAGTAGAGGAAAGTTGTATGTTTGAGCTTTGCTACCCTTCACCCTGACTGGCTTGTCTCCTCCCTGTAAGGGGGTGTCCAGTTGCCTACAGATGGGCTTTGGATCTCCACTCTGCACTCACCCTCATTTACAATGATATGATTCTTTGTTCTTTGATCCCTGATACCTGGTCCCTTCTACACCTTGTGGTCACACAGGCTGGTATGCTTCTCCCATGTGGGCTTTGTTGCTTCTGAGCTAGATGGCCGCTTATTTATCTTCAAGCCTTTAAGGCCCCAGATGCTATAACTTTTGATAGCCAGATACCATCAGCTTTCTTCACCACATTTGCTTATGCACACATTTGTCTTCAGGGATCGTGTCAGGAAGGTGTGCATCATAGAATGCCAATTTAATAGAACAAAATGTTCTTGCATTAAGTAAGTACTTGAGTGGAGGGTCCACTGTCCATCTGCTGCCTTAATACTAAACCTATAAATATATGCACGTAGATCTATTTCCCCACTATCCTATATCAATATATTTACATATGTACCTGCCAGTATTTAGATCTCTATAAATACCCTTTGCCTCCTAGTTCTTTCCTCTATTTCCTTTTACTTTCCCCTTGTCCCACTATCATGCTCAGCCTTCATTTGGGTTTCAGTAATTTCTCTCAGTTACATTGCCCTTGCTGAATCCCTACCAGCTTCTCACACCCTCCTTGCCACTAATTTTGGATCACTTGTTCCTTCATTGTCCCTGGGTTGGTCAACACCACCCCTTTCCCCCTCATCTCCCTCTCCCATGTCCCGCCGGAACCATCAGTCTCGTTGTTTTCTCCTCCAGACTGTTCATCCAGTCTATCTTATCCAGATAGATCTGCAGAGATAATAAAATGCACCAAAATAACAAGGCATAGCAAGACAAAGTGACAAAAGAGAACACAATGATGACAACAAAAAGAAAACCAATGACCCAGAGAAGAATAAATTAATTTTTTAAAAAGAAAAAAATTTTTTAATTTAAAAAAGAAAGAAAAATCTGTACATGAGCCAAGGTCTAATTTTTGACCTCTAGGCATGTCCTCCAGTCAAGTCCGATGGGGTGTCATGCTCTGGCCTCAAAGTCTATCCTTTGCACTCCCTCGGGAGCTCCCTGGTCTGCTTCCCCCATTGCTCTGCTGCACAGCTTTATTGTTTTGCCTCGGTGTCACAGGGTCTGTCTGGGTCAATCCCAACACTGAGTCTCCAGTATTGTCCCCCGTAGGGCCATAGGTCAACGAGGGACGTCTTGTCTCAGAGTAGGACCAGCTATATGGTGCACTCTGTGCATTGGCTTTTCGGAATGGGGATATCCTCCTCCAGGCCTGGTGGGCCAGGATGTGCTCCACTTTCTCCTCCTCCCCATTCATTTGCTTCCATGTGCTCTGATCAAACATGTCCCTCTCCCCGAGCTCCAGCTTCAGTGTCATCCTCTGAAGTAAATTCTTCTCCGGGGAGAGGCAGTTGTTCAAGTAGCTGGTATGGGGGCCAAGCCCTCAGGTCCCTCTACTGGCTCCCCTCTGCTTGCCAGTATGCTGCATTCACATCCTGGAACACCGGATTTAAGTCTGGTCCCTCTTTCCCTGTGGAGACGCAAACAATACCCTCCCCTTCCGTGGGTCAGTGCCCTATTCCCCCGCCACACATCTCTCTTTTTTTTCCCTTTCCTCCCCATCCCTCTCCTTTGTAGTTGACTACCATATGTACCCCTGGATTTTGTCTGGCCCCTGCCACACTGCCTGGACCTCACCCTGGGAGTGTTTGTATA
>NW_022103901.1:45154636-45159299 GCF_000313985.2 Echinops telfairi | reverse complement strand
TGTCCTTCTTCTTGAGGAGTTCTCTGCTAATTCTGGGTTTCTTCCCCCTACAGTTTTTATGAAGTTGATAATAAGTTTTTCCAATTCTTTGAAGAAGGATGGTGGTATTCGTATCGGGATAGCATTGAATTTATATATTGCCTTGGGCAGAAATGACATCTTTTCTATATTGAGTCTGCCAATCCACGAGCATGGGGTGTTCTTCCATTTGTTGAGGTCACTCTTGGTTTCTTGTAGTAGTTTTTTAATAATTTTCCTCATACAAATCTTATGTTTTTTTAATCAGGTATATCCCTAGATATTTCAATGTGTCCTTGGCTATTGTAAAGGGCACTGCCTTTTTAATAGTCTCTTCTGTGATCTTGTATAATGTGTAGAGCAGTCTAATAAACTTCTGTTTGTTTATCTTGAATTCTGCCACTCTGCCGTATTCCTCTATTGCTTCCAACACTCCAGTTGTGGAGTTTAGGGGATCTTTGATGTATAGAATCATATCATCTGTGAATAATGATAATTTCACCTCTTCCTTCCCCAGATGAATGCCTTTGATTTCTTTTCTTTGTCTTATGTTGTTAGCTAGGACTTCCAGTATGATGTTAACTAGGAGTGGGAACAAGGAGCGTCCTTATCTGGTCCCCTGTTTCAGTGGAATTGTATTAGTCTTTTCTCCATTAATTACCATGTTGGCTGTTGGTTTTTCTTATATAGCTTGTATAATATTGAGGAATTTTCCTTCTATTCTTATCTTCTTGAGTGTCTTAAACAAGAATGCATGTTTGATGTTGTCAAATGCTGTTTCCATATCTATCGATATTATCATGCGGTTCTTATCATTTTTCCTGCCAATATGGCTTATAATACTGATGGTCTTTCGTATGTTGAACCATCCCTGCATCCCTGGTATGAATCCCACTTGGTCATGGTGAAGTAGTTTTTAATATGCTTTTGTATTCTATTGGCCAGTACTTTGTTAAGGATTTTTGCATCAGTGTTCATTAGGGATATTGGTCTGTATTTCTCCATTCTTGTGGGATCTTTGCCTGTTTTAGGTATGAGTTATACTAACTTCATAGAAAAAGTTTGGGAGTTTTCTGTCTTTATGTTCTGGAACAGTTTGTGTAGGATTGGAGTCAGTTCTTCCCTGAATGCTTGGTAGAATTCTCCTGTGAAGCCATCTGGCCAAGGGGATTTTTTGGTTGGTAATCCCTTAATAACTTTGTCTATTTCCTCCATTGATATGGGTCTGTTGAGGTTCTTGTCATCCATCTGGGATAGTCTAGGGAGGGATTATGTATCCAAATATTTGTCCATGTCTTCAAAGTCATTGAATTAGTTAGAGTATAGGCCTTCATACTGCTATGTAATTATCCTTTTGATTTCATTAGGGTCCATTGTATGTTCCCTGTTTCAGCCCTCATTCTCGCAGTTGTCGCTTGTTCCTGCCTTTCCTTGGTTAGGTTTGCCAGCGGTCTATCAATTCTGTTAATTCTTTCAAAGAACCAACTTTTAGCTCCATTAATTTTTTCCATAGTTTTCTTGTTTTCTCGCACCTGTATCTCAGCTCTGATTTTTATTATATCTAGGGCTGTTCTGTTGACTCTGCTCTAATTGGTGTAAGTTTTGTGCCAGATATCATCCATGAGTCTCTCTTCTTTTTTCATGTGTGCATTTATTGCTACCAGACTTCCTCTGATAAATGCCTTTGCTGTATCCCAAATGTTTTGGATGTCTTCTTTTCATTCTCATTGATTTCTCGAAGCTTCCTGATTTCATCTCTGATCTGGATAAATACCCACTCCTTTTGCAATAGAGAATTGTTCATCCTCCAATTGTTTGCCCTTGTTTTCTTCATCATCCTTCTGTTAATTTCCAGCCTTATGGCACAGTGATTGGAGAGATGTCTGTATAATCTCTGTGCTTGAATTTACACAAGTTCAACTTGTGTCCCAGCATGTGGTCTGTTTTCGAATATGTGCCATGTAGGCTGGAAAAGGTGAATTATTTGCATATGGGTGGAAAGCTCTGTATATATCTATCAAATCAAGTCATCCAATGGTGCTCTTTTGATCTGTAGTCTTCTTGTTGAGTTTCTTTCCCAATGATCTGTCTTTTTCAATGAGTAGTGTATTTAAGTCACCAACTATAATTTTTGAGCCTGTGATTTCTTTTTTCATCTTTTGGAGTGTTTGATTTACAAATTTCACAGGTCTCTCATTGGGCACATACATATTTATTTTGCACACTGGTTCCTGGTCTAGTTTTCCCTTGAGCATTATATAGTGCCGCTCTTTGTCTCTTGTTTAGCCTGTATCTTGAGGTCAATTTTGTCAGATATTAAGATCGCTACCCTATTTTTTTTTTCATTGCCATGTATTCGGTATATTTTTCTCCAGCTTTTAATTCTCAACCTGTTTTTGTCTGCAAGCTTGAGATGTGTCTCCTGTTGGCAGCAGATCGGAGTTATGTTTTCTGAGCCAGTCTGTTAGCCTCTGCCTTTTAATACTTTAGTTCAGGTCATTGATATTCAGTGTTATTACATCCATCTGTGGACTCTCTGATGTCATCTTGTACCTTTTGTGTTGGATATTTTCCTATCTACCTATCTTATCCACTTGTGTTGTGTGTGTGGCTTATGTTTGCCTTCTTTCCACTATTGAGCTGATGCTATCCTGGGGGCTGTTTTCTCTTTGTCACCCTATGGGTGGAGTTGTTATATGTGATGGTCTCTTATTTGACCTCAGTGAATGTTGAGCTTCTGCCCATACTGCATTGGCAAGGATATTTTGTAGTACTAGTTTTCTTTTTATGTGTTCTTTGAGGTTGTCCTTGTCTGGAAAGACTCTTACTTCTCCATCTATCTTAATAGATAATATGGCTGGGTAAAGTATTCTTGGGTTTGCTTGTTTTCCTTCAATTTTTGGAATATGTTACTCCATTCCCTCCTCTTTTCATCATTTCCGCTGATAAGTCTGAACATGCTCTTATTGGGGTACCTTTACACATGACTGTTTGCTTTTCCCTAGCTGCTCTTATGATATCCTTTTCCTCATGGTTGGGTTATTTGGCAATTATTTATCTTGGTTAAGGTGACCAGATTTAAAGCGGGACACAATTGACCGGGGTGGGAGGGGGACTTCTTGATTAAAAATTTGGTCTATATAAACCAAATAGACTGTTTCCTAGCTTGTCGTGCATTCTTTCTAAAAATCGGGACTTTTTTAAAACGCCAGAAATCGGGACTGTCCCGCCAAAAGCAGGACTTCTGGTCACTTTAGTCTTGGTGATTTTTTCTTCAGCTTCAGTGTGGATGGTGTTCTTTCAGCCTCCTGAATGGTTGCCTGATTTTCACTTATTAAGCTGGGGAAGTTTTCCTCTAAGAATTCCCTCACTATTTTCGCTGTTGACTTCTTTGTTATGTCTTATTCCGTTAGCCCAGGTATTCTAATATTGTTCCTATTCAGACCTAGCATCAGACTTGGCTCTCAAGTTTTCTTCAGCTTATCTGATTATCTTATTTGACTGCTTTTCCCGTTTTCTGAGGTCTACTTGATTATCCTCCAGGTCACTATTGTGATTCTCTGCCTCCTCAAGTCTGTTGCCATGGTCTGTCAATTTGCCACTTAATTTTGTTATTTCATCCCTTAAGTCTTGTGTTTCCCTTTGGTGTGTTGCCTTTATCTCCTCTATCATTTCATCCTTTGTCACATTGCTTCCCTCATATCCTGCATGACTCCACCCAGCATTCTGAACATTTCTTTCTGTGGCGGGTCAATATCTCCTTCTTTTATGCACATCGTTAGGTTCATGACTTCTTTCGGCACTGTCTTCTGTTTCTCCTGCTTTTTTTGTTGAGGCTGTTAGGCCTGGTTACTGTTTACATGTTTTAGAGAATGCAGGATCCATCTTCCAGAGTGAGTTGAAGAGCACTGGGTTCTCTCTTGGGGTACTCGTATGAGTGCTTCTACAAACTACCTTTCGGTAGCTGTACTGAGGGGTCAGTCTATTGCTATATCTTCCAGTGGTTTCACTCATACCCTAGTCATCCAGTGTTCTGTTATTTCGAATGTGAATTGGATAGTCCTCTCATGTGATGCTGGTTGGGTTGCTGTGGGCCCACGAGGGTGTAGGTTCATTGGCTTATCTCTAAGTAAGCCGCACGGTGCCTGGAGCACCTTGGGTGGCCTGGGGTGTTTCCCTCTGCAACTGGAGTGTCGAGGAGCACAAGTGGCTGTAACCTCCTTGGTGTAGTGCACTGTAGCTGGCAGGGAGAATTACTGTAGTCATAGAGATTGCCTTGGAGGTTGGGTGGATGTTCCTGTAGCAGCATGGAGCCCCACCAGTGGTGGGGCACTTGTAGTGCCTCAGGGTTTAGGCTGGAGTTTCCCCCACTGTTTGAAAGGGAGAATCCCCTGCTGCTTGGGTATGGAAAAGGACTGATGAGATTTCCCCGACTGCATGCAAAGCCTACAAATTCGGGTGGGAGCTCCCTCTTTGGGCCTTCTGAGTTGCCCTAGGTAGAGAGAAGTAGGCTGGAGGCCTCTAGTGGCTTGCTAAAGCACAGAGAAGGAGAGGAGAACAAAAAGAGAGAAGGAAGAAAACAAAGATTGGAGCAACAATGCCAAGCAAACTCACACACACACACACACACACACACACACACACA
>NW_022103901.1:45153138-45154491 GCF_000313985.2 Echinops telfairi | reverse complement strand
AAAGGAAAGGATAGAAAGAAAAGAAAACAACAAAAAAGGAGAACTGAATCTGCTGAGACTGTGCCAGGATAGAGAGTAGAGAAATAAGAAGAGGAGAAAAGAAAAGGTGAAAGAAGAACTAAAATAAAGAAAGAAAAAGAAGAAAAAAAGAAAGCAAAGGAGAGAAAATATTTATAAAATAGATAAAGAGATAGTTGAACCCTGTGACATGCTGTTTGCAGCACTGTCTCATGCTGTGTGCAGCAATGTCACAGAGGGCATGCTGTAGCTTTCCCCACTGGGTGGACAGAGTTGTCTGAGGCTGAGGGTAGGAGTCTGGAAACCAGCAGTGGCATGTGGAAGGAAAGAGAGGGAGAAGAGAGAATCATACAAGCAGAGAGAGAGGAGAAGAGAACAAAGAAAGAGAAAGAAGGGGGAAAACTCAACTACACTCACTAAGATTGGCTGTGATTGTAAAGAGGGAAGAGAGAGAAGGAGAAAATAAAGAATAAAGAAGTATCTGATCCCTGATTGCCTGAATGTAGGGCTGGAGGGGTTGAAACCCTGCCCCATGATGGCAGGTTGGTGTGCCCCTTTAATGCAGGAACCCAGTGGTGCTGGGTGGAATTTCCCTAGTTGGCGAGACCAACTTAGAGGCCCAACGGAGGTTTCCTCAGCAGCATGGAGCACTGTAGATGGCTGTCACAGCTCCCTTGTGTGGTGTACAGAACTCCCACAGAGGGCAGGTGGGAGTTCCCCCTGCTATTTGGGTTGATTTGCCCTAGATGGAGAGTAGTGTCCTGGAAGTCAGTGGTGGCGTATGATAGGAAAGAGAGGGAAAGAAGAGGAGAAAGTGGGAAAAAGAAAAAAAGGAAAAAAGGGGGGAAAAAAGAGGGGAAAAGAAGAAAGAACGGGAGAAAAAAACACCAAAAACAGACCTGAGCCCATTGAGACCAACTGCGGTGGGAAAGATAGAAGGGTGAGCGAATAAAGAAAGAAGAAACAGAGTGGTAAGTAAGAAGATAACTGAGACTTGATCACCTGTCTGTGGGGCTGGAGGAGTTCCAACTCTTCCTCAAGGTAGTGGAGTGGTATGCCTGTTTGATGTAGACTTCCATAGATGCAGGGTGGGATTACTCTTGAAGGCAAGATCGCACCAGCTGCCAGCCTCCAGTTCCCACCACGGTACTGAGCGCTGGAGTTCACTGGTATACCTGCCTTGTGCTGTATGTAGCACTACAGCAGGGGAGGTGGGGTGGAGTGTTCTCACAGCCCCATCTAGGGCCCCAGGAGAGGCAGAACCTCCCTAGCTGTGTGTAGAAACACTGAAAGGGAAACAACTTATTGGCCTATCTAGACTGCTGGTACCCTACT
>NW_022103901.1:45151808-45152999 GCF_000313985.2 Echinops telfairi | reverse complement strand
CCCACATCTATGTGCTCCTTGGAATTAAGCAACAAGACTGGGGTTTGAGTTTTTACCAATAATATATATTTCACTCTTTTTAATATTATGCTTGTTAGGTGCTCTGATTTGGGGGCTGTCACGCTGACCCCCCAGAGGGGGAGATACAGCTCATTAGGGGGGTTGTTTCCTTCTCAGTCAATTGGAACTGAATTAGCCCCCTGGATTCTGACTATCCGCCTATTTTCTCCCACATCACAATCTGCCTCAGGTAAACTTCTGCTTTTTCTTCTACTCCAAATTATGGCTACCCGCCACCCCAACTCCTCAGGCTGTGAGCTCGAGGCAGCTAACAGCACAGAGAGCTCTAGCTTGGGGTACTCCTCATGTCTGGGATGTGTCCCCTTTAGAGCATCAGCCTGGAGAAATCGCTACTCCTGGTGAAAGGGCAGGAGGAGCTTTTCAGCTGGAGCCCGCGAGCCCAGCTCACTGAACCTAGAGCAATTTACAGCATTCTTGGTTCGTTTTGTGAGTGGAAATCACACACACACACACAAACACAAGTGGGGTTCACGAGAGACCCTAGTACCCTAATTCTAATTTCAGGACTCTATCTCCCAGTTTCCATCACCTTACCTCCCAATTTTCTGGTCTGGCAGCAGAAGCTCCTGACGGGTATTTTAACTAGTTGCCATTTTCCTCTCCAGTCTGATTGCACAACTCTTCTTGATAAAACTGAATTATTATATTGTATGATATGTAAATTATATACCAATAAAATGATTTTAAATGTTTTTTTAAAAGAATATTGGTCTGGAGACAGAGCATAGAAGAAACTGATAGTTTACTGGAGATTGAGAGATCAATTGAAAGATGAAAGCTGTAATTGTGCTCAGGAGCAAGGGCGACATCTGGGAAAGAACAGAAAAGCAGAGTAGGAGATGGCTGTCAGCTGGGAAGTTCCCTAAGACTTTATGGAAACAACAACAACAGAGAATCTCAGAATCAAGAAAGGCTGTCCCTCTCAATTGACTTCTACATCTAATGTGCTTGGCATTGCATAAGTTACTCCATAGACTGGTTATTCTCAAAGTCATATCAGCTCCTTTTTTTGTTAATTAAAATTTTTTCTTCTTTTCTTCTTTTTTAAGAAAGTAATTTTATTGGGGGCTCGTACTACTCTTATCACAATCCATACATACATCCATTCTG
>NW_022103901.1:45100205-45150508 GCF_000313985.2 Echinops telfairi | reverse complement strand
GGGAAAATGAAGAGCTGATATCAAGGGCTCAAGTAGAAAGAAAATGTTTTGAGAATGATGGCAACAAATGTACAAAAGTGCTTGATACAATGGATGTATGTGTGGATTGTGATAAGAGTTGTACAAGCTCCCAATAAAATGATTTAAATATTTTAAAAATTATTTTCAAATGAATATATACAAATACCTAAAATGCAGAAATAGGGAATCAAGCTTAAATGGCATATTTTCACAAAAGGAAGCCAAATCCAAACAATTTTATGGAGATTGGACTCTATAAATCTTGAACTGCTGCTTAAAAGCTAAATGGATAACATTGTCCCCAAGACTTCAATCCTTTTAGTTGTGTTAGTGGCACATTCCTACAAATTAAAAAAAAATAAATCACACTTGGCAGGTTTTCAGGGTAGCTTTGCTTTTTCTTTCTTTCTGAAAAATGTAAAGGCAACCAAATCTTGTGAATTTGAGGTGCTGAGGGAATGGAGGACCAATGGAGATAGAGAACCTGTGTTAAATCAGTCTGGCAGCTGGCGGCTTCCCACTCCAAGGCCCTGGTTGTTTGGGAAAGGAAAATTGCTAACCAGCAAGAGTGAATTACGACACAGCCGCTACATCTCTCTAATGTCTCCAAGGCCTTGTGGTCTGCTATAAAGTTGTGTTAGCATCAGAAATGTGGAAAGCATTATATCTGTTGCTGCTCAGCTGATCAGACAGCTTGGGGGCAACAAAAATATTGCTGCCTATGCCCTTCAAACATGAATGGTAAGTTTTCCTAACACATCAGATATTTTGAACATAATGTTTAGGTTACTTTTCTGTTTTTCTGTAGATAAGAACAATATATAAAAGGGTCATAAATGGATAAGGCATTCATTCTAAAGTATTTCATCGGACGCTTTGAATTTCTGTTTCTTTTACATTGTAACTGAGATTATCTTTCTACGTTTGACAAGGTCCCTTATTTTGGAGTTCATAAAACGTACAAGATGTGTACAAAGAAAACTTAGGGAGACTGGCTAGTCATTAATTTCACCGTCTAAAATGTATGCCTTCCACTGTTAACATTGGCATAGTTCTTTTTTTTTAAGCAAACAAGAATCTTATTACATAGCATCCAGTCTTCCATGTCTGCTTTGTTTTAAACACCATTTCTTTTCCTCCTCTCCTGCCCTTGGCCTCCACGTGGCTGCAGATGGTTCTCTGAGGGGAAAGAACTGCACAGCACCCCAGACATCCACATCCGCTGTGAGGGTGGGGGCCTCCATACCTTGACCATCGCAGAGGCCTTTGAGGACGACACGGGCCGCTATACCTGCCTGGCTACGAACCCCAGCGGCTCTGATACAACATCTGCTGAGGTGTTTATTGAAGGTAAGCAGAGGGTCCTAGGAAAGGTTTATGAATGTCCTAAGAATTTGAGTGCCAGAAAACTTTATTCTGAATATGCTCTTCCAATGCCAACAGCCTAACGGGGATTATAACTTAAATCTTCATCCTTCCTGAAAAAAAAATCATAAATTGAAAGTTCTGATACTTAACTCACATTGAATTTCTCCAATATCAACATTTTCTCTTTCATTTAAGACATTTCAGCAAAATTGAATTTATTTAGAACATGAAATAGCCTCTTTGTTTTGATGTTTCCTTAGTAAAGAAAGAACAGAAACATAACTAAAATGTCATATCTGTCAACAGAAGTTAAGCTATAAATGCTTTAGGAAATCACTCATGAGGATTTGAAATGATTCTTTTTAAAGGTTCACATTTTGACTACATCTAAAGTGTTTACTCTCTTCTGAAAACTCGACTGCTCATGCTAAATATACCATACACTTGCAATCACTGGAGTGAGAGTAATTTCAAAAGTCTCTGTTGTCTTCAAGATGGGCAGACAGAACACAGAATATTTCCGTTGCTCTACCAATCTACTTTTGACAAGACCCTCAGCCTTTGGGGAATTAGAAGTTTTGATATCAAAGTGATATTATACAAAACACAAATTACTCGTGCGTTTTGTTCAATCTCAATCATTTAAAATACCACACTGTTTTAAGTACACACCTCTGGAGAAAGTTGAGGCTATCGGCTCCTGAGAGATTTAGTCTTGGAAATTCTCTACACGGTCTCTATTAGTTGGAATTGACTAAGTGGCGTTGGGTTATGACATACAATTCATATTCCTATATTTCAAGTAATAAACTGAGACTTGAGTGGTAAAAGGGGGTCATTCAAAGTCACACAAAGAGCAGTGGGTGGCCTCTTCCACAGCCTGCCTCCAGCCTGGCTTTAGCTGCTAACATTGAGCTTCTCCAACTTCTGTCCCCACAGATGTAGGCAATTTGATTTCTGTGTATACCATCTAGAGTAATCCATGTGTAAACTTTCCATCTGTGTTGTTGAAAAGGTATTTGGAATGAAGAAGTCATTCCTCTTTCAAAATGCTATCATGAGGCCTCCGGCTTCATTTCTGTCACCAAGACCATGGTTTCCAACTACTGCTCCTTCCTCTTGGTTTCCAGCTGTTGCCAATACTTAATGTAGCTTGATTGCATGTTGGATCAATTGCACACTGAAGTCTTTGGTAGAGTTCTTTGTTTTTCCTCATTTGCTTTTGTGGTTGGTGCATACATTTGAATAATAAATTTGGATGGGTTTCCTTGAAGACAGGTAGATGAAATCCTACCAAAGACAGCATTGTAATTCAGACTAGACCCTGACATGTCCTTTCTGATGAGGACTGCAGTGCCTTTCCTCTTGCCTGTGTCATTCCTGGCAGAGCACATCATGTGATTTTCTGATTCAAAATGGCCACTACCAGTCCATTTCAGCTCACTAATGCCTAGGATATTAATCTTTATTGATACTAGATGTTAAATGAAATTGCCTTCATTTTAAGTAGTAGGTTATTGAAGTCGTTAATTTATTGTGCCAACCTGGCCGATAAACACATGTGGGGTTAATTGAAGGGCAGAGGGATAAATGGCCCAGTGAGCCTCGCCTTTTGAGCTCTCGGGTCTCTTGGTTTGCGATGGTCGGACCAGGGTCCAGCTGCCTTAGCCAGTTCCCTCTTCAGCTTACAAGGCTCACTTCCTGCAAGACATCCATGAGCAGAAGCCACATGGCCCTACCCTGATGCAGCCCTGGGTGCTGGAGCAGCCAGGAGACCCCTGCCAGCACTGAGATGCTTCCACATTCACTGACTCAGCTTTCCTCCAGATGTCGGCATCATAGCGTCTGTTTTGTGAGATGGAGGAGGACTTTGTGGATTGCTGTTGGACATATGGGTTAATGGGTTAATGTTGGACTTGTGGGCTTGGGCAGCACTGGGTTGGGATGTTTTCTTGATGCACAATTAACCTTTATATAAAACTTTCTCTTATACATGAGTTACTGTGGATTTGTTTCTCTAAAGTACCCAGACTAACACAGTTATCAACTCAGTTCAGCCAACACTGCTTAGGAGCATCGTGTGATCCAGAGGACATGTTGGTAGCAGAGTGATTAGAATGCTGAGCAACTAACCAACGACTCAGCAAATCAGCAGCTTCGTGGGAGAAAGACGTGATGCTCTGCTTCCGGAAAGATATACAGCATTAGCAATTGCTTGTAACAAATCTGCTCTGTATTATCGGGTCTGTAGGAGTTTAAATCTATACACTGTCTGTGGACATGGTTTTGATACATGAGTCAGACAGTGTGAGTACAACAGGCACATCTCTTTCTGGTCCTTGAACTCAGTCATGTGGCGCCTTGGCCTCTGCCCAGCTTGAGAAAGTTTTACGAAGCATCTTTAGGACTGATAAATGCTCAAAAAGCCTCCCTCGCTGCAAGCCAGCCTCTTGACAAGGACACTCAGCTTTCCTCAGTCCCTGGGCTGGGAAGCCCACCACTCTGTCTCCTAGACTCTGCTTGTGCACACAAGGAGCTCAGGTGTACGCTGCTCTTGGCTTTCCTTTCATTATGATCACAGGATTCCCTTTTTATGCGTCTGAAATGACTCTCCCAGAGGAATAGTAAAACTGACTAATTCTCGATTCAAATTTCTCCATATGCCTTATTGGCATGCTCCCACCCAGTTATTTGGTGAGACCCAGAACTATGGATATCTATGGATAGAAGAGCTATACCAAGTAATTCAACTGTGCCTCAATTACACTTTATAAAGGTTGTCAATGGAACAATACAAACTATAGATCACACACATGCACATGCATGCATTGCACACATAGACATACAATTCAAGTATTCTAGCCTATGCTTTCTGACCCGAGTCTGTCTTCTTCCAAATAAAGTGCAACTGGATTTGATATCTGTGAGATATCCATAATCCTTGTCTTAATCTAGTAACAGGATTTAGGATCTGAACACACCATGCTTTAGGGCACGTAATTGAGCACTCTGTAGTCATTCATGAGATATTTATTGAGTGGCTTCTGTGAGACAGGCAGTGGTTCAGACACTGCAGACATATCCACGAATAAGACAAGCCTCTGCTCTCCCTGAACTGACACTCAGAACAGGAGAAAGAGAGGAAACCAGCACACTCATCAATACTTCCAGTGCTGTGAAGAAAATAAAGGTGGCTGATAGGATAGAGAGATCAGAAAGCCCATTTGGAATATGCTAAAATGTAAACCGCTATTTAGATGGGCAAGTATTGTGTCATGTCAATATTTGAACATATAAATACAGACTAGCACTCAGGGTGGAAAAAGATAGATTATGGAGCATCAAGATATAGATGGTCATCAATCTATAAAACTGGATAGACCGTGGGGCAGATCACCTAAGGAAATGAAGACGAAGCAAAGGATGGGACCTAAGTCTGACCCTGAGATTTTCACACTTTGGAAGTACTCAGGAGAAGAGACACTAGCAAAGTTGAATAAGAAGTGGGAGAATAAGAGATAGGAGAGAAACCAGGCATGGAGAGTGGCATGATGGGAAGCAAGTGGAAAGAGCTCCAGGCAGAAGAGGGAAGGCAGCCCTACCCACTTCTGCTGACTTGTCCAGTCTAATGAGGGCGAGGAGACCACTAACCACTGGATTTAGTGGTTATTTAGAAGGTGGAAAATATGGAAAAGATCAAGTGAAAGGTACTGAGGAAAAAATGCGTGAAATAATGAAGCAAGTCATAGATACTCGAGGAAGACTTGTTTCCTCCGCACAGAGGGATTGACGGGTGTGTGGAGCGGAGAGCAGAATCAAGAAAAGTTTTATTGTTGTTAGTTTTCAGCCTCTCTTTCTTACAGCATTGAGTTGATCCTCCCTACAGCAACCCTCTAGAACAGGGTAGAACTATCTCTGGGTTTTTGGCAGTAAATCTTTACAGGTGTGGAAGCCTTGCCTTTCTCCCCTGGAGTGACCAGTGGTTTTGAATTGCTGACCTTGCAGGGGTCATTAACCAGAGCATGTGTTTATGTTGATAATAATAATTCTCGAATGGCCACATAGGCAGGGAGGAGAATGACATGGAGACTAACATGTTTGCAAGGGGAAAGGAAATGAATTTGTGCTAGATGGTGGAAGGATGTTTCCATGAGGTTGAGGAATGGGTGTTATGTCACATTGAGAATTGATGCAGCTTTCTGAAGAGATGTAATATAAATTAATACAAACTTGAGAATACATATATTCAGTATAATGGGATAAGGATATTACAGTAAATCCATACACAGGCATTGGCAGCAGCCACTAGAAAATTATAAAGAACATGTATATCTGTAAATATGTGTAAGGCATTTGACAATCTGTCAAATGAAAGAGACGTAAGTAAACACTTGTACTACAACATCACAGTTCTTTAAATATATACTTTACTAATACATGTACATAGGGGCTACATTTTGTAAAGATAGACTTCAAGATATCTGGGAACTAGCATTCAAATGACTTGTCCTTTAATTTTTTGTGTGTGTGTATAGTCTGTTTCCTTTTTTTCCTACAAGAGCATATTCATTATGTAAGGAACTTTTTTAAAGTATTAAATTTAGTGCATATTTAAAATGGAAAGGGGACCGCTTTGAAAATCAAGGCAGGGGCTCATTTTTGTGATCCTTGAACTGGCCCTCATTCCTCAAAGAGGGAGGCAAAGTTACCCAGCATTTGATCCCTAGGCTCTGTGTGTGGGCCATGTCAAGGCGTAAACATTCAGGCAGGAAAACGTTAAAGAAGCACGTAGCCATAGTCCTGGAGAAAGCCGGAATGTGTGCCTCTCTCAGACTGGAACTGACAGCAAAAGCTGAAAACGATGGGTTGGCAATATGGAAAAAAATGCTAACCCAGAATGCGTGTGACTTTCCCTGAGCAGCAGGTACCAAGCAGATGACTGAAATGGGGAGGCAGAAGGGAGGGCGGGAAGAATTGCCCTGCGGGTAGGGAAGGGAACTCGCTGGCACAGATGGGGAGATTTCATCCGTCCCCATCTGCAACAGCTACTATGACACCTGAAACACTAAGGGACATTGAGATTTTGTGTGGGTTGGACAGGTGTGTAAACACCAGCAAACATATTATTGCAAACCTTTGTGGCCCTTTGTTGTTCTCTGTAAACCAGTTATAAACAAACAAACAAAAGTAGCAAGACTAGCTTTTTATTAGAAGTATCATAATAAGAGTTTGTTTTATTATTTTTTAAAATATTCTGCTTATGTTCCCGGTGGCACTGTTGGGTAAGTGTTGAGCTGCTAACTGCAAGGCTGGTGATTCAAACCCACCAGCCCCTCCGTGAGTAAGAGCTGAGACGATCTGCTCCCATAGGATTTCTGAAGGCCCAACAATTTTAAGGATGAGTCAAAGTCTACTCAGTGGCAGTGGGTTTGGGGTTTTTTGGTTGGTTGTTGTTATTAATGATTTGAATATTTGGGATCAGAGAATAAATAACTATTTCCCATCCTAATTTCTGGCCACCTTGAAAATGTCTTTGGTAATTCCATAAGACCGATGCATACCCTTCGCATAATACTTTCCCTAGTCACTTTTATGATTTCAAAAAAATAAGGCCTGTCAGGCTACCCTGGCCTTTCTGCTAACCAAGTCTACTGGGTTTTCCTCAATGCTTTTCCTGCTTAACCTTCCCAACTTTACCACACTTTAAACTTTCTCTTTGTCTACTACCTGTTTTTCATTGTTTATAGTTAGCTTTGTGGTGGATTTTCCCCCTATGTCCTCACTTAGTCCTGTGCAATTAATGTTCCCAAGTCACCATCCTCAGTGCCTGGAAGATAAAATCCAAACATTGTAGCCCTGGCATCCCAGTCCATGCCCCATGCTTCCAGACTAGCTTCCCGATACTTCCCCACCAGCGTGGTTTTTGCTAACTTCGTGGTGCACTCCCTGCCCTCCAACAAGCTTTGCATTCCCTACTTGCATTCATTCAGGCAACCCGAAGCTAAAGGCTTTCTAGGAGAAAGCAGGGATCACGGTATACTCAAGAACATGGAAATGCCAGCACATGGAGCTCACATGGTGTGCAGGAACATCATGCTTTCATAAAACATGAGAGTAAAACTGTCCTCACTGCTTCCTAGTTCGGTGTACTTAGCCTCTTAGTTCTTCAGTATCCTTATCTGTAAAGTGGACACGCCCACTTTTATGTATGATATCGATGAATTATAATGCCATTATATACAATGCATTTACTCAGTATAATATTTATAATTAAATATATTACTTTCTTATTTTATGTAATTATAATCATATGATATAAAATGCCTACTACACTAGTGAGCCCTAGTGGTGTGCTCATTCCACATTGGGCCGCCATCCTCACCTTCAGCAGTTCAAAACCACCAGCCACTCCTCGGGAGAGGGATGAGGCTTTCTATTCCTATGAAGTTACAGCTTAGAAGCTCAAAGGGAGGGTGGGGCAGTTTTACCTTGTCCTCTAGGGTCACTAAGAGTCAGCATCGACTGGTTGGCAGCGAGTTTGGTTTGGGGTTTACTGGATTATTAGGTAAAATAATAGTACTTAAAATATGGTAACGCCTACCTGACCCCATGCATTTCTCAAGACGCAAGAGGACTAGGAGTATAGAAACGAGAGCACAGAAAAATGACTGGGATAGTTTTAAAATGTAGAAAACTGCAAGACTTTCGTAGATTCTTTAGTAATGTGACTAAATGCAAGTACTTTTAATGACCAAGAGAAAGCCCACAACTCCTTTGAATCTTTAAGGTCACATTCCCAGTTACTTCAAATAAAGGACGGCACCCCGCACACCCCCAGATTCCACACACTTACATTGCTTCCCCATCAGTCTCTAGGACCCTCACCTACTGTGCAGCCCCCAGTGTACCCACCAATATATTGTATTTGTTTTATCTTATCCACTGCCCATCTGCTCTTAAGTCCATAAAATCCACAAGGGAAGGGGTGTGTGTGATTTTCTGTATTTGTTTTCTTCCTGATCTTCCAGAATGCCCAGCATATCATACATACTCAATAAAGATGTGTTGAAGGATTGAAGAATGAATTGTGCATTGATATCTCTCCTTATGTTTTATCATGCCTGTCATATATATGTATATATGTGCATATATACATGTGTGTGTATATTTGTGTACATGCATGTAAATAGGTGCATATGTATGTATAAGTGTGCACTAGGATTATATGATGTGGAAGTATAAGAAGGCTGGGAAGACAGAGATAGATAATAAACTTGATTATGAATGGCATTGGAGGTCATTTCAAAGTTCTTAAGTCACTGAATAAAATCCATAAGCTCATGTCTCTTTTAGCAGATAAGATATAGTAAAGGAAAATTAATGTGACATTTGAATATGACATAAGAGAGAAACAGATACAGAGGAAGGAGGTAGGAGACGAGATAAAACCCGACTGTGGTTGTCCAGGCGCAAAGTGAAGAAACCCTACACTAGGGTGGTAGTTATAGAAATGACTAGGGAGCAGTTCATACAGGAAACGCTTCCGTAGAGTTTTCTAAACATAATGGTTTCAGCATCAATAAAAGACTGAGAAGGTTTTACAGTGCAATCAAAGGAAGAAACACTAAGTGAATTAAATATATATGTACACAATGTATTGATAGGCTCACTAGTTCATTCAAGGGCACATAGCAATCTTATAGGACAGAGTAGAACTGTCTCTGTTGGTTTCCAAAACTGTAACTCTTGTTTTATTATTATTATTATTTTAAATGGTTTTCTTGGCATATGTTCCACATATCATACAATTCAATAGTTCAATCATATTAATAAGAGTTGTACAATCATCTCACCATCAACTTTAGAATACGTGCTACTCTCTTGTACCCATTATCATCAGTTCTCCACCTTCCCCCAAGAAACTTCTGAATGGAAGGAGCTTCATTTTGCTCACAAGAAACAGCTGGTAGTTTCAAACAGCTGACTTCGTAGTTAGCACCCCAAGGCATAACCCACCTTGCCACCACGAGTCCTTATTGATAGGCAGAAATAATTGCAAAGACTTCACTTAGTGTGCTTCCATTTGTATTAATATGTACATAAATATGTCTATGTTAATATATTAACATTTTCAGAAAAATATATACATGTGCTGAATATGTGTGGGGTACTCCCTGATCTTTACTGTTATATCACATAATTCTGTGTTATTTTATTATTTACCTATAAATGAGTACAAGTAGTCCTTGGCTTATGACATTCAAGTTACAATGATTCCCCATTTACTACTGTCTATTGATTTTTCGGTTGTTTTTTGGTGTATATATTAATTGTTAGTAATATGTAATACATGTACAATGTTACAGTGTGGACTTTGCTAATGTCAGCATATATATGTGTTTGTATGTAAAATCTCAACCCCCAAATACAATAATACTTTTTTAAGTGAAGTAGTCAGCTTCATTTAAATAATATTTCAGCTTCATCAGAACTGACTTATAATTGAGTCACTGGAATGAGGTTATCATTTTATTCAAACTACTAAACTACCTGAACTAGTTTATAATAAAGGATTTTTAAAAAATAATATAAATAACCCAAAATAAATATCGAGCCCTGGTGGTGTAGTGGGTTACACATTGGGCTGCTAACCACAAGGTTAGTAGTTCAAAACTACCAACCCCTCCACAGGAGAAAGCAAAGGTTGAAGTCTCAGAAACCCACAGGGAAGTTACACCCTGTCCTAAAGGGTTGCTATGCGTCAGACTCAATCCAATGGCAGTGAGCTTTTTAAAGAAGTTAAACATACCTCTTAAGAAAAATACCAAGAATTTGCTTGTAATCATTACAGTTATTTTTAAAATACTATTTCATTTTCTGGACAGAAAATATACTACCCGAGTGCAGTTTACATCTTGATTAAAAATCTGATACACCAAGCCCCAAACTACTGCTGCCCCGTTGCTCCCGTCTTGGTGGCCCTGTGTGACAGAGGAGGACCGCCTCTAGAGCACCTTCTTGGCTATCATCCGTATGAAGCAGATCCCCAGATCTGCTTCTGCGGCGCTGTGTGGCGAGTTGGAATTTACAACCTATAGCTTAGTGTCTGAGCATAAACTGTTGCTCAACACAGGAATCTAAAAGTATGATCAAACAAAAGTAAAACCCAAAGCCATCAAGTGGCTTCTGACTCAGGATGGCCCTAAATCAGGTTTCTGAGACTAGATCTTTACAGGGGCAGACAAGCCTCGTCTTTCTCCTGTGGAGCTGCTGGTGGATTTGAATTGCCAGTCTTGTAGTTAACAGCCCCGTGTTTATTCCACAACACCATGACAGCTCCTTAAAAATATGATAAAATAACCTGTAAGTCTAGAAGAGTGATGATGTAAGTGAATTTGGAAGGACATGATCCAAAATCAGAAGTACTCTCATTTACAAGTGGAAGCTAAAACCACACCCTCGTTTATTGAAATCTCAGAAAGCATCTGCTTTAATATAGACATCCTTGAGTGATGTAAACAGTAATCCAGACCAGGAGAAAAGTTCAAATGCACACCCTTGAGTGTTATTTTTCTCACACGCACATTGAACTATATTTCACAAATAGTTTATAAGTCATTGAAAAGTAAGTGGTGATGGTCAAAGTGAGAGAAAATAGAAGGAATGATAAATCTGGCATTATAAGCATATTGCTTTGAAGACAGCTTTTTAAAAATGGTTTGCTGAAAATACCATCCAAGTAAAAATGGTTTTCTATTTCAATATGCATTTGGGTCAAATTGAGACTGTGTGTGTGTGTGTGTGTTTAAATGAGAACATTATTCTTTGAGATGATTATAGCTACCACTTAGGTTGAAGCTTTACTACCTTTTTAAATGCTCTTCCAGGTGCCAGTTCTTCTGATTCTGACAGTGAAAGCGTCGCTTTCCGATCAAAACCAGGAGCTATGCCACAGTAAGTCCCTACTTTCCCATCACTGATCGCTATTACAGACTGTGTCAGCCACATTGTTAGGGTATGGAGCCATGAAGTTGGTGCTTTGAAGAAAAAGGTCAACTGATGTCAATCAAAAAATATTTGAAGTTGAAACGTAATCTCTAACTTCTAAATTTGAACTTTGAAGTCTGTGTATCATCACTGATGTGCCAAAATTTAACCAATTACAATGTTAGTTTCAAAGACAACTATCAGCTGGTTAGAAGTACATACAAATATCATTTAGATTCAGAAAAGAATCAATTAAATCATTATCTAAATGCAAATTAGAACCTATTTATTTACACAGAGTGAAATAATCTAATTAGACCAGAAATACATTGTCATCTGGGTAAAATTTGTTTCTAATTAGACTTTGTACAAGAAAAACACATAATTTGCTCTTTCTTCCATGACATATATATTAGTAGTAAAATATTAATATCTCATATATCTTTCAAAAATACAAACTCTACTAAAATCTGCAGAAAACTCTCTTACTATGGTTTAAACCAAAACGTGTAAGGTAGAAAACTTATAAATCTCTTTGATCACATGAGTGTGTACAAAGCAATTCTAGCCATTGAGCTTCAAAGAATCCCTTATGAAGACGTAAAGACATAGGGCCACCTCTGATTTCTGACAACGAACTCCCATTTAGTGAGGTTATAGGACTCCCTTGAGATAACACACCCAGCTACTTTTGGCAAAGCCGGACCTAGACACCAGTCCTTCCCAATTCTCTCATTATTCCTCACAAACTTTTAAGCACTAAATTTTCAAGACACTCACAACTTACAAAACTGGAAACCAAGAGAAAGAATAGTTGCGAGCCAGAAGCTAGACAACTGCCTCAAATGGAAGACCCTAATCCTAAAGATTCCAAACATTTATTTACTAATAAGGACTGGGTTTTTCCCCCAAGATTTTCAAGTTTCAAGTTTGACAGTGTCTGAGTTATACATTGCTATTTTCTTCTATCCAGATGTTTGTTTTGTTAAATATTTATAAGGTATATGTACTGACGACTGCTATTGGAGGTCTATATTATATTGGCTTACATTTCTGAAGCATATACAGTTGAGATGGCATGACAGAAAGAAATTGAACTGTTTCTGTAGAAAGGTTTTCAAAGAATGATCCCACTTAAAGATTTATAGATAATCACGTGCCTCCTTCCTTCCAGGACTCAAAAGAAAACAACTTCTGTTTCCTTAACTATCGGATCATCATCTCCGAAGGCAGGCGTGACCACCGCTGTGATTCAGCCCTTGGCTGTCCCTGTTCAACAGGTAGGCAGGCCTTGCGTAGTAGTTCTCCACTAGGAGCCAAACTCCCTGACAGTCTTTTTCAATTTCAACCGTACATCTTTACTTCTAACTATTATGCTGTCTTGAAATATTTTCTAAGTGAAAAAAAGAACTGGGGTAAAAGAAAGTGATAGGTAAAATAAGCGTCTCCCTTTTAATCGACTAAAAATAATCTTCAAAGCACAGCCTTGCCACCATGTAGCCCACATCTGCATTTCCATTGCAAATGTTTTCTAATCGCCAGTGAGGACCCTCAAAAGAGAGCATCTGTTTTAGCTATGACTATCTGATTATTCCTCATGTTTGTACTCCCTTCCATTTATCTAAGTTAACTAGCTCATTTAAAATAAATGAAAAGGCAGGAAAAGCCCACATACCACATCGATTAAGGACTAATCAGATAATAAATCAGAAAAGACATTCAAGTTCCTTGATTCCACCAAGCATTTTTATCTGCCTCTACTCATATTTCATCGTAAGACTGCTTTATCTCAGAAAGACCATTACTACAACTACAGAGTAATTGTATTGAGTTTGCTTTGCCAACAACATAGTCTTTTAAGTTTAAAATATTGAACTATTTCCTGTTACTTTGCTTTTGTGCAATGCTGAGTATATTTAAATACAACTGTCATTGAAGGCTCCCCTGGTGTTCACTCGCAGGCGAACACACACACACTTGAGTTTTACACTCATTCCTAACTAATGAGTCTATCTTGGAATCATAGATGTGCCTCTGTCTGCCTTTAGTATCTAGTGAGCATTCACAGGTGCTTTAGGGATCATAGGCTGTGATATATACTCTGTGATATGTGGAACATGCAAACAGAGTACAGAAAAGAAAAGATATTTGGGTTCATGAACTTGAAAAGAATCAACCCATGTAAGTTACTTGGAGATAGATTGTATCACAGAAATTTCCTCTAAACCACAGGCGGATTTATAGAAATGTTTTTATTACAGGACGTCACTGGAGCTTTGGTGTTTAGGCTGTAAAACTTGATGAGCATTTATTGAATGTTTAGCATGGTACTAGCCACTTCAAAGCAGGGGGAGGGGGAAGTCACCCACCCTGTTTTCACATAGTTTATAATCTAGGTATGGGAAACAGAAAATATAAATTTTCAAATGAAACATTTCTTAAATATAGCAAATTATGTTCAAGTACAGTATAAAAGTCACTGTGAGTCAGAATCAACATGGTAGCAGTGAGTTTGGCTTTTGGACTTGAGAGTTCTAAGTACAGAAAGAGACCTGTGTATCCACATATATAAATACCATCATAAGTAAATCATGCACTTTAAATGGTGTCAATATTGCCAGGATGGTGGGTAGAAGATTATTACTGAAAGGATGAGGGGCTCAGAAATGTAGGCACTGTGGCATCCCGCTCAGAGTTCTGGAGCCGGATGGTCTGGGTTTGAATCCCAGCTCTTCCAAGTATTTGGAGGCAGCTCTGTGCCAACTTTCTTAACTTGTGAGATGAAGACGCCATTACTAGCTACAAGGCTGTCACAAGCACTCCGTGAGGCAGTCTTTACTTGACTCTGAGAGTAGTTTCTAGCACAAAGTGAAGGCTAAAAAAAGTGCCCTCTATATTCTTTGGCCATATGCAGACCATGACAACAGATCCAGACCACCTAAGTCACATCCAGTGCACACGTCTACAGGGAAAAGGAATACGGTCCATGCTCACCACGCTAACATCTCTACAACGGGACTCAAGATGATGTCCCACTAAAAGCAACCAATAAAGAGTGGTGGCTGTTCACTCGCTGCCCTTGAGTCGATTCTGACTCGCCACAACCCTTTAGTTCAGCAGTTCTCAACCTGTGGGTCGCGACCCCTTTGGGGATCAGCAATCCTTTCACAGGGGTCACTTAAGACCATCGGAAAACGTATTTCCGATGGTCTTAGAAACTGAGACACCGCTCCTCTATCTGTCTCCAGGTGGTTCCGCCCAAATGCAGATACGCCCACATAAAAGTACCCATTGTGAAGACTGTTACCCATGCTCCACCATGCTTCGAGACAACATTTCATTGATTTGTAATTAGAAATAAATATTTCACAATATATAATTGCATCTTGTTTTTGTGATTCGCAACTATGCTTTAATTATGTTCAATTTGTAACAATGAAAATGCATCCTGCATATAAGAAATTTACATTACGATTCATAACAGTAGCAAAATTACAGTTATGAAGTAGCAACGAAAATAATGTTATGGTTGGGGGTCACCACCACTTGAGGCACTGTATGAAAGGGTCGTGGCATGAGGAAGGTTGAGAACCACTGCTTTAGGACAAAATCGAACCACCTCTGTGGGTTCCCAGGCCTGTAAGTCTTTAGAAGTAGAAGGTGTCATCTTTCTCCATGGAGTGGTTGGTGGTTTGGAACTGCTGACCTGGAGTTAGCACTGGAACCTCCGTTTCCCAGAGTTGAGTTTCATTCAGTAAGTGTTTCAACGTCTTTGTTTTTTGAATGTCAAGAGGAAAAAGATCTCCCTTTTATCCTCTTTCCTTGAAGTCCCTATATCACACACACAATTGAATACAAATTAAAGTAAGGTAGATAGATGTTAGTTCATTTACTTATCCTCCCCTTTGTATACAATGAATAATTCACATTTTATATACAATGAATCTGAACTGCATTTGAAAATCAAATACAATGACTGTGAACCTTTTTACAAGATCCCCGTGGGAGCCCCCCCCACAGAAATCCATTTGGTAACAGCATTTAAGAGCTCCTGGATCCCTGAGGACCCAGGGAACTTTTACCTTGAATATCCTTTTGGAACAAGAAGAATAGCAGATGGGAGATGAGGAAGTAGAAACTTGTCTGTCCTGTAAGGTTTGACCAGCAAGATGATGCATGGTAACACTTTCATTCAAGTGGAGCAATCACAATAATGACAGAGTGTTTTTGTCTATCTTTTCAGCAATTTATATATTTAGAATTTGATCCATGTGTCTCTGCTTTCTGCAGGTTCACAGCCCAACTTCAGATCTCTGCCGACCGGACGGAAGCACTTCTGCCTACTTTCCTCCCGTTTTTACAAAGGTCGGACATCTGCTGGTCTCATTCCCTGGGTTTGCTTTTGGTTTTTAAATCTCTTTCACATGTGGCTTTATGAAATGATTTTTTGAAATAATAGAATGAACAGGTTAGTCGCTTCTTATCCCTGTTCTCTCTGTGGTGGGCCTGTAACCTTGTGAAGAGCCTGGGAGGCCAGTGACCTGACAGAGCTTGAAGTGCAGTGAGCGAGCCAAAATGGGCAGAAACCAATAATGCAGAAGATGTTGTGTAGGGAATTGCTTGGGGAAATACAGCAAGTTTTCCAGAAATAAAAAAAGAGAGAGACACTTATTTTCAATGTGTCCTAAGTGAGTGTAATATGCATTGCCATGCTAAATGGTACACATTTGACTGGTCACGTCCTCAGCTCAGAAATGTAGCATTGCCCCTCCTCTGTTCTTTTTGAGAAAATTAGAAAACCTTGTCTTTGGGAGAGCAAAATGCTGCCCAATTCTGTGCCATCCTCACAATTATTCTATGAGCCCACTGTTGCAGCCGTTCTATCAATCCGACTCATCAAATGTCTTCCTCTTTTTCAACGTCCTTCTACTTTGCCAAGTATGATTTGATTTTCTAGGGACTGGCTTCTCCTGTGAAAATGTCCTAAGCATGCACAACAAAGTCTCGGCGTTCCTCTTTTCTAAGGAGAATCTGGCTAAGCTTCGTCCAGGACAGATTTGCTTGTACTTTGAATGGTCCATAGTACTTTCTTTTTTTTTTTTTACCAGCACATTTTAAGTCAAATGTATCACTTCTTCTCTGGTCTTCCTTATATAGTAGTGTCCAATCTAAAAAACTTCATGAAAAATATTTATACCCCCCAAAATGGAGCCATATACCATGTTATGGACTAGGAGACTGCAAAGAAGTCATCATTTCCCATATTAATCCATAAATTCAATACAAATCCAGCCAAATGTCTAACAGATTGCTGGGTTGTATTGGCTTGATAGAGAATTTAAAGTTGTGTGGAAGAATGAGTGACTAGGAATAGCTAGGACACTCTAGACACAGGAAAAATAAGGCAGTGCTATGCAGGAAGTGGGATTTGTCCCCTGTGATGTCAAAACTTTTTGAACAGTATAATTATTAAGAAAGGTACAAGTCTAAAATAAGACAAATGGGCAAGTGACTCAAGATGGAGTCCAGAAAGAATGGGCATTGCAGATCGGCGGGGGTGACAAGGGATACTTCTGCTGCCGTAAAAAAAACAAAAACTAAATTGCATCTCACACTTTCACAAAACTAAAGACAAATGTGAAAAGCAAATGCATAAATAAGAGATTTGAAGGACAGTATAGAAGAGATTTTAGGGATGATTTTTATTTTCTCCTAAACCAATCTCTACTCAGCTTTATAAAAATAATTTCATAAGCAGGTTATTTTCAGGAGGACAGAGGCAACAAATGACAATAAGAGACAACAATTGTGAAGCTAAGTGAATGGATACACACAAAATGAGAAGACTAGCAAACTCTAGTTGAGGGGAAGGGGAAGGTGGGGGGAGAAGGGGGAGCAGATCACAATGATCTACATATAACCCCCTCCCTGGGGGACGGAAAACCGAAAAGTGGGTGAAGGGAGACATGGGACAGTGCAAAATATGAAAAAATAATAATAATTTATAAATGATAAAGGTTTCGGGAGGGAGGGTGGGTGGGAGTGGGAGGAGGGGGGAAATGAGGAGCTGATACCAAGGGTTCAAATAGAATGAAAATGTTTGGAGAATGATGATGGCAAAAAAAGGTACAAATGTACTTGACACAGTGGATAGATGGATGGATGGATTGTGATAAGAGTTGTATAAGCCCCCAGTAAAATGATTTAGAAAAAAAAAAAGAACCACAAGTCATTATAACAGCCAATGAAGCCTGCCTCCGATGGTTTTAATGCGAAATATTTACTGATGGGATGGGTGGCCATGTCCATTTAGTATGTCACTTAAGAGCTTCTCACATATATCTTTGTAATATTGTTTCCAGGAACTCTGTACTACCTGAAGTATCTTACTCAACATGTGTGATTTGGGGATGCCCAGACCCTCTTGGTTTAAGGAACTAAAGTCCATACAAATGGGGGATCCGGCAAGGAGAAGAGGCATGAGTTCTTGCTTTCCTCACTAAAGATAGATCTTCTCTGCCAAAAAGGCCTTGTGTGTATAAACGTTGGGGAATTCCTTCTGGGCCTATAGAGGAATCATCATAAACTAGATTCCAAACTCCGGTTTCCCCCGTTCCAGTCCAACTGCTGAGACAGACATTCTGCTCACGCTACTTCTCCTCGTTCCCCGAAGACAACCAGGAAGCAGTGCTATATGCTAACAGTATAGTTTTTTTAAAGCAGTAAAACAAAACTCTGCATTTTTATCAAGGCTAATAAAATCCGTCTCAAATGAAAACAATGTCCAGGAGGCCCCCCCAGGCCCTCCCCATTCCATGCGGAGGCCTCTCTTCTTTCTCTTCAGGGTTTCCTTCTCCTTCTTCTTTCTTTTTTCCTCTTGGCAGCTCCTCTCCCTGCTTAAATTCCTCCTGAAGGCAGAGACCTGCCTAGGTTTCAAGACTAATCCTGCATTTCTCTGCCAACACTCAACCTGAGCTTGGTTGCCCTTAGCATCTTCTTTGACCATTCTCTGAGGCATGTTGGTAGCAGTGACCGGTAGGTGGACTTTGCTAGTATTTCTCTATCTCCTTCTTTCCATTACTGTGGAAAACCCCTCAGGTCTCATTTCTGGTCAGAGAGAGAGCAGACATAGGGGCAGACTGTAAGACTGTAGAGACTGGCCATACCTGTGGTACGATCACACGCACATACAGTGTGGCATTTCTTCCTAAATAGTTAAGACTCCTCAAAGAACCACGGTGTCAGATGGGTTTGATGAATGCCAGAGATGCCCGTATGTACAGTAAAACACCAAGGAGTCCCAGATCCTACCCAGCGTGGATGATCCACAGTGCCAGGTTCAACCTTTAAAAGTTAGCTCTCTGTCTCTTCAGTATGTTGGGTGAATTTTCCGAGTGGCGTACATGTTTAGCCGTGGCTTCTGCCAAGACGAAAATGTTTGCTCTTGTAGAGGCCAAATTGTAATCCCAGACTCACTGAGTTTTGACTGCTTAAATTCCTCGGCATCTACTGATTTCCTACATCTCTGGCTTTCCAACTTTGAACAAATGCATGACTGTCGGAATAAATCAAGGGCTCCTTTATTGCCTGAAAGCTCGAATATGAAAGTCCTGTCCGTCTACTGGTGGCTTCCTGGGCAAGCCTGGGGGCTGCTAGTAGATTAAGCCACATAAACTTGACCCCATGACTGACACTTACCTGCTGCTTGCTGATAAATTAGCTTTTTCTCTGGAACCAACCTCAAAGTGGGGCAGGGGGGTTTAAATAAAAGGTTTCCCATATTAAAAAAGCAGAAGAAGATAAAGAAGAGGACAGAACGCAATTTCAACAGGAAAAGTACACAATCTTAATTTTTTTACTTAAAGCATTTCTTTTAACATAAAATTCTTACCAAATGCCTTCTCCAACTTCACATTAACAGTTCTCCTGCAACATCGCAGACTTGGGATGTGCACAGGGCCTTGGCATATTCATTACAGACCCTGTGCCGCATGGTGTGCTTTTCCAGGACATCATTTGTCTCCTCGTGGTTATCGAACAAACGAAACATTTCTTAATGTGATATCTCTCTTGCTGTATGCACTGCTAAGTTACTTTTCCATGCTGGGGTTATTTTAGGAGGCCCTACCTGATAAGATGACTTGACACAGTGGCTGCAGCAATGGTTCAAGCCTGACTCCATTGTGAGAACGGCGCAGGCCAGGCCGAGTTTTGTTCTGTTGTACGTAGGATCGCCATGAGAGGGAACGGACTCGATGGCACCTCCCAGCAGCACCCTGCCCTAGACGCGATCCAGTCCTCCGTGCTCAGAGGCTTAACACTCAAAAACCTTACGTAGGCCTGGCTCTATGTCCGGGAGCTATTGGTAATGGTGTGATACTTAATAACAAGTTTAAAAGTTTTACCTCTTTGCATCTCTCAAGGCAAAATAATTTCTCACCTGTTAGAGTATAAAAAGGTATTGATGTGGAGTTGGTGGACTCAGATCAGAGGCATCCAGCAAGGAAGGAGGGAGTGAAGACCATTCAGAGCGACATGCAGAACCTCAAAACCAATTGAGAAAGGCCTCTGCTCAGTACACCAGTAAACCTGGGCAGAGGTGGTATGGGAGCATTTGACATGAAATGCATGACTTTTTCTCTTCATATCTAGGTTTTTCTGGGACACGACATCCATTTGGGGTGTAATTGTTTGAAGAAGTTTTCATTCCATCAGCTTACTTGTAAATATAGATAAAAAAAACAGCACTAGCTGTTACAACAGAATTTCATACATGAAAAGGGAGGTCAGTGCAGATTTGCAGAACATTTTTAGAATTCTCACAGGACTTGCTTATGGTAAGCCTGGCTGATTTCATTACGTGGAGATGGTGGAAATCTGATCATCATCATAATAACAACTTAAAAACTAAATGATCAGTGGATTAGAAGTGTTTAGCCCTACCTCAATTAGTGGTAATTATTTTTTGATGCAAGTTTTGTATTTTTTTAAGACTCGGGATTGTTTTAAAATTTTTTAAAATCCATTTCATTGATACATAATTCACATATCATATAATTCAATAATTTAGTCATATTAAATGAGAGTTGTAAAATCATTACTACAATTTTAGAACATTTTATTCTTTCTTGTATTCATTGTCATTTAGTTCCTCATTCCCCTCCCCCAGCCTTTCTTACCAGAGCCCTAAGAAAATATTAATCCAGTTACTGTCTTTATAGAATTCCCTATCTTGGATTTCACATACAGGAAAACATACAAAAAAAACAAAACAAAAAACCAACCCAAAACAATAATAGCAAAACAAAGAAAAACTTCAATTGAAAAGAAAACAGAAAATATTAAAAATCAGACCAAATTTAAAATGAGTCAAAGGGATATTAATGATAAAGTGTTAAATTTTAACCTCATTATACCTGTAATAATCCGCTTTCCAATGCACCCGGTTTGATAGCAAGGCTATTCGCCTTCATGATCTGTGGTCAAGAAGAGACTCACCTGAGGCTGAATCCATGTGGAGACCCTGCAAACGGCTTTTGGGCTTCCACTGCCATCCCGAAAGCGCGGCGTGTTTATTCTGCCTTCTGGACTAGTTTAAGAAGGCACAAAAGTCTGATGGCGAGTGCTTCCCTTGGATTTCAGGAACTGCAAAACACAGCTGCATCCGAAGGCCAGGTGGTGGTCCTCGAGTGCAGGGTCCGAGGAGCACGCCCGCTGCAGGTCACGTGGTTCCGGCAAGGCAACGAAATCCAAGACTCTCCAGATTTCCGGATTCTACAGAAAAGTAAGACGTGGTGCCCACTCCCTAAAGCCCACCCTTTTCATCTGTCTTCAGGAAAACCAAGAAGCGCTGAGCTATTCCTATGAAATGGATTTGTACTTTCAAAGAGGGACCAGACCTGCAACACCGAGGCACAGTAGATTGTAGCAGTTGCCATGGTTTATGGCCTTGTTAGAAGCTACAATAAAAGTTACATATTTTTATGCACATATACACTTTTCCTCGGAGTTTTGCAAATAATTGTAGGAGTTCACAACCTTTTGTTGGTTTGCAGTGTTACTAGAATATGAGTTTCTACGTAAAAGAAAGATGCATTCACCTACTTTCACCTGAGGAATCCTTAATTATGTGCCCAACTACTAACCCAGAGACTGGTGGTTCGAACCCAGTCAGAGGCATTTCATACAAAGGCCACAGCTTTGAAAACCCTGGGAAGCAGCTCCCTTGCTGAGCGGGTCACCCGTGTGGTAGCATCTTTCAACAGCCGCTGTGCTCATTTGTTTGGGTTTGGCTTTTAATGATCACTTTACCTATCTCTTTTGCATTGTGAAGTTTGTAGCACATAGACATGTCCTTGGCAAGATTAGAGAAAAGCAGAGTTAGGTGTATCATTAATGTCATCTAATCTAATGCTGTTGTGATCTCTTTCTCTTTCTTTACCGTGTGCCAAACAGAACCTAGATCTACTGCTGAGCCAGGTAAGAACCTGTCTTTTTTTGTTGTTGTTTATCTTCTGGGTTTCAATCATTCTTTGGGCCTGTTTTTGTTGTTGTTGTTGTTTTAATTGTTTTATTAAGGGCTCATACAACTCTTATCAAATCCATACATACAGCAATTGTGTAAAGCACATTTGTACATTCATTGCCCTCATCATTCTCAAAACATTTGCTCTCCACTTAAGCCCCTGGCATCAGGTCCTCATTTCCCCCCCTCCCTCCTCACTCCCCCCTCCTTCATGAACCCATGATAATTTATAAATTATTATTTTGTCATATCTTGCCCTGTCCAATGTCTCCCTTCACCCACTTTTCTGTTGTGAGGGAGGAGGTCACCTATAGATCCTTGTAATCGGTTCCCCCTTTCCAACCCACCCTCTCCCTACGCTCCCAGTATCGCCACTCACACCACTGGTCCTGAAGGGATCATCCATCCTGGATTCCCTGTGTTTCCAGTTCCTATCTGTACCAGTGTACACCCTCTGGTCTAGCCAGACTTGCAAGGTAGAATTCGGATCATGATAGTGGGCGGGGGAAGAAGCATTTAGGAACTAGAGGAAAGTTGTATTTTTCATCGTTGCTACATCGCACCCTGTCTGGCTCGTCTCCTCCCCAGTCCCCTCTGCAAGGGGATCTCCAGTGGCCTATTCATGGGTTTTGGGTCTCTACTCTGCACTCATTCACTATGGTAAGAGTTTTTGTTCTGATGATGCCTGCTACCTGATCCCTTCGACACCTCATGATCGCACAGGCTGGTGTGCTTCTTCCATGTGGGCTTTCTTTGTGCCTGTTTTAAAGCAATAAACTGAAAAATGTTTTTTACAGTTCCCTGGAAACATGAAACCCCTTTAAAGACAATGTCTTATTTTTCATGGGGCCTGTACACTGCTTTTTACATCAAATACTTTATTAACAAAACATTAAGTTCATTCATACAAAGAAGTCCTGCTTAGAGACTTAAGACTTTTTAATATATGCTCTATTATACTCAGAAAACAAGCTAACCCAATGATGAAAAGATTCCAGTAGGAAAGAAAACCCCATTGCATGTTTCTACAAACCCAAGCAAACCCAATAATAATGTGAGTCTCAACGTCAAAATGTGTTTCAATGGAGAGCAGCCCCCAAGATAGCAGCAGAATCGACTCCCAGGCATGTCTCGTTTGTGTGCCCTGAGCCTGAGACTTTTACTGCTGCAACCATGAAGAGAGGCCTCCTGTGCCAGCTTCTCTCCTAATGACCAGGTCATTTGACCTCACCAGACTGCTATGTTATCCAGAAGTGCGGGTCCATCTGTCCTCCGGCTTCAGATGCCTTGTATGTGTATTATTCTTCATGGTCCAGAGCAGTGTTCCCAAAGAGGAAGAATTCTAGGCATTTCATAAGATGTCCTCCTAGAAACCACCTTTTTTAAAATTTATTTTTTTAATTTCTCACTAGCAAAGCCACCAGTTTTGTTTATTTCTTGACCAAAGGGGAGACAAACAAGCTATGCTCCTGCTCCTGCTGCCTGCGTCTTCCCTTCAACATCAAGCCTCCCACCCCATAGGAGCCCCAGCCTTCCTCTGTTCCTGCTTTGGGGACTTGAAGGTGGTTGCGGATGATGACAGGCCAGATCACTGCAGTCAGTTCCCGAGTCTCTGACATCTGAGTGCCGGGTCTTTGCAAACAGACTGGGATTTGATTCCTATCTAGAGTTTCGGGGATGCTGAGTCATCTCTTGGGAAACCAGTGGAATTGATCTGGTGCTCTCTTGTCCTGAGTTACAACTGGAGCATGTCACCTCCCTTCGTGTGTTAGTCACCACATCAAACACTGGGGCCTTCCAGACTGTGGGAACACAGAGCTTCATATTTTGTCTGCGATACTTCTTTGCATGAAATCGCATTATGACAGCTCCCTGGTACAGGCAACTTCTGGAGCTGACTGTGTTGGGTGACCTAATATGGAAACTCTGTAGGGAAGTAGAGTACATTTCTGCATTTACTATTTTTTAAAAACGTACAGATTGGCAGAGTTCTTGGCTATAGCTAACCGTTTAGCTCTCATCTACTAATCAAAAGATTAGTTGTCAGATTCACTCGCTGACGCCTCAGCAGAAAGACCTGGTCACCTACTTCCAAAAAGATCAGAGCCGTTGTAAACCCTACGGAGTCCAGTTCCACCGAGACACATATGGAGACAGCCGGAGTCAGCACCAACTGAGTGGCAATTAGTACAAAATCCAAATCAACCTGGCTGCCATCGAGTTGACTCCCCCTGATGGCAGCCCTAGAGGACAGGGTAGGACTGCCCCTGAGGGTTTCCATCACTGTAACTGGGAGTAGAAAGCCTCATCTCTCGCCCGCTGAGGTGGTTATCAACTGCTGACCTGGCACTTAATGCTCCAACACGTTATCACTACCCACAAAAATAGGGTTAAAAATGCCTCTTTTATCAGCAGAAATCTGTATTCTATGAAGAGAAATCTATAAAGCAATTTCTGTCTTTTGATGCTTTGTATACAAATACAATTGAAAGTTTGGCCAAAAACTCTAAGAGTGTTGCTCCTTGGATGGATTGAGTTTGCTTTTGAGGTTTTGGATTCTGAGCAAATTCCTGTCACTCTTTTGTCATCATATTCTCGGGCTGTTGTCGTCATCTGCATGAGTAACAGTGATTTACTAAAAGTCTTGTGACTTGGGTTTGAAAGTCATAAACCAACCATTATGTGAGGATTCAAACCATGGTTCAAAAGCATCACAGGACACACATGTTTGAACACTGAGCCCTGCGAACACCAAGTAGGGAGGAAGAACGCTGGTTGGCAGAGGAGGGATGACAAGTCAGCTGTCTTCCACACCCTCGACTTCTACCTTTCCACCACAGGTCCCTCTCAGGTTTCATTTATGAGTTGCTGTTTTGCATCTTGCATATATTTTTTATTGTGAGCACTTTAATAAAATTTGTCTTATATATTTTCACACGCACACACAAATAATTTGCACCATGTTTAAGCATTCAGCTGCTAACTAATCAATAGATTACCACCTTGAACCCACAGAGCAGCCCCAGCCCTAGAAGCATATTGAGGAATGCTTTGGGGGGCCCTGGCGGTGTAGTGGTTGTGTGTTAGGCTGTCATGCACATGGTCAGCAGTTCGAAATCACCACAGCCCCATGGGAGAAAAGCTGGGCTTTATACTCCCATAAAGAGGTACAGTCTCAGAATCTCACAGGCGATCACCATGAGTCTGCCTGGATTCAATGGCAGCAAGTTTGAGTTTGGTTTATTGGACTGGTAAGTGGCAGGCAGCAGTTAGCATCCACCAGCAGGGGCAGTTCTACCCTCTCTTCCATGGGCCACTCAGCTGGTCTGACTCTTGATGCCCCCGTGTGGGTCACCCCATAGGGTTTACAATGGCTCTGATTCTTTTGGAGGTAGGTGGCCAGGATTGACACAATGGCAGTGAATTTGGTTTGAGTTTAGCCAAACAAGAACAAACAACCATCTGGTCAATTCTGACTCGTGCCTGCTCTCTAAGGCAGGGTCGAACTGTCCCTGTGGGTTTCTACTTTGTAAGTAGAAAGCCTCAACTTTCTCCCTTGGAGCCACTGGTGGTTTCAAACAGCTGACCTTGATGTTGAAGCCCAATGCATAACCCCTCTTTAGCAGCATCGTAGGGAAAAAGGTCTTTAAATTTACCTCCATAAAGATAACAACCAAAATGTCCCCAGGGGCAGTTCTACTCAGTTACATCGGGCCACCAAGAGTCCCAATCAACTTGTTAACCCCTAGCCCCATGCAACAACAGAATTTGCTGAAATGCCTTTTGGTTTAAGAGGCCGAAGTCATCAAGAAACGAGCAAGACATGGAAAACCTTGCTCCTAAACCCTAACCCTAAGCATGTATAAGAGGACTTGCGTTTCTCTCTTTCTTCCTTTTTTTACTTTAGTTTTCCCTCTTAGTTAGATCTGAAAGCATTTTAAAAAACAGATGCCCCTTTTCCAAGTACAATAATAGCATTTGCTGAAAACAAGGATTTCTTGGCAGAAGAAAATATTTCAACAAATCAGTTAATAGAAGGGAGGGGGACACATATAATCTGGTGGTATAGAAAACAGCACAACTAGCTTTCCCTGACCTCCGATGATATTTCTACAATTATAGTTACCATGACAGCACTAGATTTCCTGCTTTCTCTTTTATAGTACAGCATTAAATGCTCTGCTCCAGAATATGGCAATTGGCACAAAGGGTTAAATACAATGCATGGTCATATTTTTAAAATAAAAAACTTTTAAACGCATGAATGTCTCCATAAGTGACTGCTTATGTGAGCCATTGTTTTTTAAAAAAACCTTAGGAAAAAGTAAATTGTAAAACATATCTGTATTTAAACAAACAAACAAAATAGAAGTAGACATGATTCTTCTCCTAGTCCCCATTTTCCTTATATTGACCTGGAAGTTGCTATGTCAGCGGGGAAAATATGCTGGACTCCAATTAATTTCCCTTAAATGATCTGATTGACTTGTATCTAATTATCTAATGGACCACTGAACCATTTTTCAAGTTGTTAGGGATTCTCTGCCGAATTGAACCATAGAGAAGAGATGGCTGAACTGGCTCCCTACGAGCTGTATCGTAGTCATTACCATGTGAAAAAGAGAAAAGCGGACGTGACTGCGAGGCATTTTGGCAAGAGATAAATTTTATGAGACCAAGTCAGTGATATTTCCCAAATGCTAACATAAATAGCCTTTGGCATTCAGGAAACTTTTAAGCATTCAGATTGTATTGCCCTCTTGCCTTCCTCTGCCTTGTTCACTCTTGCTCTTGCCTCTCCTGCTGACTACCTGGGTGGCTTCCTTCTTCCTCCCACTCTTCCTCCTCCTCCTTCCCTTTCTCTCCACCTACCTCCTTCCCTGTCTCTGCTTCCTTGTTCTCTCCTCTTTCCCCTCCTTCATGTTTTGAGTCTTTTTCCCCCTCCTTTCTTCACTCACCTTCCTTTTCTTATTCCTGTGCAAGAGATTTTAAAGCTCCACTAACAAAATTGAAACTCCCCAGGATCTAGGTACAGTCCCTTTAGAGGTTAGATATGTAGCTAGTGAAGGAAATAGATTCCGTCCTCATGCATGTGCATGTGAAACAGGTTTTTCTTGTCACTACT
Source organism: Echinops telfairi (assembly GCF_000313985.2). Classification (NCBI taxonomy): domain Eukaryota; kingdom Metazoa; phylum Chordata; class Mammalia; order Afrosoricida; family Tenrecidae; genus Echinops; species Echinops telfairi. The sequence continues at coordinate 45,123,482 of NW_022103901.1, read as the reverse complement.
GTGTTGTCTCTGTCTAATGTGTTTTACACTCCCCTCTCTGTCTAGACAGAAGTCAGCCTGCATCACAAATCTTTTCAGACTGTTTTGTGAATTAATAGCTAGCTGGGTCACTTAAGATCAACATCCATTTGTCATATTACCTGCTCTGGGCTTCTTCGACATTCTGACTTTACACGGACTGAGTTGTTCAAAGATGAGTCAGGGGGAGGGGATAGACAGAAGACTCATTTGGCAGCTGTTAACATTTAGACTCTTCCTCAGCTGTCTGGGAGCAGTCACAGAGGTATGCAGTTACGTCTAGGACTGGCTGGTGGCATGGGTCTTGGTTATCAGGTGCTGCTATCACAGAAAGACTACAGGTGGGTGGCTTTAGCAGACAGACATTTATTTTCTCCTTAATTTGAAGGCTAGACGTCCAAATTCAGGGTACCAGTCCGACGAGAAGAAGGTGATCCCTTGTTCGACTCTGGCGAAAGGAAGAACCTGGTCTCTCCTGGGTGTCTGTTGCTGAGCAATCTTCCTTTGACTTGACCTCCCCCCTCCCCAGCTCTGCGTGCTTGTTTTACTTTATCTGAAAAGAAATTGACTCAACACAGCCCCCACTAATCCTGATTGGTCAACATAACAAAGGCGGCCCTTCCCAAATGGGGTTATCACCACTAGCCTAGAAATTAGAATTTACAACGTATATTTTTGGCCAACACAATTTAATCCACAGCAGCATGCAAAATGAACATACAAAAAGCACCTGTCTTATTTGTTGGGTACTTATGCATATGAAAGTATTGGGCTTTCTACTTTCAACATGAATCTCTTTTGATCAATGCCACCCATCTTATGCCTTGCCATACTTTGCGTCAGACAATGAAATAAATGGTGTTTATTTAAATATGGTAAGATGCTGGCTTGTAGAAGGACAATGGAATGTTTTTCAATTGAGATTAAACACAGTTAAATATCTATTGTTCTTTCTAGGTTAATTAGTGGTTGAACAAAAATGTCTTTATGTCTGGTTCCCTGCTGTGTGTCACCTCACTGATAGGGCCTGAAATATGTTTAAAATTTGGACGCAAGTACAATGACAATTGGCTCTAATAGATACTGCATAAACTGTCCAAAATAAGTTCAGAGTATCAAAACTAAGCCAGAGGATACACTTCTATGACTTATCTTGGCAAATCAGAGGTTTTAACTGATATGGAATTAAAATGCAAACATCATGCAAAAAATCAATCTGGAACATAAAATACGGCTGCTTTTGGTCAATCTGCCACCACATGTCTCCCAGCTTGTCTTACTATGTTGGCTTGCATGATGCTGTGATGCTGGGAACTATGTCATGAGAATTTCAAATATCAGCAGAATCACCACAGAACAAACCCTAAAGCAGGAGTCGGTTGTGCACTTCTGAGGGATTGGCTGCCCAAACCTAGATGAATAAGCAGCGGAACATTTTCAGATATACTGAAGCTATATCTGAACACGACCAGGTATAGTGCCAGAAGATCAGCGCCTTATGCCGAAAGCCTCTCAAAACAAAACTGAGGAAGAGCTGCCTTCTCAAAATGGATTTGACCATGAGACTTGGATGGAGTGAATCTTTCAGCACCTTCATTTACTAATGAGTGACAACTCAAAAATGAGAAGAAACAGCTGTTAACATCTATTATTGATCCAAAAATGGAATGTGCCATGTATGAATCTAGGAAAATGGAACTCAGCACAAATGATATCGAATATGTAAAGATATATATCCTAGGCATTACTGAGCTGAAATGGATTGGTATTAGCCATTTTGAATCAGATATTTATATAATTGAATATGCCAGAAATTACACATTCAAGAGGATTGTGAGGTAGTGTATTATGCCAACCTGGCTGATAAACACATGTGGGGTTAATTGAAGGATAGAGAGATAAATGGCTCAGTGAGCCTTGCCTTGCTAGTTCTCTGGTCTCTTGCTTTGTGATGGTCAGACCAGGGTGCAGCTGCCTTAGCCAGTTCCCTGCTTCAGCTATCAAGACTAACTTCCTGTAAGACATCCCTGAGGAGAAGTCACATGGACCTACCCCGATGCAACCCTGGGTGCTGGAGCAGCCATGTGGAGCCCTGCCAGTGCTGAGATGCTTACACATTTACTGACTCGGCTTTCCTCCTGCAGTCGGCATCATTAAGTGTGTTTTGTGAGATGGAGGAGGACTTTGTGGATTGGTTTTGGACATATGAGTTAATGTTGGACTTGTGGGTTTGGGCAGCACTGGGTTGGGATGTTTTCTTGATGCGCCCTTACCCTTTATATAAAACTCTCTCTTATACATGAGTTTCTGTGGATTTATTTCTCTAATGTACCCAGACTAACACAGATTGGCATCACATTCATCTTCAAAATGAACATTTCAAGATCTATCTTGAAGCACCATGTTATCTTTAATAGAATACTATTTGTATACATACAAGGAAATGCACTTAACACAACTATTTTCAAACTTACAAACCAACCACTACTAGCTAGTGATGAAAAATTCTACCGAAGTCTTCAGTCTGAAATTAATCAAACATACAATAGTGGTGCATTGATAATTATTGGTGATTGGAATGTGAAAGTGGGAAACACAAGGAGGAACAAGTTTCTAAAAATGGCATTTGTGATAGAAATGACATTGGAGATTGTGTGATAGAATTTTGCAAATACCTTCTTTCAGCAATATAAATGGCATCTATATACCTAGACTTCCCCGGATGGAAGGAATACACAGGAACCAAATTGACTATATCTTTGCCAAGAGACCATGGAAGATCTCAATATCAGCAGCCTAACTGAGGTCAGGGGCTGACAGTAGAACAAATAATCAGTTGCTCATATGTAAGCTCAGGTTAAAGTTGAAGAAAACTAAAACAAGTCCATGAAAGCCAAAAGATAACCTTGAATGTATCCCACCTGAATTTCTAGAACACCTGAAGAACAGATTTGACTCACTACATACTAACGACAGCAGACCTGATGACTGTGGGAGGACATCAAGAACAGTGTTCATCAAGAAAGCAAAAGGCCATTAAGAAAACAGGAAAAAAAAAACCCATCAAATAAATGTCAGAAAAGATCTGAAACTAAATCTTGATCATAGAATGACTAAACCGAATGAAAGAAATGATTAAGTAAAGAGCTGAACAGAAAAATTTCAAAAGGAAGTTCAAGGAGACAAAGTAAAACATGATAATGAAATGAGCAATATTGAACAATGCAGGAAACATCATAAGAATATGGGAGGATTACAAAGAGTCACTGTACCAAAAAGAATTAGTCAGCATTCAACCGTTTCAAGAGGTAGCATGAGTGGCACAATGGATGGATGTATGGATTGTGATAAGAATTGTACGAGCCCCCAATAAAATGATTTTTTTTAAAGAGGTAGCATGAGATCAAGAACTGAAGGTACTGAAGGAAGAAGTCCAAGATGCACTAATGGCATTAGACAAAAGCAATGGTCCAGGAATTGATGGATTACCAATTGAAATGCTTCAACAAGCTGATGAAGCACTAGAAGCACTCACTCGTCTATGTCAAGAAATTTGGAAGACAGTGACCTGGCCAACTAACTTTAAGACAGCCATATTTGTACCCATCCCACAGAAAGGTGACCCAAGAAAATGCAGAATTTATCACACAATATCCTTAATATCACATGCAAATAAAATATTGCCGAGACACATTAAATAAGGGCTGCAGCAGTACATGACAGGGGCTGGCAGAAATTTAAGTCAAATTCAGAAGAGCACTTGGGATGTCAAATGGATCTTGGCTGAAAGCAGAAAATACCAGAAATAAAACTTGTGTTCTATTGAATATGCATAGGAATATAACAAATTCTGTCTAGCATTGAGAAATATGGGAATTTCAGAACATTTTGTTGTACTCATGCAGAGCCTGTACACAGACAAAGAGGCAGACATTTGAACAAAATATGGAAATATTGTGTGTTTTAAAATCAGGAAAGTTGTGCAGAAGGATTTGTGTATCTTTTCATCATACTTATTCCATCTGTATGCTGAACAAATAGTTTGAGAAGCTGGGCTGTATGAAGAAGAACAGAGCATCGGATTAAGGCTTACTAACCATGGTGATATGTAGATGACTCCACCTCGCTTGCTGCAGGGAAGACTTGAAGTGCTTGCTGATGGAGATCAAGGACCGAAGCCTTCAACAAGGATTAGACTTAATGTAAAGAAAGCTCACACAACTGGACCAAGAGATAACATCATGTTAGTGGCAGAAGACTGAAATTGTCAAAAATTTCATCTTGCAGAGATCCACGATCACTGCTCATGGAAGCATCCATCAAGAGATCAAAAGAAGAATTACACTGAGTAAATCTGCTGTATAAACCCTCTTTAATATACTGAAGAGCCAGGATTTTGACAACGAAAGTGCTCCTGGCCCAAACCATGCTCTTTTCAATACCCTCATATGCCTGGAAAGTTGGACATTGAATAGGAAAGATCAAAGAAGAATCACATTTGAATCATGGTGCTGGCAAAAACATAGGGAGTACCATGGATTGCCTGCACAACAAACTGTCTTTGGCCGAAATACAACCAGAATTCTCCTTAGAATTGAGAATGGCAAGACTTTGTCTCAAGTACTTTTGGCTGTTATCAAGAGAGACCGTCAGACCCTGGGAAAGGACATCATGCATGGTAAAGTAAACAGGCAGCAAAAAAGAGAAAGACCTCGATGAGCTGGTTTGGCACAGTGGCTGCAGCAATGGGCTCAAATAACAAGAACTGTGAGGACGGCCCCGAACTGGCGATGTTTCATTCCGTTGTACCGATGGTCACCTTGTGCAGAAATCTCTGTGATGGCACCTAACAGTGTGTCAGAGGTGATTCCAAAGCTTGAGAAGCTTTTCACTGTACCCATTTATTACTAAAGTATTATGGTTATTTCAGAATAAAATAGTAACATTTTGTCTAAATTGATGTGTATATTTCTCAAGCCACCTGGATTGACTGAAGACATCATGTCACCCTCTCAGAAGTGATCTGCGCCAATCCAGGCCTGAGAACTGGAAGTTGGCCGGGTTGAGCTTCAAAACAGGAAATATGGAGCCTTCCTCTCTACCAACAATTTTTCTATTGATGCCCAGCTTCTACCCGCACTTTGCTCTACTAGACTCCCCAACCAGTGAGCTTTATGTTTCCCTGGACTCTCTCATTGATCCACTGACTGTACTGTAAGGACTTGTGTAAACCCTCAGGAAAGCGGATATGTTCTTCTTTACGTAGGAAGAGTTCTGGTTACTTAGTTTTAAAACCAGAGAATATATATTTGAAAGATGTGACTTAAAAAAGGAAAAAACAAAAAGAAAGAAAGTTCCAGTAGAAACGCGCGGACCACTGGTAAATATTGATAAGACTTGATATCTTTGGCTTAACGATGTTTACACAGGAATTCATTTCATTATTAATCCTTGAACTGTATTTTAAAAATATCTTCCAAGTAAATATATAGATCTAATTTTAAATATTTATACAAGCCTTACATTTATCCACACTATATTCCATCTTGATTTTAGCCCAGAATTCTTTCTTAACAGTTGTATTAGCCAAACCATGTGGTTTGGAAGATAGAATCTGGATTCCTTTTTAGGTATGCTGGGCCAAAGGGTGGAGGTGGCAGGCTATAAAGGAAGACATTTATGGAAATATCCCCTTATGATCTGAGAGACCTAGTAATCTTGTCCTTGTTATCTCATCATTTTCTGAGTTCCTCAAATAAAATATTTTTGTTTTAAATTTTGCTTGTGTTTAACCAAGTGTTCAAATAGGTATGAGAACATGAATGGAATTCAGAATTGACTTCTGGGAGATATGGCTATCATTAAGTAATTTTCAGATAACTCTAAAAACAAGACTACATCAGTAAAAATAATTTCTGGTTTAGTAATTTATTATGTCCTCAATTTACCCTTTTTGCTTGTGAAATTTGGATAAGATAGATTATAGAGATATTGATAACCTTAAGAATGTCCACAGGAAAGTAAAAGGAAATAGAGGAAAGAACTAGGAGGCAAAGGGTATTTATAGAGGTCTAAATACAGGCATGTACACATGTAAATATATTTATATATGATGATGGGGAAATAGATCTATTTACATATATTTATAGGCTTAGTATTAAGTTAGCAGATGGACATTGGGCCTCCACTCAAGTATTCTCTCAATGAAAGAACACTTTGTTCTATTAAACTGGCATTCCATGATGCTCACCTTCCCGACATGATCACCGAAGACAAATGGGTGCATTAGCAAATGTGGTGAAGAAAGCTGATGGTACTCAGCTATCAAAAGATATAACATCTGGAGTCCTAAAGACTTGAAGGTAAACAAGTGGCCATTTAGCTGAGAAGCAGCAAAGCGCACATGGAAGAATCACACCAGCCTGTGTGACCACGAGGTGTCGAAGGGATCAGACATCAGGCATCAAAGAACAAACAATCATACCATTGTGATTGAAGGTGAGTGCAGAGTAGGGACCCAAAGCCCATCTGTAAGCAACTGGCCATCCCCTTAGAGAAGGGTCACGGGGAGGGGAGGAGCCAGTCAGGGTGCAGTGTAGCAATGATGAAACATACAACTTTCCTCTAGTTCTTAAATGCTTCTGCGCCACCCCCAACACCCCCCTCCATCATGATCCCAATTCTATCTTACAAATATGGCTAGACTAGAGGACATGCATTGGTACAGATAGGAACCGGAAACACAGGGAATCCAGGACAGATGATCCCTCTAGGACCAGTGGTGAGAGTGGCGATACCGGGAGGGTGGAGGGAGGGCGGGGTAGAAAAGGGAAACTAATTACAAGGATCTATATATAGCCTTCTTTCTGGGGGGCAGACAACAGAAAAGTGGGTAAAGGGAGACATCGGACAGTGTAAGTCATGACAAAATAATAATAATTTCTAAATTATCACAGGCTCATGAGGGAAAGGGGATCAGGGAGGGAGGGGGAAAATGAGGAGCTGATACCAAGGGCTCAAGTAGAAAGCAAATGTTTTGAGAATGATGAGGGCAACAAATGTACAAATGTGCTTGACACAATGGATGGATGGATGGATGGATGGATGGATGGATGGATGGATGGATTGTGCTAAGAGTTGTACGAGCCCCCAATAAAATGATTTTAACAAAAAAAGAATGTCCACATGTATTGGAGACAATTGTGTTTCTGTTTGTTTGTTTAGTGCAGATTAGCAAGCCTTTAACTCTCTTTATTTGACATAAGTAGTCATTTCTTGATCTCAACTCCTCGTCAAAATTAATTTTGCAGATGTCTTAAATGTCTTTGTTCAAGTAAGATGCTACCAGATGACTATTCAGTACTGTGACCTGGCTCATCCCATTTCCTCCTGGCTTTCTTCATTTGCGTAATGTCAGAAACAGAAACACACAGGCTACGATATGCCTTTCTCCCAGCAAAGCATTAACCTTTTGTAACTGTTGGGGGTAAGGAGCTTTGTGTCAACTGTGGCTGACCGATTCCAGGAAAAGAGAAGCGGAACCATCTTTAGGGTGTTGGGTGAAAACGGTACCTTAAACAAAGAGCACAATGAGGTATCACTGCACCAAGGTTACTGAAAGCACATTTCAGCGCTTACCTTTCTGGCTCCTCCTCTGGGTTGCTCCGTAAGTCGATGGCCCGTTCTGCTGTAGGCATGGATACTTTTGCTCTGTATGCTGAGGGCATTCCTGACAAAACTATTCTAAAATGTATTCTACTCAGTCAAATTCTGAATACACTAACGAAGCTTCCAGGAGAATCAGTTTTGTTTGAAGAGTCCTTTAGAAAACAAACTTTTCTTTTTTTTTGTCAAGCAAATGTTTGCTGAGTTTTCTCCTCAACGGTGACTCCATTCTTAGATTCAAAATATCAATGGAAAGGCCACTTTGTACTAGATGCCGAGAAGACGCCTGTAAACACGATACGTTTTTCTCTGCTCTCACAGAGGTTGTATTATAGTCAGGGATCCAGAGAGGAACTTGCTGCACGGCATCTTATGGAGTTCCACTTGTGGTACAGGACTCTACTGACAGCACATGGGAGGAAAACAGCATCTAGAGGGTGGGTCTGTCCGAGTTGTATCAAGAAGAAAGTAATGCTTAGGTGGGAATGTAAGGCTGAGTAGGAGAAAACGAAGTGCTGCGGGATAAAGGAGCAGAGATCGAAGGGTGCATAGCTTTGAGTTGCTGCACAAGAGCTTGTGTGCCCAACACTAGCGTGTGCTAAGGAGTGAGGCACCAAAGGAGCCTGGGGAGGAGGTGACTATGCAGAGCTTTATGGACCAAGGGAAAGATTTTGAATTCTTTCTGAAAGGCATGAAAAGAAGAGAAGAATGATAAAATTTTATTCTTGAAGTAGCCCCCTAATTAGAAGGGCGCACACACCATCTTTCTTGCAACAAAATAAATCCACGAAATACTAGAGGGCACCAGAAGGAACTCGGATTTCAAGGTCATCAGGATCATGGGCTTCAAACCAGTTAAAATATCCTGTTTTTAAGTAGAGGTTTCTAGAAACAACATTGGGGCTGTCATGAAAAGAAAAGAGTCTGTATGCTCGCAGTTGGAGTATGGTGAGACATTGTCTCACAATGGGCACTTCTCTGAGTGTCACCAGAAATACCCTCTTTCCGGGTGGTGATGCTGCAAGTGGAGAGAGCACTTTGCAGAGGCCACCAGCTCTGGGAATACAATACTAGGACAGGCAGTAGGTGTCTGCTGCCCAGACAGGAAGCAACTAGATTTTACTGAAAACTGGAAAGGTCTAGGTGCGTCCAGTACCATCTCCTAACAAAGAATAAAGATAATCTACTGCTGGGGGAGACCCATCTGGTGGGTGGCAGCCAATATATGAGTTTTTCCCCCCAAACCTCATTGTCTCTTGTCTGCGAGGACTTGGAGCCCACCTCCTTGTACAGGTGAATTTCTAGTGAATTCTTTGCTTCATGTGGAGAGTCATTTCATTTTCAGAGTTAGGAAATTCTTTTCTAAGCAGACATAAATCTTTTGTTACCTCATTTTACATCAAATTCGTAATGTTCTGAATCAGGATGAAAAGCAGGAGAAGTAAAGAGAGGCTTTGTTCTACTAAAAGAGGCATGCATGTGGGAGCTAGGCTGCCTGCCTTTAGACTGTGGAGTCTCGTATTTCATCATCCCCAATCTTGAAAAAAATCAATCTACATCTTTCTGACCTTGCCGGAAAAATATGGAAAAATTTTAAAATCCCTTGCAGCACAATTTTCTGTATCCCTCTCTGGTTAAGTACACTTTATTTATTCTGTAACCATGTGCATTCAATTTTTTAAAAAACCCTATCCCTTCGACCTTTCCAGATAGGCCCCTTTTCAAATGATTAATTTTACATGAAGCTCCAACTTAAATTACTTCCACACTTTGTATCTTCCTCTTCAGTTGTAAAGCCAAGAGCTATGTGCAGCATAGACAAAAGGCACAAAGGAATTACCTTATACTCTCTCTGTTGTTCTATTGTTTTCCTTCTAATTATGAACATTTTAATCAAATAATTGTTTTAATATATCAATAGCTAAAGAATAAATGTATCCTTTATCTAGAAAACCTTTTCTAAGTGTGCTTAATAAATCCAGTCAGATTCCATGAATATTTATGACAAGTAATTACATGTAAAGATTCTGCTAACATTGAACAAAAATGGCTACTGTTCCCACTTCTATTGAATACTGGAAAGTAAAAAAAAAAATCCTGTAGATCTTATCCATATAAATCCATATTTAGGTATACCAAATGAATCTTTTAAAGGTATGCTTTGATCATAACATTTAAAAACCTAACTTGTGGTGCTCAGTGATGAGCTCTGGAATGATCTATTGAAAGTCAGGTGCCATCCTAACCAGAAAAGGCCTAACGACATGAAATGCCTACTCAACCACATCCACCAAGAACACATCCCAGTGCACAAACGCATGTTCAAGATAATTAGGAAGCAATTAAGACTGAACTTTAATTACTCAATGATTTATATTGATGTTTGTAGCGTAGAAAGTCTTCAGTGACACCATAATTTCAAAGAATGGAAATAATTCCATTTTACTTGCAACAAATAAGCTTCCCATCAACAAAGTATAAAGAAACCCAAATATCTCTCAACTTCACAATAAAAATAAAAGTCACTGAACTCTCTGGAGATGGCTGTACTTCTTTGTGCTCTTCGTATATGATGTGCAAGTGAACATGTGTGTGTGTTGTGTGTATACACTCACAACACAAACGAAGGATACAGAACATTTGTAGAAAATAGAATGAAAAGATAATAGAATTTTTCCACAATCTTTTTGAATCTCCCTTGTAGTTAGCCCGAAATAATCTATTTATAAAACTAGGTCTTCCCACCATTTCTTTATAACGGGGTTCTTGTACCATATTTTTATGCAAACGCCCTCTACATTTGTTTTTCAACCCCACCACCGCCACCCAAGGTATTTTCATTACTGCCACTAGGCAAACGTTTTCCCAACAGTTTTATTTGCATATCATTCATATACCATTCAATTCGATTGTTCAGTCACATCCAGAAGAATTGTACAATCATCACTATTATCAGTTTTAGAACATTTTCTTCTTTCTGTACTCACTGTTATTAGCTCCCCACTTCCCCCTATCTATCCCTCCATAGTACCAAGGAACTATTCCTCAATGTACTACCTCTAGCGATTTACCGAACCTGAATTTCATAGACAGAAAACATTTAAAAACAGACAAAACTAACAAGATTAACAAAGTAAAACCTCAATCAAAGAGAGCAGAAAATATTAAAAAGTAGAACAAATTTAAGTGGATCATAAGGAAGATCAAATGATAAGATGCTAATTGAAGCCTAAGTGCATAAGAATCCACTTTCCAATGCATTGTGCATGTTAGCAAGGCTGTTCACATGCCTGGTCCATAGTCAGAGGGAGCTCCCAAGGGACTTAATCCATGTATGTTTTCCCTTCTCTCTTTTTTTACCGAAACAGCTTCAAAATGGGTCAAAAGGCAGATCAAATGATAAGATACAACATTTTAACTTAATTACATCTACCCTAATCAACATTACAGTGCTCTCTGATAACAGGGCTATTCATATCCCTCAACTATAAATGGAGGGGATTCACCAGAAACTATGTCAATATTTTTTTTCAATCATTTTATTAGGGGCTCATACAACTCTTATCACAATCCATTTACACATCAATTGTGTAAAGCGCATTTGTACATTCATTGCCCTCATCATTCTCAAAACATTTTCTCTCCACTTAAACCCCCGGCATTAGGTCCTCATTTTTCCCTTCCCTCCCCCCTCCCCCCTCCCTCATAAGCCCTTGATAGTTTATAAATTGTTATTTTGTCATATCTTGCCCTGTCCGACGTCTCCCTTCACCCACTTTTCTGTTGTCCATTCCCCAGGGAGGAGGTCACATATAGTTCCTTGTAATGAGCCCTACAGGACCAGTGGTGTGAGTGGCAAAACAGGGAGGGTAGAGGGAGAGTGGGTAGGAAAGAGGGAACCAATTATGTCAATATTTTTAACATGATGCATGGCATACTTACAAAAATACTTTTCTGGGAAGGGGATGATTAGGAAATAAAAGAAGGTGTGCATTATTTGGGTAAACATATGGTATGTGTTTTAATTCTCTGCTTTAAATCCAAATGGAAGCCTTATGAAAAATTTTAACATAATAATACAATAAATTGTGTTTAGTCTGGTTTTATAATTTCTACTTTAGGTAAGTTTGCAAGGTTATCAAGAATAGGATGGCAGAAAAAATAATTTTTAATAGTTCTAGGATAATTACAGTACATCCAATGGTTGGTTAATGTTTGACTATTCCTGCTTTATGTCCCAAGATATTTTTCCCAACACAGCACTTCCTGATGTACATTTTTACTTGAAATGCCTTCACTGTCCTTTTTTAAGAATATAAGCACAAGTTTGAAGAAAAGATGGAAAGGGGAATAATGAAATAACATTAGCATGTGGGTACTGCTGGCATGAGCTTGTGGAGATGGAATGGACTCAAGGATGTTCTAATCCATTTCCTTTTAAGAAGACATGGCATGTCTCCTCAACAGCACAGTTTGAAGGCCGGGCCATGAGTCATTTATCCTCTTATCTACAGGAAGGACATAAAGTATTATAGCTACTCTTAAAAAAGACTTCGCAAGTAAATGGATTAATTCCAAACCTTTTTAAAAGCTGCCCACAGAAGGCGGTTTCAGATTTTATCTCAAACATGTTCAACATCTTTAACTTTCTATTAAGAAATCTTCCCTTTAATTTAATCTGCCTTCTTCCCGCTTGTAGCAGTTTTGAACCATTCCTTCTTGCTTTTCTTCAAGAAAGATGGAGATTAATTAAGCAACTTCTTCCTCCTGTTAATTTCTGTGTTTATAATAGCTCTCCTAGTCTTTTATTTACAAGAGATAGCCAATTTGCATTTAAATGGATGAGTACTTAATATATGTTCCATTACTTTTTACTTTTAAGAAAAGAATTTCAATATATTTCCTTTGTCTTTATGAAGCTCTACATTTATTTGTTGTTCTCTACCTTGAGCTTTCATTTTTCACATCCTCTCTCAATATGAAGTTGAATATAAGCAGAAACAATGGAGTGTGTGTTCTCATAGCTCTTGCAATTTTGCACCTCTTTTAAGCTGTCTTCCTGAAATGAGCATGCCCTTGCTAAAACCACAAAAGCTTACAAGCTTACAATTGCTCTGGCCCCTCGGTCTTTCCTTAAGAAGGCAACATGTGGCACAAAAGAAATGGAAAGCTTGAAATTTTTAACAAAATCCCAAGCAGTCTGCTAAAGAGACTATTATCGATATAATCAGGAATGAGGATGGGCAGATGTCAGAGGTAAAGCTTAAGAATGGGAGGAGAAATAGATGCAGATGATGCATTTGGACATTATTACTCCTATAATCGAAAACCATTTTTATTTGACCCAGTAATTCTCCATCAAAAGCTATGTAGTATTATAATATTTAGATACATTTAGAAAAAGATAAATTAATATAACTAATTTTTTTCTAATTACATGCAATGAACTTTATAAGTTTACTTGTAGGGCATTAGATTATTCAAGATATAAAGAAAGATATAAAGAAAGATTTTAATTTTATATGTTATTGTTTGTTTACTTTTGCTTTCATTGTTTTTATTTTATTTAACAAATTAAAACATAGATCTCTTTAAATATCTTCTTAAAATCAAATACAGAGATATCAGATTAAAATTTATTTTTGTCAAGTTTTCCGTTTTACAGTTTGGATTATCTTCCTTCCAATGTTTAAAATACATGGTTTGAGATGAGTTTGTTGAAGATGGTTGAATTGAAGGAAGTTGTATTATCCTACAACTCGGAAAAATTTGACCTTGCAGAGGTTACAAAAGAAGTTGAAAGAGAGGTATTTTTATTGTTATCAGTTAGTTATTTCTACATAGCACAGCACTCCAAAATATGATAGTTTAGAGCAGCAACCACTTATATAATTTATAATTTGTGTGGGTCAGCACTTTGCCTTTGCCTCAGCTGGGCAGTTGTTATGGCAAGTTTGCCTGACTTCAGCGGGACCTCTTAGCTTCCAGGTTGCCTGAGGAAGAGCCAACCTAGGACAATAGCTACGGAATGTTTTTATTATCCCCTAGCAGGCTAGTGCAGTCCTGTTCACATGAGGGGGCTTCAAAAAATTCATGGAAACATGGAATTAAAAGATAATGGAGTTTTCCTACAAGTTTTTTAAAGCCTGTCATCTAAGGAACAACCAGCAAGAGAAGCAGACATGATAAGACCTCTCTCTTGAGGATGAAACTCAGGCTGGCACGTATCACTTCCAATCCAGTCTAGATTTCAACAAGCCACAGTCCAGCCTAGATTCAAGAAATCAATTCTACCACTTAATGGAAAGAGTTGTAAAGTCATATTACCAAGAGTCAAGAGAAGGGAACAATTGTGGCCATATGGGGGGAGGGAAAACTCTACAATACAATGCTTTGGCCTGCCCATATAATATATGACTGTCCAATAGAGTTTCTTTCTAAGAAATAAAGCCCTGGGGGCGTTCGGCTGCTAACCACAACGTCAGCAGTTCAGAACCACTCCAAGGATGAAAGATGAGACTTTCTACTCCCATAAAAAGTATTCTCTTGGAAATCCACAGGAGCCGTTCTACCTATACTATAGAGTCACTGAGAGTTGGAACTGGCTCAATGGCAGTGAGTTTTTGTTTCGAGTTTATTCTACTGGTATATATAGATCATTATTTGACCTAAAAATAGTAAATAGGCTCAATCTTTATAATGATCACAGGTAATGTTTACTGGGCATCTGGCATTTACTGTGGGCTAGGCACTGTCCTAAGCACAAGGTAGCAATGATTGATTAGCTGTGTGTCCTTCGCCAATCCATTGACCTTATTGTGCTTTAGTTTCCTACTTATAAAAGGGGTTAATAATAGTACACATGCATATTTAAGTTTACTTGTAAGGTGACATGATGACGAAATCTTAATCCTTTGTAAGTGCTCAACATAGTACCAGCTGCCTGGTAAGGGTGATCAAACTTAGCTTTTGTTGTTTTCATCGTCATCATGATCTTTCACAAGAACTCTGGAAGGTCAGCGCAACTGTTTTCCCCTTTCTGTAGATAAGAGCATCTAACTATGGGGAGGTTGTGTAAGGCAGCAAATCTAGTATGTAGCAGGAGTGGGGCCCTTACATGTCCTAGGAGTTGATACTATACAATATTGCCATGAAATCCACTAGGCACAAAATTATTTGACAGTATCTTCCAAAATAATCATTTGTGGGTCAAGTCTCTGCAGACCAGGTTGTTTTTATTTCCCATTGTCAATGTGTTGTGGGAGCTTTTCCCCCATCCGTTGGGGTTCCGTTATGGAGCAGTCTATAGCTACTCTGTTGTGGTGGAAAGCACTTGCTCATTCAGTCAAGTCAACTAGAGAGGAGAAGACGAAGCTGGCATCTGCTGAGCTTCTTCCACATGTTGGAAGAAGGCTGAAGCAGGCTGAGCTTGTCCCCAAATCTCCCACAATAGATGGGACTCGAGAGCTCTCTCCATTTGACTAACGTGCTAACCTGGAGGTGGGGAGCTTCGGGTGTCGATTGTGAGCACTTTCATAAAACTGTTCGGTTATAGTCATCACCTGCTTTGCCCATTTTCGACAAGCAGAGGCTGGCCGTCTGTTTGGCTCTGATGCATTGTGCGTCCGGCTTGTCTTCCAGAGGAAATCTGTACCCTGGTGATCGCTGAGACGTTCCCTGAAGACGCGGGCACCTTCACATGCTACGCGAGGAACGATTATGGATCTGTCACCAGCACTGCCCAGTTGGTTGTCACCTCAGGTATGCCAGGAATGAACGTGATTACAGTTTGTTCCCCTGCAGAAAGAAACTGTCCCAAGCCGTGTGCTCAGCCTTTAAGAATGTTTGCTACGCTTCCAGGACTTACCCCAGCAATCTGTGGTTCCTCTTGATACAAAATGAAGGGGGGTACGAGGGAGCGAAAACGAGCCTGACGATGAAGCAGTGGATTATTTTCATACACAGTACTATATTTTAAATCACACCATCGTGGTCATGGAAACACCAGAGCTGTGTTCCAACTTCCTCGTGTTAACACAGAAACGTGTTCACTCGGAGAGCCACCTCAGCATCCAAGATACAGTCATTGTCCCTGCCCGCCACCTCCCCGGCCCCTCATCCCTGGAACGCCCACTCACAGGACCTGGAAATGCTTGGGTAAATAGGTCATTGTTGACACTACATTGCAACTTGTGATAAGTCATAGAAGATAAGCCAAATAAAACTGAGAGAAACTGTAAAGAGTTTGGAAATCCTATCTTATTGATAATTGGCTATAACTCAGATATGAAAACATATATAAACTATTACAACCCATGATCAAAATATCTGGGTATTATTTAAGCACAGAAATCACCACTAGGGAAGGTAACGTGAGAGAGCATTTACTTTTATAGTTATTTTTAAACTGCAGTCAACTCTTTGATACTCTTACTTCAGTTTATTTTGACAGTACCATCTCTTGCTCATGATCGAATGACTTTGAAAAGCTCTCTCTGGCCCCGCATGACACATAGACACTGAGTGGGGAACCGATGAGAGCAGCATTGGCTTCAGCAGGACTTGCAATGGATGCCTTTTTACACGACTCCTTCGAGGACTTGGTGCTAGGTGGCAGCAGAGGCCCAACCACAGCTGGTTCAGGGCCCGTCCAGTGGAAATGGTAAATGTGATTCCTTCCGAATTCAGAAACTAATGATCGTGGATGAGGAAACCACTGACAGTCAAGAGTGCATATAATGTTTAAAGGAGCCCCGGGGTCATCGTGGAAGTGAAAGAAGGGGCGCCTTGTAGCGTGTTGGTTCTGAGCTGACCTGAAGACAGCCCGTCAGAGGACCATAGCAGCCATGCGCAGCTCAAACACAGCGGCCCAAGCCCTGGACGCCAAGAGTCGGGACGGCAGACTAGTGTGCAGTATTTCTCCTTCCCTTCATCCCATGGGGTAACTCAGCAACTGGCCAACCATGATAAATATGTAAGGGTCTTCCATTTTCTTCTATAATCGCTTTTGAGCACAAGCCAAGAACCCTACTGGGCCCCGGGCAAGATGAAGAACACAAAGAAAACATCATTTCAAGATCATTTCTGTCTACTGAAGGTACCGAGTAAAAATCTCTTTTAAACGGAGTTACAATGGTGGCAGTCATCTGACAAGTTGGGGAAAAAGCTTTCTATGAGATCATGAGACATTCCACTTTAACTGCATTTAGCTATTTTATCAGAAATTTGTCTTCCTTAGCTTTAGAGTAGAATGAATATCTACTGCCTGACAGATAAAACATTATGGCTTCAGCCAAGTGGCCCTGGTAGAATAGAATGTTCAAGTGGATTCATGGAATACAATGTGAGGACAAGACATTGTTCATTGATACTGTTTGTGTTGTTTGCTTTTACCAAGGTCTGTCTGAAATTTGTCAATGAAGCAGAAGCCGGGTTCCTTATATGTGCTCCGAGTGAGGACACGAACCGGGTAGCAGTCGCTCTAAGCAAGCCTGGGCGAACCCCATCCTCTCGGTGGCTGTGCTTCTGCATCAAATGAGACCAGTGCAGCCACTGCTTCAGCGCCTTAGCAGAGCACAGGGCTTTTCAGAAGCTCTATTACCGTGGGAAAATACCTTGTTGAACTAGTAGCATCTTATTATGTTTTCCTCCCTTTCCCTCCCCTAGCCAACACTGAAAACTGCAGCTCTGACTCAGTGGGAGAATCCAGCAATGATCTCTTCCAACACTTCCCACCTCCGCCTCCAATCTTGGAGACAAGTTCCTTCGAGTTGGCTTCAAAGAAACCGTCTGAGATCCAGCAGGTGAACAGTCCTGAGATAGGACCGAGCATGACAGCCCTTCAAATGCAATTCAATTCTGCTGAGAGGGGAACTAACGGAATCCATCCCAGCCATGGAGTAAATGGACTGATTAATGGCAAAGTTAACAGTAATGAATCTCTACCAACACCAGCTGTCCTACTTTCACCCACTAAGGAGCCACCACCTCTGCTTGCCAAACCAAAACTGTGAGTATTTTTGCATGGTTTTATCAATAATTTCCATACCCCTGCTACATGTCCTCTCTGGCCAGAGAAAACCTTTTGCCTGGACTCCATTATATGGCAAGTTGCCCCTACTGTAGGCAAGTTGTTATTGGGTGGTGTGACCTGGCAATAGGGTTCTTAAAAAGTTATGAGATATCTAAAAACAAAGATGGCAAACAAGAAGCTCGCATTTACCCTTTGGCTATGGAAAAAAATCTATGAATGGTGTGACGTTGCAATGTATAGCAGAGAGATGGCCACCCCACAAGGTGGTAGGAAAGGACCCCGTTCTGAGCCTAGGTATTTCCAGTGATGTTAATATGAGTATCAGGAGGGCGACCTGATATAGGTAAGCATGGTGGGGACTAAACACCGGGGATGGAAAGTCAGTGTGCAGAACCTGAGGGGGAGAGTGAAAGTGGACATACCAGGCTTGTGGAGAAGAGCCCTCTTCATAAGAGAACCTATTTGACTTTGGAATGTCATGGAACTGCATGTTTCCATGGATCCACCATCACATTTGATTTCCATTATTTTCTTAGGATGATAAACTTTGCCTGAGCTGTTGCTATTGGCACCACACAGCAGAGAATTGTTATGAATGGAACCATTACAATGTTAGAGGCAGAAATAAATTAACTCAAATGGTCCTATCACACCATAACAGACCTTGAGTTACTGCCCTGATGGAGGTCAATGGAAATCTGAGTTGTAGAAAATGTATATATATCCTGTGTGGTCACATTTCCATGGCGATGAATCCTCTGGGATCTCGGAAAGCCCCTGATATTTTCCCAGGATGTCTGATGTTTTTGATTTGGGGTAGGAAGGATTTCTTTAACATAGGATTTATTCTCTATTTCCCTGCTTCCGAACAGCCTACTTTCCTCTCCAAATTATCAGCTAACTTGTTGGAAGTGTTAGAGTTGTTAGAGTATTCTAATTAGAGCAGTAGCTTACATTTGTACAACACTTTAGTGTTTCCAAATTGACTTCAGGAGCATTAGCAGACAAACCAAGCAGCATAGCTCAAAGAACAACTTTCTTAACAGACAGACAATTTTACCAAAAACCAATTTCTAGCCAAGCTTAGGTGGCGGTATAAGAAATTAATTTTATTTTGACCCTCCATTTAATTTTTTTATTCCATCGCAGCTCTTTTCTCTGAGAGTGAGGCTTGTCTGTGTGCAGTAACGTGAAAGGTGCCAGTTGAACATTTAACACCTTTGTCTGTACTCCACTGAAAGGGTGCACAAGGTAAAATGAGCTTGCAAGTGGCAGCCATTAAAGAGATGTACACTTTTGTAGCACTTAACCCATCAAATTAATTGCCCTTGCTGACTACTTTCATCTTTGCATTTTGAATATATTTATTTGCAGCGCCTTTCATGAAACAAGGGACTTCTCCTGGGGGTGGGGGCTTGATTGTGTTTAACAGCTAGGACTTGACTGTGCCCCTGATTAAGTAAAGTATCAATCATAATGGCTGTCATAAGCTGAGTGTCAATCATGGGAGAGAAAACATTAGTAGCTGTTAACAGGCATGGACAGCCCTTCTTATCTCAGGAGTTTCAACAGCTCTTTGCCTTTAACTGTGCTTCCCTAACGTGTTAGTGTATGTGACAGGGGGAGGGGAGCAGGGGGGTGAGGGACAGGTTCGTCAGTATTAAGAGGAGGAGCAGCTTAAGCATAGGTTTGGGGGTTGTGGTTTAGGTTTGGGGGTAGATTCTTCCATGTAATTTTATATAATTAATTTTCTTCCATGTTGCCACATCATTTTGATAACCAGTAAAACATTTTCTATATTGAACATCTGGAACTTACACAAAAGTAGAGAGATGGATTATGAACCTCCATGTAGCCATAACCTATATTCTATTATTATTAAGATTTGATCACACTGCTTAGTCCAATATTTTTTGTTTTATTTTGTTTTGTTCCCTGAAGAATTTTCAAAGAAACCCCAGACTATATATCACCCCAACCCACACATTTTCATTTATCTCAAATAAATAAATAAAATATTATAACATCTCTTACATTATTACCCCTAAACAAAGTTAACAATAATTAATGGGTATCCTCCAAAACCCAGTTCACATTCAAATGCCCCCATTTGTCTCCCAGATGTCTTTTTTCAGTTGGCACATTTGAATCAGGACCCCACAAAGCCAACCGCTGCACCTGGTTGTTAGAATTCTTGGGTATCAGATACTCTAGAAAAGTCCATGCTGCCAGGGACCTTTCTTCTGTTGCTGCTTTTAACATTTTACTGTGACTGAAAGTTTAACAAGAAAATTAGTTTCCCTCCAACAATGTGTACACAGTTGTGCCCTGGCTCTGGGTGCCATCCCTAAAATGTGTTTCCACCTGGGGTTCATCATTCCTGCAGGAATTCCAGGTTTACACACGCACGCACGCGCGCATACACCTCTTTAACTTTGCTTTTGGGGAAATTACACGGTTTCATATAGTTGATTATTCCTCCCTGTATTGTAGTTCACTTTATAGTCCTATCTTTTCTGTGGCTGAAAGGCCATCTCGAGGCCTTTAAAAGACTTTTTACTGGCTTATAGTATTTGATTGACTTCTAGATACAAAATAATATAGACTTGATGTGACAATTAGAAAAACACAGAATTAATTTCAAAAAGGTTAATACCCTCTCTTTCCTTTCCCCAACCCACTCTCTTGAGGTAATCCTTGCCGTTGGTTTGGAATGTGGTCTCCTCCACCCTTCCCTACGATCATAGTCCTTGCTGGAAAGTGTTACTTATTCTTTTAAAAGTTGGATTCTTTAATAGAGAAATGCTATTGAGTGGCATCTGCAAATAATTTAGAATAGAATGCAAGTTATTGACAATCAATGGCTTCAGGTAGGGACCAAGTAAAATCTGTGCACGCTTGCATTCATTTCTTCCCCTCCGTTTGGTAAAACTCAGTGACATGCTATGCTCCTTTTCTCAGGCGGTCTCCTTCTTTACAGGGACAAATGGTAGTTGGATCTTTTTACATCCGCCTGTGATTTTATTTCTTTGTGTAAAAGGAGGGACTTTTCTTTTAGGGTCCTGAGGCATTTCATATATCATTTGTAATCACACCAATAGGAAACGGAAGAGAGCGAATAAGAAATCTTAAAATATTTGCTCCATTGATCAATTAAGCTGGAAATGGTGTTTGTCCGCTGAGATTTCTGACCAGGGTCATTTTTCCAAAGAGAATGTCTTTGCATTTTCTCTCAGATAGTTTCACAGTGATCTTGGGAAAAGATAAACGTCATGAACTCAGCACTAACAAAGAGGAGCCTCCATCCTCTCTTCTCCAGCAGGAACCTAACCAGCAGATCCTAACAAATCCAGCCCGCCGGTCTCACAGGGTTGAGTCTCCCAGCTCAGTGTCGCTGTTCGTTTCCTCTTGTCTTTGCTGCCGTCATTTTCCCACGTAAAGGCTGTTGTTGATGGGTAAGGTCGTGTCTGTTTCAACTAAGTCGTGACCCTGTGGGACGGTTTTCTTGGCTGCAGTCTTTACGGGAGCAGATCAGCAGCTCTTTCCCCCATGGAGCTGTCATGGTGGCCGGGGCTTAACTTTGGTGCTACCACGGCTCCTCAAGAAAAAGCTAGACACATTTTCACGTAGGTCGTTCAAGAAGTGCTGGCTGCCCTGCACAATGGATTTGTGAAATGTCCTGTCACTTGTGAGGGGACCACAAATGCCCAAGAAACGAATTACGATGGAAAGTTCTTTAGTGCTCAGTGTCTGACAATCAGGGTCCACGACAACACAAAGAAAAGAAGCAGCACATTGACTAAATCATGTTTTTGTCAAGAAAAAAGAGGGAGGAACAAGCATAAATCTAATGTATTAGCTATTTGTTACAGTCTTTTTCTTCTTCTGAGTGTTATCTAATACACGTGGTGCTGCTTTTTCCTTACAAATGATACTTGAAGATCTAAACTACATGTAGGCCTTACTATGTTAACAGGATTGGAAAATCCCTGCTCCTCTTTCTTAATGCCAAAGCACAGTTCTTCAAACACATGGCTATGAATGGATCCCCAGAAAGCAACCCTCAAGGGAACCGTGAATGCCAAATTCAGCAGGAGATTTGTAAAGCCTGGCAAAAAGCATTCTTCTCCTAATGTACTCACCTCCTAAATTAGACCAAACAATAGAGAAATTGCAATATGGTCTTGCCAAACCCCATTTGCTTCTTCCTCTTCTGTGTTCTTTCCCTATCTTATGGGAGGGAGATAAACTATAAATCTTTGGAAGAGAAAGAAGGACGAGAAACCCAAAGGGAGATTACTGAATGATGAGACAATGGACAATCATTGCATCCGGAAGCAACACAGGTCAGGAGATACAATTATGCTCATCTGTCACTTTGGTGCCAAAAATATGTACACTGCCATAAAAGGTCATGCTCTTTGAGTTAGAAAATAATAATGAGACGTGGAAAAATCTGCGCGAGAGCAACAGCTCAGCTAGACACGGAACTTAGCTCTATTTCTTTCTTTTGTTACCATTTTCTCTTTTCCTGGCACCTAAAATATAACAAAAAGAAAATTCTTTTCTGTCTTAAAGGGTAAAATTCTTTTAGGTTCAATCTGCCTTTTCAAAAACAATTGCCTTTGACTACTTTCACATCTTATTCTCCTTTCCCTCTGATTCTCAGATACCTAATTGTTCCTGCAATGTTTACTCGAGAGACATAAACTCTCTCATAGTAAGGTTCTATGAATCAGAGTTGTTCTGGAATGAAGAAGCGAAGACACGGTTTCACAGAAACAAGTACTAACAGATTGTTTTAGACAGGGTTCTCTAGAGAAATAAAACCAGGACACTAATAATTTTATATATATTTAGATAGCTAGAGAAGAGAAGAAATAAACAGTTAAATTATAAAGCAGTACAAATGGCTCAGTGCAACTCACTTCCGTGAGAGAACTAGTACACTGGCAGTCCTTAAGTCTTGAGGGTCACCGGGTAGTCCTCTGTAGAGCAATTCAGGCTATCCGGGCACAGGCAGCAAACAGCAAGGCAGGTCACCAACAGTCAGCCACATGACAGGGTCCAACAGTTCCCAGCTCAAGAGATGTAAATTCCAATTGTGTGGCGAAGCAGGTCTTAAAGGAACCTCAAATTACAATGACACAGTCCACGGGTTAGGTGTCCCACAGGTAGTGTAGCTTGCTAATGGAGGCACAGAACAAGCAAGGCAGCCGCACACTGGTCCAATGATCAAAGAGCAAGAGAGAGCGAGGCGAGGCTCTTCGAGCCATTTATCTCTCCGCCCTTCAACCAATCTCGCATGTGTTCATTGGCCATGTTGGCACGACAAACCTACCTATCACACGGACCCCTCCCTGTAAACGGTGAGTGGAGTGCCTTCTCACTGTGCATGTGGGAATGAAAAGAGATGTATTTGGGACAGAAGAGAGAAATAGAAGCATGTATCACTCGTCTTATCAGAGAATTGACTTGTCTTAAGAATTCTATATTTGGGAGTTCTTTATGTAGCCCATCACACACACACACACACACACACACACACACACACACACACA
>NW_022103901.1:45077120-45100105 GCF_000313985.2 Echinops telfairi | reverse complement strand
TACACCTTAAAGAAGTAAGAGCCGTTGCACGAACAGACACATGCACACCCCTGTTCACTGAAGCACTGTTCACAATAACAAGATGGAAATAACTTAAATGCCCAACAGTGGAAGATTGGATAAAAAGAGTTTAGTGTACACACACACACACACACACACTCACACGCACACACACACACACCTTCCTAGACACAGAATAAAGTATAAGTTGTTCCCTTGCCTGGAATGTTCTCCTCCCTGGAATACACCACTTTCCATGGCTAGCTCCTTATCCTCAACATCTCAGCTTCATACTGCTCATTTCCCTCCCCACCCAATCTGAAGCAGCCACCCAGCCATTCTCCAATAAAGCAGCCTCTCTGATATTGCCTGGCACATGATTACTTTGGATGGGTTCTTAGTTACCGACACATAAGGTTGTGCGTTGCTTTTCTCCAACTCAAGTATAAGCTCCTTGAAAGCAGGAACCTTCGCTCTCTGTTCCCTGCTGGTTCATCCTGGCCTCACACAGGCCCTGTCAAGTACAGAGCAGATGCTTGGAACTATATTTGCTTGTTTGTTTGTTTACTAAAGGAAGAAAGAATAAGCGATTAATAGAAAGATTTCCCACCCTTACAGAAGTCCTAATTGTTCTAGCTTAACTTTTACCTAGCTACACCAACATAGGTGCCATTAAGTTGCTGTCAAATGAGCTCCAACTCATGGCAATTTGGTGTGTAACAGAACAAGACGGTGCCCTCTTTATGGGCATTGGTACATCTGGGTTCATTGGCTCAGTTGTGTCAATCAATCCATCGCACAGAGGTCTTCTCTCATTTTCCCTGGCCCTCTGTTTTATGCAACGTGGTCTCCTGTTCTAGCTGTTGGTCTTTCCTGATGACAAGCCCTAACAAGCAAACAAATGTCTCACAGGGCTCACTTCGAAGAAACAGTCTAGCTGCATAGATACACCATTAGATGCCTACTTTCAAACCTTACCAATCTTAGCGTTTTCCTACTTTATAAGACTTTCCCAGCTGACACCTCTTATATTAAAACTAAATGAAAAATTCAATAAGAATCGCATGAAGAATTCAATTAGAAAAGTCTGTTCAAGTTACTTAATTTGGCAACCTTTTCACCTCCCTGCTTCTATCTCTTGTGCTGACTAATATCTGACTTTTTCAAAAGCATGGAGAAAGTGTGGCATTTGGGAGGACTTAGGGGGCATTTTCACTCCCTAGTACATATTTGCAGTGTCAGCTGGCCAGAATACAGCCAAGCAGCTATTTCCAGGTGTGTAAACTGGACACGTTAACACCTCCATCAGATGCCGGACTTGATGAAGAGCTGAGGGCTTCTGCCTACTCCCTTCTGGTCCTGTTTATGTTGGATGCTGCTCAAACATTAGTGTGTGGCTTCCTCAGTTTAAGAGAACTTTATCATTTTTCCATCCTTTCACCTTTACCGGTTACCTTCAAGGTCTCACGCTACTGTTTGACATTAGGAAAAGACTCAATTCAGGAGTAAGGGGAAGGTGGGGGGAGAAAGAGGAACCTATCACAATGATAATCACAATAACCCCCTCCCATGGGAATGGACAACTGAAAAGTAGGTGAAGGGAGACATTGGTCAATGTGAAACGTGAAAAATAATAATAACTTATAAATTATCAAGGGTTCATGAGGGAGGGATGATGGAGGAGGGAGGGAGGGAAAAACAAGAAGCTGACAACAAGGGCTCAAGTGGAAAGAAAATGTTTTGAGAATGATGATGGCAACAAATGTACAAATGTGCTTGACACAATGGATGTTTGTATGGATTGTGAGAGGAGCTGTACGAGCCCCCAATAAGTGATCAAAAAGAAGAAGAAGAAGAAGAAGAAGAAAGAAAAAGACTCAGTTCTAGATTGTCTTCTGGTACAAGCCTTACCTGCCAGAGTTAAACACAATATGCACACATAAGCCAGAGAAAGGTAAGTAAAACAGTTTGGAACAAATAAATTGTCAAAATTCAGAAAGATGTAGTCACCAACAATTTTGGAGAGGAACTTAACACGCACATGTTGTTGCTGTGATGTGCCATCAAGTTTACCACTACTCACAGCAACTTCATGTGACAAAAGGGAAGCGCCCCGTAGTGTCTCTGAAGCGGTTATCTTTACAGGAGCAGATTCCCCAGGTCTCTGGGAGAGAGTTTAAAAATCCAACCATTAGGTTAGCTGCCTAGCACTACCAGGGCTCCTTAAATGTACATAAATGTATATGAAAATTAGCGAGCTTTCCATTCATTCACTGTTAATTGATCATCTGTGAAGAAACGAAGAGAAAAAGACAAGAACATTACCTTTGATTAATCTGTTCTGGTATTCTTCAAGATCATATTAGCAAGAACACACAGACACACACACACACACACACACACACACACACACCACTCCCAAAACCATACAGATCATTAACATTGTATAAATGTAGCAGAGCAACAACCAATCACTAAGGCAGATCCAGTGCAATTTTGTTTCATGGTATTTTCTTTTTTTTATCATTTTATTAGGGGCTCATACAACTCTTATCGCAATCCATACATACAGCAATTGTGTAAAGCACATTTGTACATTCATTGCCCTCATCATTCTCAAAACATTTCCTCTCCACTCAAGCTCCTGACATCAGCTTCTCATTTTTCCCCTCCCATCCCTCTCCCCACTCCCTCATGAACCCTTGATAATTTTTAAATTATTATTTTGTCATATCTCACACTGTCCAATGTCTCCCTTCACCCACTTTTCAATCCAGTGCAATTTAAATGACTTCTTGTTCAAATTGAATGTTTGGATAAAAAATGACTCTGCTTTTATTTCTGAAGCAGTCATGGTCACTGACTTCCACTTCTGGTTAAGTGGTTTTTCAGTATCTTCTAAGTCTAGTTAAATAATAAGCACTTTATTAACCGTAATAGTAGGAAGTAATGGTACCACAAGGGTCTCCAAGTTAATGTTGGAGCAAAAGAAAAAATGAGCAGAAGTCATTTTGCCAATTTATCCTTATAAAATTACTTACCCAGATATAGTTCTTCTTTCTCTCCTTCTCTCCACCCCCACCGCATTTCCAATCTACTCACTGAACGTCCTAGAAGATGATAAATAAGGAATGCAGGAATGATCTTGGCCCTATCCCTGAAGAATTGACTGTGCAGATATGGAGTCTTTATAAATATAATGTGATGATGACTTTGCATTAACAACGTTGGTGTTGGATCACTTCAAATACTACTCCTCCTGGAAATGGAAAGCTAATCAAGGAACATCCTGAAGTCTTAAACATTCAACTAAGAAATAATATTCTGAAGTATTCTTCCATGTGATGTTTTCCTATAAATATTGGTCCTGATACAATGTTACGTTCTTAGGCTTTAGGATAATACTTCTTTGCTATGATAGTTTCTTGATGAACATAATGTTTTCATTACACTACTAAATGAAATATGAATTATTTTTTGTTAGGATTCCTACGTGGTATCTATATAGTTGAGAATAATTATAGATAGCCTATGTATATTTGAAGTGGCACCAGTCATTCATAAAAAATGCCTTTAGTTGATCTGAAATATGAGGTCCTGTATATATGAAGATACATATAAAGCTGCACTAATCCCCCAAAGTTTTCATTTTGCCTTACTTGAATGTGTATGAGAGTTCCATTGGTAATTTAGATAAGTTAACAAAGTTAACACTACCAGGTAGGAGGAGGAAGCAAGTTCAGAGATGAGATATATGTTCAGAGATAATGCTGTGAACTTGATGCAAAAATATTAACAATAGGATGTTCAGTGGTAAATATTGATGCAAAATTATATGTGTACTTTAATTTAAATTTTGCCTAAGGATAGCTAATACACTTTAACCACATAAAATGTTTATTATACATTAAAACTAAATACACCAGAATGTCAGCAATGGTTTATTGAGTGTTGGAAGTTTAAACATATAATATTTTCTTATTAACTCTTCCTTTTCTTCAAACTTTTCTACAATAAAATTCATCACTTTTATAATTACAAGATATTATTTTAAAAAATAAGCACTTTACATTTCTATACCCCTTTTCACTAAATTTCAGCTTACTCTCCTCCTCAACATGGATCTTTCTGCAAAATAGCATTGACCTAGCTCAATGTTAAACAAGGTTGGAATCAGAATGCACCAGCACTGAACACTGTCATCATTTTCTTTTATCTTCCTTCTTCTCTAAGATATCAAAGATTTAAGGTTTCATGTATTTTTCAAATCCATTCTAGAGAGACATTTCACAAAATAAAAAAGTCTTATACACCCAAATATCTTTCTCTTTTACAAACTGAGCTCTGAGAGCCAGTCCAGACCTTGAATTGCACATCTCACTTAGATATTAAGTCATACGACTAAGATAATTCACCCAAATAATTTTGTATTTTTATTGTGAATTAGGTGGAGATTTGCATCAATGATAACCATTTTGGTGCCCAAAAATTTACACAATTAATCAACCCTCCCAGTAACTTGCCCTTCCCCATCACTCCCTATTTGTCTTTTTCTTCATGGAGAATTCTATCTTCCCCTGCGCCTGAGGTAACACCTGTATACGTCTAGCCTATTGCTTCCCCAACTGACTGGCTTCACTCAGCATAACATCCTTTCAAATCTATCCATGCCGTGAGGAGTTTCCGTTTCATCATCATTCTTTAATGATGTGCAGAATCCCACTGTGTGCGTGTTCCAAAGTTCCAAAGTGTATTCACCCACTCTTCCACTGATCGGAATTTGGGTTATTTCCATCGTCTTGCTAATGTGAATGATGAACATGGGCATTACTTCTTTATGGTAGGTACCAAATAAAGGAATTGCTGGGTCTTACAGTATTTCCATTTCCAGTTGTTTGGGGAAACACCATGCCAATTTCCCCTGAGGTTGCACCACTTTACAGTCACACCAGGATTGTAGG
This sequence comes from Echinops telfairi, assembly GCF_000313985.2. NCBI lineage: Eukaryota > Metazoa > Chordata > Mammalia > Afrosoricida > Tenrecidae > Echinops > Echinops telfairi. The sequence continues at coordinate 45,095,144 of NW_022103901.1, read as the reverse complement.
AGAATGCCAATCTCTTTGCACCCCACCCAACATATGATATTTTCTATTTTTTTAAACTTTGCTATATCAATGCCAGTGAAGGTGACACTTCATTGTTATTAGCATTTCCTCATATGTTTGTTGGTCTCCTATATTCTTCTTTTGTAAACTCTCTGTTTATATCTTCTACGCACTTTTTATTTGGATTCTCTTTTTCTTGTTGAGGTGTTGAAGTGTGTTAGTCTGGGTACATTAGAGAAACAAATCCATAGAAACTGATATGTATAAAAGAGAGTTTTATATAAAGGGTGAGTGCACATCAAGAAGACATCCCAACCCAGTGCTGCCCAAGCCCACAAGTCCAACATTAGCCCATATGTCCAACATCAATCCACGAAGTCCTCCTCCATCATACAAAACACACTTAATGATGCCGACTGCAAGAGGAAAGCTGAATCAGTGAATGTGTAAGCGTGTCAGACTGGCAGGGGTCTCCACACGGGTGCTCCAGCACCCAGGGCTGCATCAGGGTAGGTCCATGTGGCTTCTCCTCAGGGCTGTCTCGCAGGAAGTGAGCCTTGCCAACTAGAGCAGGGAACTGGCTACGGCAGCTGCACCGTGGTCCGGCCATCAGAAAGCAAGAGACCCGAGAACTAGCAAGGCAAGGTTCACCGAGCCATTTATCTCTCCGCCCTTCAATTAACCCCACATGTGTTTATTGGCCTGGTTGGTACAATAAACTTTAACTATCTCATGCAACTTTCCATACATTTTAGAGATTAGACCTTTGTCTGCTATATCTTTGCCAAAGCTATTTTCCCAGTGTGTGGGTTCTCTTTTTACTCTTTTCATGGAGTGGTCTGATGCACGTAGGTGTCTTATTTTTAGGAGGGCCTAGTCCACTATTTTGTCTTCTGCTGTGTAGTTTTTTCATTGTGTTTATTAAGGATATTAGGACCCTTAATTCTGTCCCTATTTTCTCCTTGATGATCTTTATACCTCTAGGGTTTACACTTAGGTGTTTCATCCATCTTAAGTTCATTTTTGTACTTGGAGTGAAATATGAGTCCTGTTTCATTCTTCTGCAAGTAGAATCCAATTTTTCCAGTACCATTTATTGGAGACTCTCTTTCTCACTTCATATATTTTGACCTTTTGCCTATAGGCATATGGATTTATTTCTGGGTTCACTATTCTGTTTCATTGGTCTATGTATCTATAATTGTACCAGTACTAGGCTGTTTTGAGTACAGTGGCTGTGTAGTCGGAAAGTGAGAGGCCTCCTATTTTATTCTTCTTCTTAAGTGGTGTTTTACTTATCCCAGGGCTCTTTTCTCTCCAAATAAATTGTCAATAAGTTTCTCCATTCCTTTAAAGAATGGGGGTATGGTGAGGGAGGGAGGGGATACAAGGAGCTAATATCAAAGAGCTCAAGAAGAAGAAAAACATTTTGAAACTGATAGTGGCAGAAATTGTACAATTATGCTTAATATAATTGAATTGTGGATCCTTATAATATCTATGAGTTCCCACTAAAATGATTAATAAAAAAAGAATTATGCTGTCACCCAAATTATTTAAAAGCTGCTATTTACTACGTAATCTATGCAAGGCCTTCCACAGAATGTGATGTGAAAACTTTTCCTAGAGAAACAATGATGAATGAGATAAAATGCTGAAGTTCCAATTCACCTAGCATCATGTTTGTCAGCGAAATACGTGTCGAAGACATCTGATGAAAGACAGGATCGTTGTGGTCCGCTATGTGGTCATAACTTTCACCCATTTCATAACTAAAAAGCTGTTTTAAAAAAGGGAGAGGTTTTGGGTTGAGGAGAAGTATGACAAGAAATACCAAGAGAAGAATGTGTGAATTCCCTAGCAATTGCAAGAGTTCATTTGAAATAAATAAAAATAAATTCATATTAGTCTGAGTAATTATGGCTTAGTGACCATTTTGGCCTGAACCAGCACTCTGAAGATGGAAAGAGAGCACACAGTTGATGCAGCCAGCACAAAGGAATACTTATAGTTATCATTATTAATATTATATTCTATTATTTAATATAGCCATCTTTAAGAATATACATATCATTGGCATAATCATCTACATCGTGTAGAGTCAGAAAAGGTAGCAGGTTAGGCTACTTGGGGGCTTAAAGGGAAAGGCGAAGGACGTCCAGAAATGTAACGTGCTAACAAGACAGAAGTTAACACCAATAATGAAAATGACTCAAAGGCAAAATGAAGTAAACTATGAAAAAGGTGCAGTAAATTGTGATTGAAAAACAGATTCGATAGGTTCAAAATCTTGAGAAGGAAGCCCTTCTAAGTGTTCATAGAACTCATGATAGATTTATTTGAGTAGCTGGTTTGGGTGGAAGTTAAGGTCACAGAAGTAGAGGACGCCACCAAGGAACCACGTAGTCAAGATGTTAGCAGGAGCCTTCATGTGGACGGTGGCCAAAGGTAGAGGCAGGAAATGAAAAGCCAACGATTGAAGGCACTGGGGGAAATGAGGAAATGAGTAAGGCTGTTGATGACAAGCCAGGAAGAGATTATAAAAGTGAGAGTATAGGTGGAGCCTATAGACTTCAAAAGAGACCCAGATGTTGAGTGATGACGGCAAAATTACTGTACCCCTCCTGGTCTAGGAAAGAGCATGCTGAACTCAATCACATCATCAGGAAAAGCAAGGCTTTAATTAAGACAAAAGCATTCGCAGAGAAAAAGTTTGAAGCAGCAGACATACTGGTTAAAAACAGTTAAGGATTCCCCTGGGCACTGAAGTACACAAACAAAAAAAGGAGTTGTTGTTGAGTTGATTTCAACTCATGGTGATCCCTGATGTGTTAAAATAAAATTGTGATCCATAGGGGTTTTTGAAAGATGATATTTTGAAAGTAGATTGTCAGACCTTTCTTCTGATGCACCTCTGAGAGGACTCAAACCTCTAAGCTTTCAGTTGGCATCTGAATGCATTACCCATTTGCACCACTCAGGGCAATGCAAGTCGTGTGCAATGGGACTCTAAAGAGAAATGGAGAAGGAAGAAAAATAATATGAAAGCTGTAGGGAAGAGAATGGCATCTAGGAGGTAAGAGTAAAGAATAAGAACATTGTCCTTGGGATTCGTTGTTATTGTTTCATGAAGAGTGACTTGGGCTGTATTGGGAATCAAAGTGAACCAATTTCAGTACAACTGAGAGTCTTTTTTTTTTTTTAATCGTTTTATTGGGGGCTCAAACAACTCATCTCAATCCATACATATATCAATTGTGTAAAGCACATTTGTATATTTGTTGCTCTCATCATTCTCAAAACATTTGCTCTCCACTTAAACTCTTGGCATCAGCTCCTCATTTCCCCCCTCCCTCCCCTTTTCCCCTTCCCTCATAACTCTTGATAATTTATAAATTATTATTTTGTCATGTCTTACACTGTCCAACGTCTCCCTTCACCCACGTTTCTGTTGTCCATCCCCCAGGGAGGAGGTTATATGTAGATCCTTGTAATCGGTTACCCCTTTCCACCCCACCCTCCCTCCGCCCTCCCGCCACTCTCTCGGCACTGGTCCTGAAGGGATCATCCATCCTGGATTCCCTGTGTTTCCAGTTCAACTGAGAGTCTTGCATATTCAAACTTAGCCCCTTGTTCATTTCAATTACATTAGAGCACCACGATACATTTTGTGATTGAATTTCCCTTGGTGTCTAAAACTTTTACTACTAGAGAATTTATTCCTGTCTACTGCAGGCTGAAATAGATTAGGTTGCCAATTTCTTCCCACTGATTTATTTTTCCAGCGAGTGTGTAAGTTTTCATTCAAATGAACACATTATCTAATGGTGAGAACATTAGAAACCAATGGTTTATTTTAGTTGGTTTCTGTTACATGTGTAAAAACAGACTGTTCATTTTCTCAGCAAATCTAAAAATGACAGTTTCCTTGCTTGAGTGATGTTATGATTACATAAACCTTGTGCATGACAGTGGGATCAACGTAGCTTTTAAAAACATTTTCCATATGCACCAAGGGATTAGCTATTCTTTTGTTTGCTTTTAAGACTCATGCACATATTAAACTGATTGGCTGAAATGTGTAGGTTTTCATGAAACAGGTTAGCTGGGTAAATCATATGTAGAATGGAGCACACCCCAGAAATTGTTTCACTGCTAAATAGGAAACCATACATGAACTGCAATCAGAGCCTCAGATTGTGCTGTTGGATATGGTCGCTTCCTCCTTCCTGACGTCTGGACATGGAGCTTCCCCACTAGAACAGGCCTGGCACTTGTTTACCAGCCCTGCTGTGAGGATGCCAGTGGCCATAGGGTCCGTTTCCACCCATGCCTACTCAATGTGTGCTGGCACAGAACAGTGTGCCAGAACTCGCCTTCATAAGGTTGGCAGTGCTGATGATTTGGGAAGTACGTCGTCAGACCTTTCTTCCCAAAGGACAGTGTCCAGGAACCTTCCTCTGAGTCGGTTCAAACCCCCCAGGCTTTCCATTAGCTGTCAAGGTTTATATTTATACCACACAAAGGTGCCCTTGGCTACCAAGGTTTCAGATGAAGCCTTAGTTGATAAGTGCATTTGTTCATTTTCTATGGCTACTTTCCCACTGTGTTTTTGCTGTAGTTTCCTGCTCTACTCCAACTAAACTCTGAAACCCTGAAAACAGTGTTCTCTGTTTATCCCCTTCACCACTTGTGCTAGTCCAGGTAGACTAGAGAAACAAATCTATGGACACACATATGTGAATAAGAAAGAGATTTATATACCAGAGCAATTGAACATTAAGAAAACATCCCAGCCCAGTCCAGATCAAGTCCATAAGGCCAACATTAGCCCATATGTCCGATACCAATCTGTAAAATCCTCTTCAGACTCAGGAAACACATACAATGACGCTGAATGCAGAAGATCACAGGCCAAATGGGTGGAAAGTCTTTGGATCCAGTGGCATTGGAAACATCTCAGCGCGGGCAGGGGTCTCTGCATGGCTTCTCCAAAACCCAGGGCTGCATCAGGGTGGGTCCATGTGTCTTGTCAGCTGCTACGGTTCCCAGGGTGTGAGAGAATCTCTCCTGCCTCCAAGGAGAAAGTACCAGATTTCCCAGAATTCTCAGGAGAAAGCCATGCCCACACAGAGGCCTCATTGGCTCTGCTCTGATTGACAAGCTAGACTCCACCCTTGCACTCTCAATCCTCAACCTGACAAACGATTGTATAGCTACCGCACCACTGCTCTATGTTCTTCGAGTCTATTTCTCATTTAAATATAAATATGTATATGCCCACAGTTGGTAGCATTTCAGGTATTCCTGCTTCCTGATGAGAGGCCAATAAAACAATTGAATGACAACATACTCTCCATATATTTTTTATTTCCCTATAAAAATTTTATTTCCCTTCAAAAACTTCAAGGACAAAAAGCAACAACATTGTATTTTACCTCCATTTTTTTCATGAGCTTTTGAAGCACCCTTAGATGCCAGCAAGGAGTCCTGCTGATGCAATGTGAAAGGGCTCCCTGCTAACAGAGCTCAGCGGCTCAAGTCTACCTGCTGCTCTGCAGGATAACCACGTGGCAGCCTGCTTCGGAGAAGACGCCAAAACCTAATCCAAGACGCCTAAGCCAAGTCCAAAGGCACTGCCATCAAGGCAACACTGACTGATAGCGAGTCCACGAGGCTGAGCAGAGCTGCTGCCGCAGCTTCTGAGCCTGTCGTGCTACTCGAGTAGAAAGCCCATCGCTCCCCTCTGAGCAGCCGGGTGGTTTCAAACCGCTGACTGTGTGGTTAGCAGCCCAAACCATAACCACCATGGTTCCAGGCCGTCCTACAAGATTTCTGAGTTGAGTTGCTTAAGGGTTTGTTTTATGGTTGTTTGCTTGTTTGTTTGTTTTTATATGTGTCTGGAACTGAAAACAATAGGATTCTGTTTTCTCGGGGGAATTTAGAAATAGGTCAAGTTGGGGTAATAGTATGCCGCAGCGCAATTTCCAACTTGCCACTTTCCTAGTCATTGCCATTCAATGTGAAGGTTGTGACGGATGCCTGGAAAGACTGCAAATGTTCTCTCGTCCTCCTTTCTGTCTGTAGAAATATTTCATGTGCCATCTGCTTTCAGGGATGGATCATTATACTCAATCATGTTTGCCAGGGGGAAGAATAATCCTAAAAGGCAGCCTGAGTATGATACAATGCAAAATGAAAATGCCTTTTGCTTTCTGCACTGTTAAAAATAGAGTTTGTAGCTTGAACTTCCACATAGTTGTGACCAGGGGGGTAAATTCTTGTTCCAGATGATGGAACTGTGGGCTTAGTGTCCTGCTTTCCTTCCTAACAGTTGCTTTCTTCAAATGACAGCCTATGAATCAAAATGAAATACTACATCTACTTTTATTCTCTATCCCAAAGCAATTTTACCTGTATGCTGTTGTACAACAGAATGAAGTATTACCCTGTCCAGCACCAGCTTCACAATTGTTGCTTGAGCCTATTGTTGCAGCCACTGTGTCCGTCCAGTGTGTTGAGGGTCCTCATCTAGCTGACGCTGTCCTGTCCACACATGGCGTCCTTTTCCGGGGACAGCTCTCTCCTCATAACGTGTCCAAAAGGAGATGAAGTCTCACCATCCTCGTTTCTAAGAAGCATTCTGACTGTACTTCTTCCAAGACAGATTTGTTTGTTCTGCAATCCATGATTGTGATATTTAGGTCTACTGTGCCAAATAAGGCTACATAGGAGCATATGGGCAGAGTTTAATCAGATTGCAGCTTGATTGGAGGGCAGCCGAGATAAATATTTTGTGCTGCCGGTATCCGGTCTCTCTTCCCCTGGTGATTTGACCAGCGCTCTGCTGCCTGAGCTAGTCTTTTGCCTCAACAGTGTGCTGTGCTACTGTGGGCAGAGCCAACCTGTGAAGCATGTCCCCTTGCCCTGTGTGCATCACTTGTGGTTCCGTCGAGACCTGCTTCGCCACACTTCTAGAGGATCCTGCAGGACTGCTTTGCTAAGCTCTGGCGCTATTGGCTTCTGCGCCAGTTCAACTTCTCATCTACCTGCTGTTGCTGCCCCACCCTGTGTGTCTGCATGAGGGTAGACTCCGCTGTCTGCTTCCTTGATCTTGGACCAGCAGCCCGTGTGAGTTGAAGGACCTTCAGTAGAGTAACTGGTCCATGCAAGTGAATTGAACTGAACCCTCTGTACTGCTGTGTGGACTAACTGGCTGTTATGTTCCTTCTTGATATATATATTCCTAAGTGTCCTGGTTTTGTTTCTCTAGAGAACTCTGCCTAACACAATGATACTTTCCATCTTCTTCATCAACACAAAATTCAAATGCATCGATCCTTTTTATTCACTGTCCAGCTTTCACGTAAGCTAGTTAACAATTGCATGGCTTGGACCAGATGCACTTCAGTCCTCAAAGCAATAGCTGTGTTCTTTTAACAGTGTTAGAGGCCTCCTACAGCAGAGCTGTTCAATGCAATACACTGTCATTGCATTTCTTGGCTGCTCCCTCCTTATACATTTAGAAGTGAATTACTCATGAGGAATAATCTGAAATAACAGCAAGAGCTTTGCTTCGTGTTTGTTCTCATTATTCTGCCTTTTTAGAGAAGAATTGCAGTTGATGTTTGTCATTATACAATTTTTCTGATATTAAACAGATACCTGACTAAAAGGATCTATATTCCTACCCAAAGGGCTATATATACACACCAAAAATTGGCAGAGAGAGGTTTTCAAAAGCAGTCAGGTGGATCCTGAAAACCCTTGTACTACAAGAGTTGATTTACACGGAGGCCCCTTGCTCCACTTTTCACCATAGTATCAGCTAGAGAGGAATTTGCATTATGTTATTTTGTATTCAAGCAAAGGGCCAAATACGGTCTTCATAAAATGAAGGTCTATTTTACAGTCTTGGCAACAGCAGTAAGTGATCTAAGTAGATGTCAATTTGGAAGTAAAATTGGATGGGAAGAAGCATTTTTTTTTTTGGGGGGGGTCTAAACTCTTGGTCCTTTTAATCGGGACAAAGGAATAGTCAAGCTGAATTTGACTCTCTAATTTTCCCTGAGGCTGCATCAGGAGCAATGAATCTGGGTGGATTGGGAGGGTGGGGTGCGTTCATGCCAGTCCCTGCCCGCCAAGAGGGGTCAGAGACATCTGTAGTGTTCTTGGAGTGTTCCTTGGAAGGCTGCTGCCCAAGACAGCGCTTGTGAGCTGAACATGTGTCACTTGGTAGCTGAGCACAAGAAGGGGCCAGAACTCATCATACAGTAGATACTTTTACTGAATTCTTTACCCCCATAGTTCAGCTACCTCTTACTCATTGGGATCTGCTGGCTGTTTCTACCTCTGAAGCCATTCTGGGCCTGGATCTCTATATATCAAGTCCCCGGTGTCTCTTTGAAAGGGATGGAGGTGGAATGGCTTCAAGGAATGGGGGGATGAAACTGCCCATCCTCCTAAAACTTTCAACCAGTCCCCTTGTATTCAATAAATTACATGTCGACTGGAGCACCCCCGGATGTGACATCAGTCTTCCAAAGGCATCCATAAATGCACTGTAATCAGAGCCCCAAACTTTGCTGTCGGGGTTTATCAGAGTCATGCCAGGTTGTGTTCTCAGACTTCCATCGTCAAGAAAGGACTCCTGTGATAAAGGGTCCTAATGCTCAAAGTAGTGCCCTCCTTGTTTGCTTCATCCTCTAGCGGCATTTCTACATCTTTCCTTCTGCTAAATCAATGATAATTCAATCTACCATTTTTCTTCTAATGAATGCACTCCACCCCCCTCCTTGACTACCCCTCTCCCTCTGCCACTCTCTTTGGGTTAGAAAAGGGGGCAGAAATCAATGTATATCCAAACCATCATGTTTAAATAAATGTCTACGTATGACTTTGCAGGCCTTGGTGGTTGTTAAACCTACTGCCATTCAGTGGCTTGAAACTTCTAACCATTCTATACAGGTTTTCTGAGGGTGCGGATCTTTGTGGGAGCAGCAGCTTCATCTTTCTCCTTGGAGTTGCTACTGGGTATGAGCCACCATCTCGTCTGTTAGCATCTCAACACTTACTGCACAGCCCCAGTCCGACTCCTTCTTCTTTTTCTTATTGAGTTAAAATATACAGAACACAGCAGTTGCCGGCTCACCAGTTTTTAAGTGTATAATTAAGTGACATTGATTACAATCTTCATGATGTAGAGCCATTGTGGAGATCATTTGCAAACGAAGGTTCTGTCCAGCCTAATAAAACAGAGAGAGAATCATCACCACTCCCATCTGAGTGGCCTTAGATCGGTTACAGAGGACCCTGTGTCTCAGTTTCTTCACCAGTAAAATGGGAGAACCTGATAATGTTGTGGTTAAATGAAGTAACCAGCTAGCACAGGGCAAGCCATAGGGCAAGTTCTTGGTTTATATTTTCCATGGTTGCTTTTGCTATTCTTAAGAATGTTAACAATGAGTTTTTGTTACCTGCATATACTTAGCCTGCAAACTTATAAGAAGCTACAAATGAATTCTTCCTATATTGTTCCCTTTTTTCTTCATCTTAAAAAAATGGGCCAGTGGGGAGGAAAAAAATGCTAATAGAAAATCACTAACCAGCTAGGAGAACTTTTTGTTCTCATTCAAACTACCTTAGAGATCCTAGAAACTGCATATATGAATTCTGGTGAGCAACTAGCAGAAATGGGGAGAGTGTAGATGGCAGGCTATAGATGTAGGCTACAAAAGGTTGATAGACAACTGGTTCACCTGTGCAAGCTTATCGATTAAGTCTTACAGAAACAGTGTTAACAGACTCTAGAGAGAGCGATTTGTGAGACATGTTGGCTAAGGGCTGAAAATTAATACTTGTCATGCTTTCTGCTCTGAAATGCTGGAACTCTACAAGTATTTTGTTTTAACAACCAAATGAGACATCATTAGGGATATGTTTGTAAATTCAGTAGGGCATATCTACACCACATTCTGTGGTAAAGAACTGTGCACAGTAAACTATGTCTGAGCCTTCCCTCCAAGTATATGGCCTTGGAGACACTCCTGTCCCACAATATCATGGGTACAAAAAAAATTGTCAAAGAACTTCTGACATTTCTCTAGCCCATTTTCTCTCCCTCTCTTTTTAAAAAAATACTTTTATTAGGGGCTCTTATATATCTTATCACAATCCATATATTCATCCAGTGTGTCAAGCACTTTTGCACATATGCTGCCATCATCATTTTCAAAGCATTCTCTTCCCACTTGAGCCCCGCTCCCTGTTTCTTCCCTCTCCCTCCCCTGTTCACCCTCTCTCACCCGCCCACCCTCCCTCATGAACCCTTGATAAGTTATAGGCTATATTTTCCATCTCTTACATTGTCCTTTGTTGCCCCTCACCCACTTTTCTGTTATCCATCCCCTTGGGAGGGGGTTCTAGGTTGATCCTTGTGATCAGTTCCCCCTTTTGTCCCCCACCCTCCCCTATTCCTCCCGGTCTCTCTACTCTCCTTGTTGGCCCTGAGGGGCTTATCTAGCCTGGATTCCCTGTGTTGCAGACTCTTATCTGTAGCAGTGTGCATGTTCTGGTCTAATCCGATTTATAAGGTAGAATTGAGGTCATGATAGTGGAAAGGAAGCACCAAGGCACCAAAGAACTAGAGGAAAGTTGTGTGTCTCTTCGGTGCTATACGGCACCCTGACTTGCTCATCACTTCCCTGTGACCCCTCTGTGAGGGGATGTCCAATTGTCTACAGATTGGGTCTCCACTCCATACCCCCCCCCCCAATTCACTTTCGGTATGGTTTTATTCTGGATCTTAGATGCCTGATACCTGATCCCATCAACACCTCATGATCACACAGGCTGGTGTGCTTCTTCCATGTGGTTTCTGTTGCTTCTCAGCTACATGGCCGCTTGTTTATCTTCAAGCCTTTAAGACCCCAGACACTATATCTTTTGATAGCCAGGCACCATCAGCTTTCTTCACCACATTTGCTTATGCACCCGCTTTGTCTTCAGCGATTGCATTGGGAAGGTGAGCATCACAGAATGTAGGATTGTTCAAACAAAGTGTTCTTGTGTTAAGGGAGTACTTTAGTCGAGGACCAATGTTCATCTGCAACCTTAATTCTTAACATATAAATATGAGTACATAGTTCTATTCTCCTCTCGTTATATGTGTATATTTATACTTATATTTATAACTTTATAAAGAGATTTAAAAGAAATCTAGATTGTTTCCACCTTATAACTATTGCTAATACTGCCTCAATAAACATAAGTGCACAGGTCTTTTTTAGTTCATCTGTTCAGCAGATGAACAGAAAATTAAAATGTGGTACGTATAGACGTACTAATAATAATGGATTATTATTCACCCAGTAGGGGAAATGACATTTTAATATATGAAACTTGAAGACATTATGCTGCATGAAATAAGCCAATTTCAAAAGAAAAATCATTGTATGAGCTTACGTAATATAAAAAAGGCAAATGTCTAAAGTTTCCAAAGTGCTAGATAAAAATCATATTGGCTAAGTGTAATAACCATTACTACCCTCGAGTTGTACACCTGTAAAAAGGTCAATTGGCAAACGTAGTCTGATATATTTATGACCACAGTAACAAAGAGTAGCAAGCAAGGTTAGACAACCAAACATCTCACGGCATTTGGGTCTTTAGTTGGGGATTGTTTTCAGAAACATCCCAGTCAATTGGCCTGATAATGTATTTAGTGCTTCTGTTCTACATCCTAGTTCATTTCATAGTGTTCTGGGTCAAAAGAGCTTGCAAACAACCATTCAAACCGCAACAATAGTCTCTATTCACTTGGAGCAATAGAGGAAGTCAGTGAGTCATAAATAGGAGGAGGAGATGGAATGTGTGACTCACATTACCTCCATGAACAACTGCCTCTTTTGCCACAAGACAAGAAGGACTGAATGGTGCCCCACTACCATTACTGACTATTTTTATCAAAGCTTCCATAGAAGGCTTCTCACCAAAGGCAGGGAAATGTGGAGCAGAATTTTAAATTCCCATGAACTCTGCACTTGCTGGAGCCGTGGAGAATGGATGACTCCCAGAACCTACTTCTATGAGACAATCTTTAAACCACAGATCAAAGACATCCTCTGAATTTATCTTAAAACTGAATAGCAGTTTATCTTAACTAGGAAAAAGGGCCTGCCTTGATCATTGTGCTCTTCTAAGGAGTACATCTGTGGAGTCAAGGACCCTGAAGGTGTAGTGGGTACACACACACTGGGTTGCTAACTGCAGTGTCAGTAGTCCCGAATGATCAGCCACGTCACGGAAGAAAGAGGCATGCTAGTCCCATAAAGAGTTGAAAGTCTTGGAAACTCACAAAGGAAGTTCTACTCTGTTCTGGAGGGTCACTATGGGTCAAAATCTATTTGATGTCAGTGAGTTTTGTGTGGTTTAGGTTGGGATCAAATTGATGACAGCAATTTAAAGATTAGCAAAGATCCTTAGGGGGCAGTGAGTTTATGTTAATGTGGGTGTAGTAACTTAGTAAAGGAGGGTGAAATGTTGCACAACTCAAAGATTGGAATGAATGTCACCAAATTGTGAATGTTGAGACTGTTGGACTGGTATATTTTGCTGTGTATATCCTCAACCACAAAATAAATAAAATCTAGAAGTAAAACTTAAAAGAAAGGAAAAGGAATGAGGGGGTCCTCTGTGGAACCAAGCTTGCAGATTCTGGGTTCCCATATTCTTGTGTCTGTTCTTCCTCTTGAACACATGGCCTTTATTTATCACATATGTGTATCTATTCCTCTAATTCAGGACACTGATCTTTAAATTGCCAACCTACTGATACAACAAACAAAAAACAAAGGACTTACTGTTTGCTACATGAAATTACCTGAGAAAAATGCCCTAATAAAAATACTGTCATGTAACTAGAAAATCCATCTTTGATTATGATACAGGTTTGAGCCTTTATGATCCTCGTTTTTTGTAATTGCAGAGTTGATACTACATAGCAAAACCAAACTCGCTATCATTGAGTTAACAATTCTGACTTAGATTGGCCCTGTAAGGCAGGGTAGAAGTGTCCCTGTGAGTTTTGGAGACTGTAACTCAGGGTTCCTCAAACTACAGCCCACGGGCCACATGTGGCCGGCCGAGGACATTTATCCGGCCTGCCGGGTGTTTTTGCCCATTTTTTTTAACTTCAAAATAAGATATGTGCGGTGGGTCGGTGCACTCGGAGCTGTCGGAGTGTGAGAGCGGGATGGGAACCTGGTGGCACTCTGTCTTTCTGCAGCTTCTCTGGGCGAGGTTTTCCAGAATCACTTTGAACCCTCTGCCTACGTGTGTGCCATGTGCGGCTACGAGCTGTTCTCCAGCCGCTCCAAGCACGAGCACTCGTTGCCGTGGCCAGCTTCACGGAGACCATCCACGATGAGAGCGTGACCAAGCGGCCGGAGCGCAATCAGCCGGATGCCTTTAAGGTGTCCTGCGGTAAATGCGGCCACGGGCTTGGCCACGAGTTCCTCAGTGATGGCCCCAAGCGGGGGCAGTCCCGCTTCTGAATATTCAGCAGCTCCCTGAAGTTCATCCCTAAAGGCAACAAATCTGCCTCCCAGGGGAACTAAGCGGGCAGCCCAACCCCAAGCAGCCACAGGCATTGGTCACCCCCCTTTAGAACTACAGCCTACTGACCTTCAGGCAGGGAGGGCTGGATGGGGGGGTCAGTGGTTCCCAACTACCCTACCCCCTGGGCCAGGATGGGGCCGAGTGCTGGTTCATCTTGGCCTCCGAGGCTCGAGGCTGGGACTCTGGTCTTAGGGTGTCTGTGTCTTAAAAGACATAACACCCTTGGCTTCTCTCCTCAGCCTGGCGGCCCCTCCCTGCCTGTCTGGTCTCACCCCTATGAGCCCCAATTCCCAAAGGGGCTCCAGCCCTCACCAGGCAGGGCCCGTGCTGACCCCCTAAGTTGTGTGAGCAGATGCAACCACTACAAGGCCATGTCCCAGTCAGCGGCTCGAGCCCGGTCACTGCATGAATCGCTCTGGTCAAATCCTTCCAGGCTCACCAGGGCACTGATGGTCGGTGACCTGCTGGGGCATGCAGGCCCACGGCACAACCCCTGAGTCCCAGGTCTCCATCTGTGTGGGAGAGCAGCCACTGATCCATGGTCTTCCTACCAGTCCCCAGTGGGGCCTGGGAGGTCTTGTCCCACAGTCTGTACCTGCCAAGCCTGCCTCAGGAGCAGACGTCCAGAGCTCCTGGTGGCAGCCTCACCCTCTCCAACTTTCTGAACTGATCGGCTGGAAACTAATAAAGCAGGGAGATCCAGCAGGCTGCCATGCCCATGACTGGGTCTGTCTCTATCCTTAAAAAAAAATGTGCAGTGTGCATAGGAATTTGTTCATAGTTGTTTTTTTAAAAACTATAGTCCGGCCCTCCAACGGTCTGAGGGACAGTGAACTGGCCCCCTGTTTAAAAAGTTTGAGGACCCCTGCTGTAACTCTTCATGGGAGTAGAAAGCCTCATCGTTCTCCCTGCTATTGTGTATAACCCCCAAAACCCACTGCCATGAAGTTGATTTCTACTCATAGCAACCCATATAGGATTTCCAAGGGAAATGGGATCAGATAACTTCATCTTTCTCCATCAGAGAAGTTAGTGGGTTTGAACCGCTGACTTTATGGTTAGCAGGACAAAGCTTACATGAAAGCACCACTGTATATTCAGAACACATAAACTAGTAACTTCTGGTTAAAATAATGTCTTGGGACTTTAGAGTCTTGATTTTCTTAATTTAACTCTTCAAAACAAAACATTTTTCCTCTAATCTTGAAACACTATACATTTACCACTTACCAAGGGTTCTTGTTTGTTTTCCTCTTTGAAGTAGGTAAATGTTGAATACCTATTGGCTTTTATTAACCATTTAAATAAGCTAGACTTTGTTTTTGGTTTGATGTTATTTTAAAAGCATGACTCCTGTAATGAGTAGAATTTGGCCATAATTTTAATTATAAATTATTAGTGTGTGTATACACTTAATCACTTAAAATTAAGGAAAAGCAAAATATTTAAAATAGTGATAGTGTTGTTCTGTGAGACAAAAACCTCATAGATCCTTATCTGAGATATAGGGCTCTGTCCTTAGAAAATCTGAGTTCTAGAAGCATGTATAAAATTTTAACTTTGGGTCTTAATTCAAATTTTAATTAGTAAGGGTAATATTAATAAGAGAAATGCTCCTATTTGTAAAAATAATATTTACTATTTTAAGGATATAGCTTCTCACAATTATTACATTTTATTTTAAAGATTTTAGAAGATGAGGGAGAGAGCTCACAAAAGTTAATAAATTAAATTAAAAGCAACAAAGTTGGGGAATTTGTCATAGAGAGTAAATACCAATTTAGTTCTTTGAAGATGCCATCTTAGAAGTCTCTTAAGTTGTTGTACTGAGCAAAAGAAACTTAGTAAGTCAGTTAATTTAGAGAAGAAACAAAAAGAAGCTTAAGAATTTAAGAATACTATCAAAAGATACAGCGTCTAGAGTCTTTTTTTCCCTCTAAATCATTTTATTGGGGGCTCATACAATTCCTATCACAATCCATTCAGACATCCATTGTGTCAAGCACATTCGTATATTTGGTGCCATCATCATTCTCAAAACATTTGCCTTCCAGTTGAGCCCTTGGTATCAGCTACTCATTTTCCCCCCTCCCTTCCCCCTCCCTCATGAACCCTTGACATAATTTACAAATCATTATTATTTTGTCATATCTTGCACCGTCCAATCTCCCCTCACCCACTTTTCTGTTGTCCATCCCCCAGGGAGGAGGTTATATGTAGATCCTTGTTATCTGTTCCGCCTTTCTGCCCTACCTTCCCGCCACCCTCCAGGTATTGCCACTCTTACCACTTGTCCCGAAGGGATCATCTGTCCTGGTGTGTATCCAGTTCCTATCTGTACCAATGTACATTCTCCAGTCCAGCCATATTTGTAAGGTAGAATGGGGAACATGATAGTGGGGGGAGGAAGCATTTAAGAACTACAGGAAAGTTGTATGTTTCATCGTTGCTACCCTGCACCCTGAATGGCTCATCTCCTCCCTGTGACCCTTCTGTAAGGGGGTGTCCAGTTGCCTACAGATGGTCTTTGGGTCTCCACTCTGCACTCACCCTCATTTACAACTTTATGGTTTTTTTGGTCTTTAATGCCTGATACCTGATCCCTTTGAAACCTCTTCAGACTCACATAGCCACTTGCCAGCGATGCAGAAGGAAGAACCAGGAGGCAGGAAGAGCACAGGCTGGGGGTGCAGAGTTGTGTGGATCCAAAGTCGGTGAAAACATGGCGGGACCCCCGCAACTCTCAGGATCAGCAGCAAAGTCCCAGGATGCAGGAATACAAAGTGGCAGAAAGAGAGATTGTCTCTGTTCACCTTGCTTTTACACAAAAGGCTTATGAAAGGTTTAAACTCCATTCCTAGCCAGGAGTGTCTGGTTGACATAATCCTTAACTACCACAGCTTGTAAGCAAAATTTTACTATTACAAAATCAACATACCCACCACGTGAAGACAGTACATGTTGACTGGCAAACCACCCATCATTCCTCATCTACTTCAACAGACATCAAGCAGCCTTCCTCTCTGCCCCTCTTTCTGTCCTGGCTCCCCTTCATCCTCTCTGGGGCCCGGCCCTCAGCCCATGTAACATTTTTCCCAGACATATTTCCACCCAGGTGAATGAATTAAGTGAGAATGAAGAAGGGCCATCATTCTTCCTGTGAGAACAGCGAGAACAGCTGGACAAGAGAAAAAAACAAAAACCTTCATTCTTACTCAGGTTATAATTTTTATGCCGTCTCTTTTCTTCGTCAAATCACTCTATTCCTATTAGGGTTTGATCAGAGTCAGGGTGCTGGGAAGAAATGGGGAGATGAACTCTCTGGAAAATGAGTTACCTGTATCATTTTTAACTCTGATTTTCTCTTGCTCTGGTCCTCTACCTCCCACATTTGAAAATTATTTTTTATTGGCATCATGTTAAAAAAACATTAATTAGCTGGACATTTGATTCACATTCCACAGGTTAAACCAAACTTTGCTGAAGCTGTTTCAGGGAAAGTTTCAGAAATTCTCCAATGATGTATCAATAGAATTAGCTCTGCTAAGGGAATTCTGCTTGAACTACATCTATGACTTGACTCTCTTCGTTGCTTCAACTTTTCCTTCTCAAAGCAAAGTATTTTCATTAATAATTAATGCACACTATTTTTCTACATACATATAATTAAACAAACATCATGTGCACATAGAAACACAACACAAGCACATATAGCTACTGGCAGTCCAGGTCAGAGTCAACAACTCAGAGATGCCAGCATGCTGATGGCTTTCCCTTCATGGCTACAAGCTGTCTGCACCCCTTCGAAGACCAAGTCCAGACACTAACCTTCAAAGCAAAGGGAGTATGTTTTGTGAGTCCTGTCTATTTCATTCTCAATCCCAGCCCCACACCCCACTGGCAGACATCTTCTTACATGTCATTGGTTACAACTTCTTTTCAGGTCCATTCTTAGATCCAAGAAAGATTGGGAAAGCGAATATCTGGCAAACGATTCGCATGACTGGCTGAAACTAGCCACGACTCATTCCCTGGACTTGCAGAGGGCCCTGTATTCAAGGGACCTCCATCCACTATCTGAAATAAACCTGGATTAAACTTGGGTGGAGCAGGATGGCTATTAGGGAGCTGACAAACAGTGGGACAGCATCGGCCCAACATGTTTTAAACATTTACAAAGATTGGTATTCAAGTTTGTCTTTCTAATTACTAGTGACCTCAGTGCCAAAAATATGCTAACTGTGCTGAAGATACAGGGAGAGAAAAGCAGGGGGCTCGAGAGAGGAGTTGGGGATGTATTAACATAGAACGGGAAACATTAGAGACAGAGGAACAAGGTGCTTATCTGACTGTAAACGATTTGTAAATTTCCCTGAAATCTAATTTTTTCAAAGGCATCTTTAGATG
>NW_022103901.1:45074299-45076793 GCF_000313985.2 Echinops telfairi | reverse complement strand
ACCAAAAAGACATCTGTAGAGTGAGAAAGGAAGCTACATTATCAGCAAATTGTTGGCTATGTTAATGGCAAAGAGTTTGGGAAAGATTTTCTCTATATACTGCATGTCCATTTACTTAATGAGCCCAAATGGCAGATGCTCATACGTTTTTAAAAGTCATTTTACTAGCAAAGTGGTTTAAAATAAAACAAAAGCATACAAGTTTGCTTTACCTGATCTTCTTTTCTGCGTTCCCTTTGATTCTTGTTATTTCCACTAAGGTAGAGCAGCTTCGTCCGTCTCTATCTATGCATATGTGTTAGGCATTGGTCTCCTGACCACAAGGTTGGCAGTTCAAACCCAGCAGACATTCCTCAGGAACAAGATGATACTGTCTGCTTCCAGAAAGACTTATGGTCTCAGAGACCCTACTTAGGGTCACTGTGAGTGGAATTGACTCAGTGGCAGTGGATCTGGTGGACACGTGCTGGGCTTCGTGGTTGCTGCTGTTAGCTGCTCATGGTGTTCCACACACAGTGGAGTGAAACGCTGATATGGTTAGATGTGGATCAGTGTGTTATGATTCATAGGGTTTTCCCTGGTGGAATGTTGGTAATTGTCTCTCTTAATCTGGAAGCTTCACTGAAAATGTCTTCATCATCACAGCAACATACAAGCCCCCACTGACAGATAGATAGTATCTGTATATAAGACACATTGGCCAGGAATTGAACTTGGCTCTCCCACATGGAAGTTGAGAATTCTATCACTGAACTGCCACCTCGTGCTTAGCTTTACAAAGAATCTATTGGTAAGACCCCTTCTTCCCTAGGCTGGACATGGCCATGGCCAACAGTAGCCTTATAACAGACCTAGGCCAAGTAAGAGTCATTCAATTCATAAGCACAACTTTCAAAGAACATAGCATATTAGTAGTTCAGCCGTCTTACTTCAGAGACCATGGGCAGGATGATTTTCTGAGATGCTGTGGCAGTGGTTTGGGGCTGAGCAAGCATCCTTGGCACTCTTGCCAGACACAGCAGCAGCTGTGTGCTCATCTGTTTCCCAATGTACTTCCTGAACTATGAAGTCTGCTTGGAGGACTAGCCTCCATGAATTCCAAGCATGGGAAGAATCTGACCACTAGTTGTCATTGTTCAGTGACATTGCCTTTGTCCTGTTCCTCAACTTTCAAGGCCATCTCTCTTTGCATGTTTCATTGATTTGTGGCCAGGAACTGATTGGGAAAGGGCGAAGTTAAAGCTTTTGATTAGTCAGGGGTTGGAATCAATTGTACTTCTCAGAGTCTTTTATATCCATATGTAAATATAACTGAGACCTGATTCTTGACAGACACACCCTCGGAGCACGGTGTGGACATGGTGCCTGCCAGTGGGAAGATGCAGTGCTCATGCAGGAAGGATATCCGTGGAAACTATTAGAAAGCCCTCATCTCAGGATTGTTTTTATTTGGGTTTTCTAATATGTGTTTTTTCTACTTTTCCTCTTCTGCTACCAAGTTTTTTTGTAAGCTCCCACATCTTGTTTTTAAGAATTCCTACAAGATCCAAACTGATCTTTCTGCCTTCAGTCTCGGCATGCTAACCCGTATTCACCCCTACTCCCCACTAGTAACGAGGGCAAAATACCAAAACAGGAACACACTGGCTTGAGGTCACTTCTGAGTCCTGGTGATGCCATGCGTTCCAGAGTAGAAATGCCTCAAAGGGATTGGTTGGCTGTGATTTTTACAAAGGCAGATCACCAGGTTTTTCTTTGACGTGCTTCTGGGTGGATTCAAACCACCACTCTGTAGATTAGCAGTCAAGTAAAAATCATTTGAGCCTCACAAGCTCCTCACCCTGACAAATAGCAAACCAATTATTTTAATTTTCATTAATTTTCTATCTTTTCCAGACAATACTGAACATGTTGTAAGTTACTAATTACAATATTAATGAGCCCTAGTGGCACTGTGGGTTAGGCATTGGCCTGCTAGCTGCAAGGTGGATGGTCCAAACTCACCAGCTGCTCCACTGAAGATCAGGGTATCTATTCCTGTAAAGCTATATGGTATCAAAAAGCCTATGTAGAGTCACTGTGAGCCAGAATGGAATCAATGACAGGGTTTGGTTTGGGTTTTAATGGCAGTATTAATTATACAGAATGGGCAGCTTAAATTATAAAGCTTTCTTAGCAAAAAGATAAAAAGTAGAAAAAGATTCAAGGATAAAGCCCAGCTAGAAAAACTTTCATGGTCATTAACACAGAAATGGCAGACTTCCACCCCCCCACCCCCCCACAGAAAAGGCATGCTGGGTAGCAAGATGTTGCTCAAGATCATTGTGTCTAACTCTCGGGAATTCTTGCTTCAGATATCCTGTTACTGCTCATTTACTTCAGCATTCTGCCATTTATTTGTGAGCCACTTGAATTGTTTCCTTTTAAGACACCTTCTGTTGTGGAAGTTGCATGGTGATGTTGACACAAGGGGTTACCAAACCACCACCACCCC
>NW_022103901.1:45071557-45072876 GCF_000313985.2 Echinops telfairi | reverse complement strand
TATGACAGTAGAATTGCTCATATGGTTTCTTAAACTGTGATATTTATGGGAGTAGATTATATAGAGCCATTAAGTGGATTTAAACTGCCAATGTTTTAGCAATTAAACTATTGCTCCACTTGGGCCTCTTCCATCATAGTAGAAACTTGAAAATAATGGCTCGTGTAATTTCCAATAGATTAGTTGAGTTCTCTGTGTAAAAATATCTATTCTTAGAAAGTTTGTAGTGCTTCTTAAGATATATGTCAATAGTCAAAAAAAAAAAGATATATGTCAATAGTCATCAACTGGTCTCAAAAAAGTTTGGGGGAAAGCATAAAAGAATAAAATTCTTTATAAGACTATTGGTAATTTTTGTCATATTTCATGGGTACATATTTTAAGAAAATATGGCCATTTCCTTAAAATCTCAAAATTCATCTAGATGAAAAAATTAATCTAATGCCTATATAAGAGTTAACTATAACTTCCGTCTCCAAATATTTTGTGAAGCTCTAGTTTTTGGACCTGGAATTGACAAATCCTTAGCTTCTAAGTCTACGCAATAGATGCTTGCAAGAGAACAGCATGAGCTGCCTGGGAAAGACTGCAAATGCCAGCATTGCCGGGGCAGGTTCTTGTGAACGACGGAAAATGTTGATTTAAAAGAGTTCAAGAGTTTAAGCCAAAAGAACTGATCAGGTTGTATAGGGGGGAAAAAAAACAACAACTCCGTAAGACTCCCCTCTGCTCTCCTCTTGGGTTAACTTTTCTGCTGCCAGTTGCACAGAATTGATATAAATCCTCCCAACCCAGCAACTCGTGAGCCTAAGTATAGGCAGTGATAGCAACTGCAAATGGGTTTATGAAACCAGACTGGACGCCATTAAAATCGTTTTTAACATCTGTGACATCTGTTTTCCATTTTTGCTATGCTGTTTAATTAACTTCATTCTTGCAGAATTGCAGAAATCTTATTTTCTCAAAATAGTATCCTGAAGGAAGTGACCTCTATTTAAGAGAGGAATGTTAAGTGTAACATCGGCTTGATTAACTTCATCCCAAGTTTTGAATGTTTCTCATTGGCTCCAAGATTTCTCCCAAAGTGCGGCTCGTTTCTCTACACCCAAATCAAACATTGGGTGGTGGATAGCTCCGATCCAGTTGGTGCTGCTGTCCTATTTCTAACATACAAAGTATGGAAGAACTTATCCAGTAAATAGTGACAGTTCAGAAAACCCTTATTTGTCTTCATCTCTATAATAGGATGTCACTGGTTTCTGAGCTCTTAAAGAAGTCCAAGTTCTGAGCAAGATTCCTTCTTTAGATCTGTGTGTGTG
>NW_022103901.1:45070539-45071457 GCF_000313985.2 Echinops telfairi | reverse complement strand
GGGGGGGCGGGGAGCAGGGGTTAATCTTCCAGATAAAAATAGTTGTCTTGTGGCAGGAGTGGAGGGGTGGGTAAGGGGGATGGAGCAATGCAAGTACTTCAAGGCATGTACAGCTTTTCTGCAGCGGCTCTGTGGGCCTAGAAAGCTCCTATTTGGCAATTGATGGGAGGGTAAGCAGAAGCATTGCAGCGGGGAGGGAGATTGAATGTAACCTACTTGACAGCTGACTTTATTTTTCCACTTGCCATCACACATAAAAGCCCTGCCCCCAAGGCCAGGACATAAAGGGACATGGTTGTTTTTCAACATGTCCTGGCATCACTCGAGAAAGCCTACAAGGTTTCTGGCTTTCCAAGTGAACAACAGCTAGCAAGTCAACTGCCTTTGCTTTTACTGCTCGGCAACCGAGCATGCTCAGCAACGTTCATTGATTTCTGAGGAAGCAACTTGCAGTGAGCTAGACCTTATTGTTCTGTTTTGGAGAATTTCTTGAGTCTTAATGGACCACTTGCGTCCGGGAAAGCATGGCTTTCTGACTTCAGCCCACCAGTTGCTGCCTGACCAGGCTTGGCTATGTGCTACCTTAGAAAGCCTATTGTCCTCACTGACCCGCATGCATGAAGAGGTTAGGCACACGCTCTGCATCGTGAGGTGCAATGGAAAGGGGACATTTGAAATGATAATTATGAGAGTGGCAGTTCTACTCTGCCCCGCAGTCAGTACGGGAACTAATTTGATGCTAGTTTTGGTATGTGCTTTGGGCCTCCAACTTTGGGGATACGCTGAGTTATTTATTGACTTAAAAAACAAAAGAATGTCATCCCTTTACAGAGGGTCGTGGAGAGGAGACGAGCCAGTCATGGTGCAGTGTAGCAACAATGAAACATACAACTTTTCTCTAGTTCCTAAATGCTTCCT
>NW_022103901.1:45068020-45069944 GCF_000313985.2 Echinops telfairi | reverse complement strand
TGAAAAATTATCTTTTAATGGAGAGTAGATGGAAGCATTACTCATACCTCACTATGCCACCTGGGTTCCTTTCCCTAACCCAGGAGTTCCCTATCTATGTCTCCCAGATGCCCAGACTCGGACCCACAGGAACAGTGTTCTCAACTGAGGTTTAAGAAAATCAGAAGTAAGAGTTTTTACAATATTTCAAAATATCTTATTATTCAAAATATCTCACAGGTTGCACAAGTCAACTAGAATGACTTATTTGCATCTATATATTTTTTTTGAAGTATCATAATAGTGTGCTCTTCTTTTGTTTCTCATTTTATTGAGAGCTCTTACAGATGTTATAACCATCCATAGTTCAATTAGATCTAGCACAATTGTACAATTGCTGCCACCATCATTTTCAAAACATTTTCTTTCTTCTTGAACTGTTTGATATCAGTTCCCCTTTGTCCCCTCCCTCCTCCACCCTACACCCCAGGAGCCCTTGTTATTTCATATCTATATGGGGGTTTTGTTCATTTGTTTGTTTTGCTGTGTCTTATGCCATACAATGTGTCGGTTCACCTGCCATTCAGTTATTTGTTCCCTTCGAGTGGGTTTATATCGTCAGCGGTGCTATCAATTCCCCCTTCTCCCCCTCTCCCCTTCTTTCCATACTCCCAGGGAATCATTAGTCCTGTTACTATTTCTGAAGATTTATCTATCTCAGAGTTCATGCATCAAATGACCTTAATTATACAAATGAACATACAGCGATCTAACAAGATTAATGAGGTAAAACTACGACCAAAATAGAAAGGGGAGGACATATTAAAGAACTAGAGGACAATGATGTGTTTCATCCGTGCTATACTGCACCCTGGACATGTCATCCCTTCCATGTGGTCTTTCTGTGAGGGACTGTCCAATTACCTTACAGGTGGATTTGGGGTCTCCACTTTGCCTATGCTCCTTTACATCAATTTGATTGCTTGTTTATGAGCTTCTGATACCTATTCCCATTGACACCTCATGATCACAAAGGCTGATGTGCTTCTTCCATGTGAATTTTGTTGCTTTATATTTCGATACAATTATATTGTTTTGTTAGCCCTACTTATGTTGGCCATAAGCTCTGATTGGAAGTTCATTGCATAATCCCTTTTTAGCACTAAATGAGAAAACAAATTAAGTAATATGTTGAATGTAAATAAGCTTCCTAATATAAATAAATACCTTTCATTTTTGCTTCTTCTTCCCCCTTTCAACACTTAGTTTATCTCTTTCTCTCTCTCTCTACTCCTGGCATCTGTCTTAGTCATCACAGCCACAGCCCCTGTCCCATAGCCTATCCACATCCCACTCCTCATTCATCAACATAGTTAAAGTCAAAAGACCAAATTATTATCCAAAAATTGGCATTATATGAAATACAGGATGACCACACTAGATCACAAAATGGAGGATAAGTACATCATTGCAAACTGCCAAAATACACCATCAGATAGCTGCCAAGCCACTGAGAACCATGACCCAGCTAAGCTGATCTATAATCTTAACCCACACTGAATTCAATAATCACTGCTGTTGCATTGCTTCCAACTCACACTGTCAAATACTGGAAATCTTAATGGAAGCAGATCGCTTCCTCTCTCCCCTGGAAGGCTAGTGCATTTGATTTGTTGATTTGGGGGTTAACAGCCCAACACATAGCCCACTAGGCCACCAGAGCTCCTTTTAACCATCATAGATAGCTACTATTATTCTCACCTAGCACTTTGGTGTTCACTACTGCCAAGTATACATCTTCAATGCACAAAATAGGTGGATAATCGACTTGCTGCTATTGTAAATATAAAATGCCAGCTAATGAAATAATTGATAAGTGAAGTCTAGGTATAACCACAAAAATAAACCTGTTCCTTCTGTTGAGTTTATTTTGACTCATAGCGAC
>NW_022103901.1:45064879-45067183 GCF_000313985.2 Echinops telfairi | reverse complement strand
CTCACCTTCCCTCCACCCTCCCGCACAAAAATATTTTTAATAATGATATTTCTTGTCCTATTATTAGGCACTCAATGCTTACAAAGTCGGCAATACCATGTTCTCAGGTCGATAAGTAACTTAAATTTAGTACTTTGACTGTCGATGGCCATCCTCAAGTTTTGCTGTAGATAAAAGTCTTGCATAAGATCGCTGTCTGGGTCTGTTGTTTACTTTCTGCTTGTTTTGTTTGTTCAGGTCTGGCATGGCGCCTAAAACAAAAAGCTTACTTACAGTTTAACTTTGATTCAGACTCCGTTTTGTAATAAGTTTTATAAGTCTCCTTCAGGAAGCCTCCATTGTATCTTTAGACAGCTCCTGAATTTCCCAAAGCAAGCACGACGTAAGCGAGGGGAATTTGGAAATGTTCATATTGCTGCCCGTGGGAACTGGCTCTCGTTGTCTGAGGAGTCTTTGCTCCAGATAGGGGGGACTCCCAGCGGAAAACATACGACGGCTCCATGTGCCCCTTGCTTTGTTCTCCGAGCTCAAGGAAAGAAGAAGAGCACACAGATGTCAGAAGCCGCAAAAAGGCTCTTGCTCTCTGAGAGCCCTCAACTAAGAGAACCCCACTCAGACAGTCCCCTCTGGGAGGACATGTCCCGATGGTTAGCGTTCCTCTCTCTAGTAACCTGGGAGAAAGGCTAACCTTTGTGATGTGTGACACACCCAGAAGACAGCCCTGCTGAGGAATGGCTCCCTTGTGCATTCTTCCTTCTGCTTCTGTGCGCAGTATTGGGTCAGTTGGGTCAAGAAACTAATGGCACTAAAGAGATGGAGTAAGAGACTGAAGTATGCCTGCTATGGTCAGTTCCCTTCCTCATACTACAGAGAGCCCATGCAATCACCACAGCTTTAAGGCTATAGATATGCCCTCTGTTTTTCCAAGAAGTCACCAAGCTGGTGGACTTCACGTGTGCCAGAGTGAAATTGTACTCTAGCTGACTGCATTACTAAAGAGCCCTAGTGGCTTCGTGTTAGCTCACTGGGCTGCTAACCACAAGCTTGGTGTTTCTGCAGGAGAAAGGTGTTACTTGCTACTCCTGTAAACAGCCCTGAAAACCCACAGGCTCAGTTCTAGCCTGTCTTACAGGGTCGCTAGGAGCAGGAATCAACTCGATGGCAGTGTGTTTCATTTTTGTGTCATTTTGTTTTGAGTGAGTGAGTGAGAGAGTGAGTGGTGAGTAAGTGAGTGAGTGGTGAGTGAGTGAGTGATAGGTGAGTGAGTGAGTGTGTGAGTGGTGAGTGAGTGAGTGAGCGAGTGGTAGGTGAGTGAGTGTTGAGTGTGTGAGCAGTGAGTGAGTGAGTGAGTTGTGAGCAACTGAGTAGTAAGTGAGTGAGTGAGTGAGTGAGTTGTGAGTGAGTGGTAAGTGAATGAGTGAATGGTGAATGCATGAGTGAGTTAGTGAGTGAGTGAGTGGTGATTGGTGAGTGAGTGAGTGGTGAGTGATTAAGTGAATGAGTGGTGAGTGAGTGTTAAGTGAGTGAGTGGTGAGTAGTGAGTGTGTGAGTAGTGAGTGAGTGAGTGGTAGAGTGAGTGGTAGGTGAGTGAGAGTTGAGTGACTGAGAGGTGAGTGAATGAGGGAGTGAGTCAGTGTGTTTCATTTTGATTGAGAACTTTTCAAAAGTAGATTGGTAGAGCTTTCTTCGGACGTGACTCTTGTTATACCAACCTCTGAGTTTCCAGTTAGCAGATAGTGTGTCTGCTTGCATTTGTACTCCCAGAGGTTCCTTATAAACTAAGATAGAGCTCAAACCGCTATTACCGTTGTTTCAGTCTCATTCAGACCCAATAGGACAGAGTAGAACTGCCCCCGTGGAGTTTCCAAGGCTGTCTATCATCTTTGTGGAAACAGATTGTCGCATCTTGCTCTCACAGAAAAACTATGAGTTTAAACCTCTAATCTGTAGATCAGCAATCAAGTGCTTAACTGTTGAAATACCAGGTGTTTTTAGAGCTATGCCAGGGCCCTGCAAAAATCCAACTCCAATCTCATGGTCTCTCAATAATGGATCAAAGGACTCGTGAAAGTTTAACTCAGAGGTTTTCCTTTTTCTGAGAGGGAAATTCCGATCTCAGAACTTGGTGGCTTGGTACATAAAGTCTAAGAGGTGAGGAAGAATGCAGAGCAATTATCGGGGTACTGATGCTTTAGCCTGATATGAGCTTGAATAAGTCACTCATCCTTTGTAAGCTTCAGATTGCCCACCTCTAAAATAAGAATAATAGCTCTTAAAGCAATTGTTAAAATGATTCAATTGGAA
>NW_022103901.1:45055270-45060808 GCF_000313985.2 Echinops telfairi | reverse complement strand
GAACTCACAGAGGTCTTATAGGACAGGGCAGAACTCACAGAGGCCTTATAGGACAGGGTAGAACTCACAGAGGTCTTATAGGACAGGGTAGAACTCACAGAGGCCTTATAGGACAGGGTAGAACTCACAGAGGTCTTATAGGACAGGGTAGAACTCACAGAGGCCTTATAGGACAGGGCAGAACTCACAGAGGTCTTATAGGACAGGGTAGAACTCACAGAGGCCCTATAGGACAGGACAGAATTCACAGAGACCTTATAGGACAGGGTAGAACTCACAGAGGCCTTATAGGACAGGCTAGAACTCACAGAGACCTTATAGGACAGGGTAGAACTCACAGAGGCCTTATAGGACAGGGTAGAACTGCCTCAGGTAGCAATTTCAGAGAATAGAAAGCCCTGTCTTTCTCCCCAGGAGTGGCAGGTGGTTTCCAACACCTGACCAAAATGTAACCACTACACCACCAGGGCTACCTTCTAGTATACTAGAAACACATATTGAGAAGTATCCACTCCTAATTTTTTTCCACTCCTAATTTTTCTCCCCATATTTATTTTCATACTATATAGCCACAGTAAACTTCTAAAATTATAAGTGAATATTTTGCTATTGAAAGCTTTAGTGATGCATTAATGACTTAAGTGATTTTTCATGTGATTTGACAAATCAACATAACAACATAAATCAACATTAATTACTCAAATAATTGTTCATGTGATTTTTTAAAATCTGCTTTGGAGGAAATATGGGAGGAGAGAAGAAAAGAATTGAATGAAACTTTTCCAGCTTTAAATATTTCACTCCAAAATATTGGCTCAGGAGCATTGGATCTGATCTCAAAGATTTATTCATTGGGCTATACTAAAGTCCGTAAATCCTGGGTCCAAAATAAAATCACGTTCCAACTCCACCATTTATTTTACTTTAAAATGTCTCTGCTGTTACATGTTTCTCTCCCTGTTGCCAGTTGGGACCAGAGTCTTCTAGTTGGAAGACTTCTGGTTTTTTCTTCCTCGTCCATTAAGCCCAGAATATGAATATGTGAATTCTGAAAAACTAGAGTGGATGTTCCTACCATCTTAATCAAACCACTGCCTTTATCATGAAGAAGTATGTAACAGTCAACTAAGTCCACATGGAAGAAACACATCAGCGTGGTTGATCCAAAGACGACAATAGCAAAACTCAAATATGACCAAGGGAGATGTGTCAGAGCCTCAATAGAGAACACCCAATTTGCAGAAGGTTATGGAGGACAGTGGGGGCCCAACACCCATCTGCAGTGTGTCTGGTCAGATTAAGTTGCTGGCAGATCCCCACTAGCCGTAGGCAAGGGCCTTGACAGTTTTACTATCAGATAGGGAAGACTGTAATCATGATTATACTGGATCAAACTTGGTACTTGATCAGTTGATCTCACTCTTGACCCAACCTGAAATTCTTCTAGGTGCAACTTTTTTTTGCCTTCAGATTCAAGTTTTTAAATTTCATTCTCTAGTAGATACTCTCCACACCTCACCCCTCCTCTAAGTAACCACTTTCCCATATAAATGCTATGACGAGAAGCAGCTTTGGTCAGGAGTGGAAGCAGCGAAAAACAAACAAACCACTGCTGCTGCTTTGAAAAAACAGACACACACCAGTTTCACCAGTTAGATTCAAGCACAATCCTGCGCAAGGTATGTTCATGTTTTCAGTGTTTCTGAAACGGGGCCAAGGAGGCTGAAGGTCAAGGCTGGTCCTGCTAGATCAATCCTAAGGGTGTGCTCAGCTTCACATTACCCGGAGGCCTTGGATGGAAGACTAAGGTGTTGAAATCCCAGGTGGTCCTGGCTCCACCGATGCCTGTAGTGCAGAATTTACGGCAGGCAGTCTTGTTTGTCCAGCTCATCAATAGACACTCGGGTGATGCTGTTCTGGAGCAGCATCTCCAGGGCCGTGTGGTGGCCCTCGGTGGCGGCCCTCTGGTCCATGTTGCGGAAGCGCTGGCGCTGGATGCTCGGTTTCGGAATGTCCAGTTTGGAGACGCAGGTCCAGCAGCCACGGCCATCGTAGTTAAAGAGCACGGGGCAGCAGTCATGACCGGCAGCCACGATGCTGTTCTCCGAGACAAATGACACCCCCCGGAGTGGCAGGAACTCGGTCTTCAGAGTGGAAACCTGCACGCTGGAGGAGGCATCAGCCAGGGACACGGGCACCCAGCCACCAGAGCCGCTGCCCCCAAACTCTGACATCAGCTGACCAACAGGCATCTTGCTGCCCCATGGCGTACTGGCTGGCTCTTCATCCACTTCTTTAATGGAGGCAGAGAACACCCTGCACTTGAACTAGCAGGAGCCTGCCGCCAGCAGCACGTTGTTAGGATGCCAGTCCAGGCTGCGTGAGGATGTGCAGCGATCGGATCGGCTTCTTCACGTGCTTGCTCACCCACCAGTCAGTTTCGAACTCGAAGTAACTGACCGAAAGGAGACGTGCTCCGCTCCCCACCGCGAACTTGATCTCTAGAGGGGACCACTTCACGAACGTGGCTGCCGGGTTAACCCTCAGGATCACCAGGGTGGCTTCCAGACACGTCCTTCTGACTCCAGGCGTGGGCATTGCGGTCTGCCCCGCCGGGGACAATGCGGTCGCTCTTGGGTGCCCAGTCGATGCCTGTGATGTGCCCATTGTGCTCTTTGAGCTCGTGAGCTTTCACCCACTGGCTCCTGTTCTTCTTGTAGATGTGAACTTCATGATTATTGGGCTGAGGGCGATCTGGGTTCGATCCCTGTTCCAGGCAGGACAGGTGTGGCTCTAGTAAAAACTGATGCAGGGACATTATTCGTAGTGTCTCAAAAGGCAGAGAGCTGGGATCAGGGCAGACCAGGCCAGCTCAGAGCGGAGAATTCTCAGACTCTGGTCAGTCCACACCAACAGGCTCCAGCCTAGGTGCAACTATTTCTTGCTAGTTCCAACACAATAATTTCTTCCCTGGCCTTGTAAATATTCACGGTGGTCTTTGCTTTCTTACTCACTATTTGTATTTTTATCTTTGTATTCCGTACTACTTTATTTTGTGTCTGTTTTTGATTGCTTCTGTTGGATTTTCCAGTTTGTGAAGCACAGAAGGAGTAGAGATAAGAACTGCTGCAAGGGTTTATAGGAGAAGGAGGGGTGGGCGAGGGGGTGGGGAGAGAAACCAATGTGTGTGGGAAGGAAGAGGGAGCACTAGAACTGATGGTGATTACACAACTTATTTTAAAAGTGATTTAACCATTGATGATGGAGGAGGGGGAGTGTTCTAAAATTGATTGTGGGGATAATTGTACAACTCTTCTTCATAATGCCTGAACTATTGAATTGTTTGATGTGTGGATTAGTGCCAATAAAACTGGTGAGGAAGAAGGAGAAGGAGAAGAAGGAGAAGGAGAACTGAAAACACCAGCAGAATGGGCAGTAAAGCCTGGAGAGAAAACCCTCTGACATAGTGGGAGGCCTGCGCGGCAAGGACACTGTCTTGATCACCCCACGTTTCCAGCATGAGCTCCGCGAATTGCAATAAATGCCATTCTCCATTTCCAGACAACTTAATGTGTTAAAAAAAAAAGTTCCCATTCCTCAATAGAAAAAAAGAACATGAACCTATGGTTCTTGTGAAAGCTATCATTTTTAATGACCTCAACATTGAGTCCCAAATTTAGAAAAATTAAGGTAGACCCTAAGAAATTTTAAAGCTATAACAACCTGGAAATACAATATCATTGTTAAGACCCTGCATATAAATGGGCAATAATCAGTGGGAATTGAGACAGTACGAATAGCTGAGAAGTCATTCATGAAAGAGGCGTAGGTATGGGATTTAAGAAAAGGCACCTGGCATTTCTCTGGGCGAGGAATGCTTGGGATCAAGGAACTGTGTTCAGGTTGAAGATGTCTACAGGTGAAGCAATTTACACCTGCAAACCAGCCATAAAGTACCAAAGTTAGAATCAATTCATCTGATAGAGATCGTGGAATTGAGATCAGAAATAAATCATATTTTAACCCGAATTAGGTTCTATTGACTAAAAAATGCCTCAATGTATACATAGAAAAGGGCACACAATACATACCTAATAATGAATAGTTCTATTATTACTATTAGTTTGTCTTTTTATCAAGGAGTTTCTTAGACTTTGTACTAGTGGAGTTGTAGATTCCTGGGTGGCATAACCAGTTTGCTCTCAGCTGTCAACTGGAAGGTTGGCAGTTTGGAACCACCTAGCAGTGCCACGAGGAAAATTTTGATGACCCGTTTTTGTAAAGATTGCGGCCAAGAAACTCTTTTGGAGCTCAGGTGTAGCCTGTAGCACACGGAGGCACCATGACTTGGAATCTACTCAGTGCTGATGGATTTGTTTTGGCTTTGTGTTGGTGCTACTATCTGACCACATGGATGGTCACGTAGGCTGAGTGTTGATACCATAGGGGCATAGGCTGAGACAACAGGTCCGAGACGCCATGCGAGACTCTGGGTGGGATTGATCACCTTCACTTTGAGGGCCAGTTTTTTTACTTTAGCATAAAAACATTTCTAGTTTATGTTCGTGTTTACACCACATCCACCCACGATAGCAAAAAGAAAAAGAAGAAAAGTCAAGATCCAGAAAGACCTGTTTGTAAAGGGCTGGATAAAGAAACTTTGGTACATGCATGCACCGGAATACTATGCATTCATAACAAAAGTGATGTGTATGGTAAGTACCTCAGGTCATGGGCAAATTTGGAAAACATTGTGCTTGGCAAAGTTAGTAGTCTCATAAAGACAAATACTATGTGGGACCACTACTGTAAAAAGAAAAAATGGTTTTCAACCAACAGATGTAGATTTTGATGGAATAGGGAGGCTGGAGGAAGGGTGGAAACAAAATGTGGGGAGAGAACACTTTTTAAAAATTTCCAGTTCTCAGCAAATACATAAAAATTTAATGAGCACAGTAAAAGCAAATATGATATACTATGTCAGTCTAGTTCCAATAGGCACTTTTCCTTAGAGTGATAAATACAGATCTGATGACCATATTTTCACAGTCAAAAATTCAGACATATGGTATGAAAATGAGACAGCATATTTGAAACCACAACTGTTCAAGGAAATTCAGGCTATATGGTCACCATATGTAAAGAAAACAGGGAAATGTATCTATGTGCAGGAAAAAAAACAAAACAAAACAACTAACGCCTCCACTCCATGAAGTGATAGGATAGGGCATTGCTAGGGTAGCAAGTCATCTTGTCTGGCCCCCTCACTGTGCCAAGAAAACTTCTAGCCCCAAGGAGCCATAGAAACGTTCTCCAACTAAGTTTTAGCTCTACCTCAGGACTTTCTATGGATAGAATCTTTGTCAGGGCTGTGTGTGTGTGTGTGTGTGTGTGTGTGTGTGTGTGTGTGTGTCTTGTAATGGACATACTGTAAAGACCTTTAAAATGATTCCATCATTTTGAAAGGCCTCTAACAGAATGAGAAGGATTATTTTTACCAGAGATATTTAGTAGGATACCACAGTCTTTTAAAAAAAA
>NW_022103901.1:45047298-45055002 GCF_000313985.2 Echinops telfairi | reverse complement strand
AGGAGGTTATATGTAGATCCTTGTAATTGGTTCCCCATGTCCACCCCACCCTACCTCTACCTTCCCGGTATTGCCACTCTCACCACTGGTTCTGAAGGGATCATCCGCCCTGGATTCCCTGTGTTTCCAGTTCCTATCTGTACCTGTGTACATCCTCTGCTCTAGCCAGATTTGTAAGGAAGAATTGGGATCATGATAGTCGGGGTGGGGTGGGGGAAGTAGCATTTAGGAACTAGAGGAAAGTTGTATGTTTTATTGTTGCTGCATTGCACCCTGACTGGCATGTCTCCTCCCCGAGATCCTTCTGTAAGGAGATGTCCAGTGGCCTACAAATGGTCTTTGGGTCTCCACTCTGCACTCCCCCTCATTCACAATGATATGATTTTTTGTTCTGATGATGCCTGATACCTGATCTCTTTGACACCTCGTGATTGCACAGGCTGGTGTGCTTCTTCCATGTGGGCTTTGTTGCTTTTGAGCTGGATGGCCGCTTGTTTACCTTCAAGCCTTTAAGACCCCAGATGCTATATCTTTTGATAGCCAGGTACCATCAGCTTTCTTCGCCACATTTGTTTATGCACCCAGTTGTCTTCAGTGATCAGATACCACAGTCTTTACTACCAAGCCATAACTAAAATATTGGGAGAAGTCAGATCACTTTCTTCACCAATTTCCATTTCATATTCCATGCCATACTCAGTTTCTGAATTTATTTATATTTCTTCATAAAAGAGAAAGATGGATAATAGAGGGAGAGACCAGAGGAAGTAACAACATGAGGTTCCCACAAGAGCTTCAGATTGTTAATCAAATATTTAGAAGTGAAATATTTTTACCCTTTTTGCTTTAGAGACATAAATTGGCACAGAAATTATTTTAAATTAGGCTAGTACACATCAATAATTGTCAAAATGGAATCCCCAAACCAGCAGTATATTAGACCAGGTTGACTAGAGAAACAAATTTAAGGATGCTCGTATATGTGTAAGAGATAGCTTAAATCATAGAGCAATTCCATATTGAGGAAACATACCAGCCTAGTCCAGATCAAGTCCATAAGTCTGACAGTAGCCCATATGTCCGATACTATCTATAAATTCCTCTTCAGACTCATGCGGTACACACAGTGATGCCAAACGCAGGAAGATCACAAGCTGGTGGGTGAAAAGTTTTGTGGATCCAGTGGCAAAGGAAGAATCTCAGAGCTGGTGAGGGTCTCCACGTGGATCATCAACAACAAGGTGAAGCAGAGAGAGAGTGTGACCCACCACCTGGGAGAAAGAGAGGAAGTTCCCAGAATCCTCATGAGAAGGCCACACCCACCGGGAGGCATTATCAGGATGTGACCTGATTGACAGACTAGACCTATTTATCAAGTTGACATGAAATTATGTAACTACCATTAGCAGCGTCAGGATCACCTTGAGAGAAATACAAAAAAATTCAGGCCCATCCTAAGCCGATGAAGTCAAAAACTCTTGAGACCTAGAAATTTGTGTTTTGATATACCTGACAGGTAATCCAAGAAGCCCTGGTAGAGTAGTGGGTTACAAGTGGGTTTTCTAACTGCAATGTCAACAGTTCAAAACCACAAATTATTTGGTGGGAGAAAGGCAAAGCCTTCCACTCCTGTGAAGAGTTACAGTCGAGGCAGCCCACAGGGCAGTTCTTCCCTGTCCTGTAGAGTTGCTATGAGTTAGAATCCACACAGTAGGAGTGAGATTTTTGAGGGACTTTAACAGGTCACTCAGGAGCCCCTAAGATACTACAGAGGAACATTGGACTGCTGACCAAGCTGCTCTACAGGAGAAAGATGAAGCTCTCTTTTTCTGTAAACATTTGCAGCCTTCGAAACCCTATATAGAGCATTGACTCAGAATCAACTTGATGGCAGTGAATTTGTTGTTAACGGGTAATTCTAACATGGGGTTCACAGTTGGACTGCTAACTGAAAGGTTGGTGACTTACACACAGCAAAAAGAAAGACTCCTTGATCCTGTACCGGCCTCACATCCTCACAGTCATTGCTATGTTTGAGTGCATGATTGCAGCCGCTATGTCAATCCATCTTATTGAGGATGTTGCTCATTTTTACAGACTCTACCAAGCATGATGTCCTTTTCCAGAGACTGGACCCTTCAGATAATATGTCCAAAGTACATGAGAGGAAGACTTGATAGCTTTGCTTCTTTTTTTTATTTAATCATTTTCTTGGGGGCTCATGCAACTTATCACAATCCATCCATGCATCCGTTGTGTCAAGCACATTTGTCCATTTGTTGCCATCATCATTCTCAAAACATTTACTCTCTACTTGAGCCCTTGGTATCAGCTCCTCACTTTTCCCTTCCCTCCCCTATGCTCCCTCCCTCACGAAACCTTGATAGTTTATAAATGATTATTGTTTTTTCATGTCTTATACTGTCTGATGTCTCCCTTCACCTACTTTTCTGTTGTCCATCCCCCCCCCCCCAGGGAGGCGGTTATATGTAGATCATTGTGATTGGTTCCCCCCTTTCCCACACTTTCCCCTTACACTCCTGGTATTGCTACTCTCATTATTGGTCCTGAGGGTTTATCTGTCCTGGATTCCCTGTGTTTCCAGCTCTTAACTGTACCCATGTATATGCTCTGGTCTAGCCGGATTTGTAAGGTAGAATTGGGATCATGATAGTTGCAGGGAGGAAGCATTTAGGAACTAGAGGAAATTTGTATGTTTCATGATTGCTGCATCACATCCTGACTGGCACGTCTCCTTCCCAAGACCCTTCTGTAAGGGGATGTCCAGTGGCCTACAGGTGGGCTTTGGGTCTCCACTCCACACACCCTGTCATTCACAATGGATATCTTTGCTTCTAAGGAGCATTCTGGCTGGCTGTCTTCGAACATAGACTTGTTTGTTCTTCTGGCTAACCAATGTGTCAAGACTGGATGTTGTGATGGAGCAGTGAACTACTGAACACTTTGTACCATTGGGATATTCCACAGCTTTGCCAACGTCACATGATCAGGCTTCCAACTTAAAAGTTAAGGTCATGAGAAATGTTTACATGATATTATCTAATCAACTCCCCCTAAATTTCTTCATAAATGTCAAATGTTACTATATATATGCCGAGAATAGCGAATTTTTTCACCATTTAAGTTGTTCAGGTGAGGGTGCAGGTGCTAAAATGATTCTGGATTTGCATTTATACAATTCTGATTTCTGAGATTAGATGAGATTGTTTCCTTTGTGTCTCCTATTAAGTCATGTATCAGGCCTATTAAGACATTTCTAAATGATCCTGGGTGCATGTAGCAGTTTTATCATCTACTAGAGGGCTCCAATATGTTTATGTAAAATTTCTGTTAACCCCTCGGGACCAATATTGAGAGTAGCCATACCAGGAGAGTAAGAGGAAGGTGGGAGTGGAAAGGGGAAACAGATCGCAATGATCTACCTATAACCTTCTCCCAGGAGGAGGGACAACAGAAAAGTGGGTAAAGGAAGACATAGATCAGTACAAGACATGAAAAAATAATAGTAATTTATAAATTACCAAGGGTTCATGAGGGAGGGGGGGAGGGGAAAATGAGAAGCTGATACCAAGGGCTCAAGTAGAAAGAAAATGTTTTGAAAATGATGATGACAACAAATGTACAAATGTACTTGACACAATGGATGGATGTATGGATTGTGATAAGAGTTGTACAAACCACCAATAAAATTATTATTTTTTTTTTAAATTCTGTTATCTTTGAATACCATTTTTGATGAATTTTTGAAAACCCTCTTCAAGTGCTCTGAAAATGTGTTTGCTCCATTTAAATCTATTTATAACCTCCATGTTTCAAAGATAATATTTAGTGATCATAAAACTTACTCAAGTGCATAGGATAGATTATTATTACTCCCATTATGTAAACTCATTTAAAATTCAGATTTTAAGTAATTTGTAATTTAGGAATAAGAGAAATATAGACTAAAATATATTCGTTGCTTATCTTTTAACTAGCACTTGACTACTGAAGAACAGCTAACACTAGATTCTTCAAAGTTCTCCTTTTATTATGAACAAAATAAATCCTAACTTACTCTGCCATTTCCAATGGAAGACGAATGTATGGAGTTGTACGAAAGAGTTTCACAAAGTTTATTTTTAAATTCCATAATCATTTAATAGCCTTTTCCACAAACTTTTTAAAACCCTATCATATATGCATACAATTAATTATTTTATCATTTGCTGATATTAAAGTCTATTGGGACTCAAAATTAATATACCTCAACACTTTGACCACTAACTCTTTCCTGTCTTCTTTCTGTCTCTTCCTATCTTCCTTTTAGAACGGTAGAGATCAGAGAGGAATAAATTTACATGAAATTTGTAATAGCCAACACTCAATATGGTCTCCCATGATCTGTGCCTTCCCAGATCCATACTTTTCCTCCACCATTCACTCAGAGCAGGTCTTTGTGACCAATAAAGTATGGTGAAGATCCGTGCATCACTTCCAAAGTGAGATTATAAAAGGCATTGCAATTTCTTCCTTAGCCCTTTGGATTGCTGCTCCTTCTACATCAGCCTTCAGGTTGTGAAGACAATCCCTAGTCCCATGGTGAAGTTCACATAGATGAAACCAATATGCCAGCCCTGTAAATAAGCCATCTTGGAATTGGCTCCTCTAGCCCCAGTTAAGTGTTCAGATGATGGCAGTTCCATCCAACTGCTTCACTCCAAACTTGTGAGAAAGGCTGAGCAAGAAACACAGAGATAGACCATTGCCAACTCCTGCTCCATAGACTCCATGAAAAACAAAAACCACACTCGCTGTGATCAAGTCCATTCAGACTCCTAGTGGCCCTAACATATTATCCCATAAGCTAATTGACATTAACAAACTATCCCACTAAATTTGGGGATGATGGATTAAGCAATAAGAGTTAGCTAATACAAACTCTATAAAAGAAAAAGAGTTAGCACCTTTCCTACACAGTTGCTGAAGTCAAAATGGGTGCATAAGCAAATGTGGTGAAGAAAGCTGATGGTGCCGGGCTATTAGAAGATATAGCATCTGGGGTCTTAAAAGCTTTAAGTTGAACAAGCGGCCTTCTAGCAGAGAAACAACAAAGTCCACATGGAAGAAGCACACCAGCCTGTGAGATCACAACAGGATCAGGTATCAGGCATCAGAAGACCCAAAACAAACATATCAATGCAAACAAGATGGACCGGAGTGGAGACCCAAAACCCCTCTGTAGACAAATGGACATCCCCTCACAAATGGGTCACAAGGAAGGGACGAGCCAACCAGGGTGCAGTATAGCACCAAGGAAACACACATCGGTCCTCTGGTTCTTTAATGCTTCCTCTCTCCTCCCCCACTATCATGACCCTAGTTCTACCTTACAAATCTAGCTAGACCAGACCATGTACACTGGTTCAATAAGAGCTCTCAACACACAGAATCAGGAACAGAAATGGGAGCAGTGATACAATGGGGGTAGGGGATAGGTGGGGAGGAAAAGGGGGAGAAAAGGGGAACTGATTGCAATTATCCATGTATAATAGCCACACACCCACACCTAGGGGACGAACAACAGAAACGTGGGTGAAGGGAGACAGCGGATGGTGTAATGTCTGAAAGTAATAATAATTTTTCATTTATCAAGGGGCCATGAGGGTGGGAGGGCAGAGGGGAGGATAAAAGAAGAACTGATACCCAGGGCTCAAGTAGAAAGAAGTTTTGAAACCGATGATGGAAACACATATACAAATGTACTTGATACTATTAATGTATGGATTGTTATAAGAGCTGTAAGAGCCCCCTGTAAAATGATTTAAAATAAAAAAGGAAGAGGAGTTAGAACTTAAGGGTAAAAAAATTCAAAGCTTGTTTGTTTAATAAATTTTTAACCCTTTGAGTATTTAGAGCTTACAGAAATGATCCTCTTCTGTAAACTGATATAGCTGTACCAGTTTTTCTTCTGTACTGTTTAAAGAAAACTGAGAGGTATACAAAAACACATGCTCAATCACTATTTATCTATAGTTGAGTAGCCCTGATGAGCTAAGTGTTGGACCCTTTACTGTAATGCTAGGTCATCAATTCAAACCCACCAACTGCTGCAAGGGAGGCAGATAAAGCTATCTGCTCCATAGATATTGATTTACAGTCTAGGAAACCTACTGTAAAGCCAGTTGTATTCTCTCCTACAAGGTCATTATCAGTCAATATTAACTCCACAGCAGTGGTTTTGTTGTTTTGTGTTTCCTTTAACTATAATTAAGAAACAAACTTCATCCATTATATTTTTTTTCTTCAATAATCAGGACTACTGGTTTTTAATTATTTTTTTAAGCTTTAGTCATCCATGCTTATATTAGTTAAGATATGAGTAGACCTTTTAGTTTATTTATTTCATCATATGAGTTATTCTTGCCAAGGTAATGATTATATATATTAATTAAAACTAGCTAATTGTAATGCAAATACTTCAGTGCTGTATAGTAAAATTACTATTAACATCTTTCAGAACACATTTGAGTTAAGTTTATAATTTTGGCTTTCAAAATATGACTAGCCAGATACCATTACATTAGGCTGACTATTATTGTCCATCTTAATCTTAAGCTCATTACATGATGATGGTTTTTACATGGGAATAGCTTGAAGAAAAACATTGTGTGGCTTTTAGATAGAATGAAAAAATTAGGTCTCAAGCAAAATATCATGGAGTACTTCAGAGAAAAATGTGTTAATTTTACCTTACATCCTCAGTCCGACCATTCTGGTGAGTGTTTGGTTGAAAGTCACCCAACATTTATTCAATGAGCATTATTCACTTTCAGTGAGTGCCTCATGTGCATGCTCATTGCTCAGATGGACTGAACACTATTCAAAGCACACAGCATAGAACAAAGCACAAGACAAAGGCTCTGATCTCAGGAAGTTTACATTTGCATTTGAGAAATCGCCAATAGACAAACAAATACTATAAATAATTTGAGATATTGATAAATACCAAGGTTTTGTTTGTTTTTTAAGCAGGGTAAAAGGATAGAGAGCCATCTATTTTAGGTAGAGAGTCAGGGAAGTGACATTTGACCTGAGATTTGGACTATACCAGAAATCAATATAGGAGAAGAACATTGAAGGTAGACCAAGATCAAGTTTGAAAGCCATAGCAAAAGAGCTTGAAGTGTGAGAACTTAGAGTAATTGATTAGAGGAAGGCAAGCAGAGAGCAAGCATGTGATGGGAAAGGTAGATATAAGCAAAAGATAAAGTTGGAGGACTGAAAGGGAAACTTGAAGGCCGCTGGTGAATTTTTGGTAAGGAAGCTCTATGACCTGATTTATTTTTTAAATATATCTTTGGCAGCTGCATGGAGATTGAGCTGAAGGTGACAAGGACAAAAAGAAAGCAAGACAACGTGATAGAATATTGTAGTTTAGTAAAAAATTATATTTGGGGTGTAAGAGTAATAATAGAGAACGTAAGAACTAATGGGTTAAAGAATGATTTTTTGTTTAAGAAGAGGTCTGCAACTGTCAGTGTGGCATGTATTACTGGAAGCTCTTCATCCCTCTTATTAACTCACTTGTGGTCCATTTCCTAGTCTTTGTCAACATGGGAAACCACGATGCTTATGGATCAGGGGACCTAGAAACCTAACTTTTTGGAATCTGATACACAACCACACCCACACATAGTCCCT
>NW_022103901.1:45044898-45046604 GCF_000313985.2 Echinops telfairi | reverse complement strand
TGACACAGAATATAGAAGATCACAGGCCAGTGGGTAGAAAGTCTTTGGATCCAGTGGCATTGGAAACATCTCAGCGCTGGTAGGGGTCTCTGCATGGCTTCTCCAGCACCCAGGGATGCATCTAGGTAGGTCCATGGATCTTGTCAGCTGCTATGTCTCCCAAGGTGTGAGCAGAGAGGTGGGATAAGGCGATGCTCACACAGAAGCCTCATTGGCTATGACCTGATTGACAGGCTAGACTCCACCCCTACCTGTTTACTCCTCAGATTGACAATTATATAACTACCACACCATGCTAAGTTTGAGGTGTTGTTATTGATTTGATTGTGGAAAAGGCAGAAAGGCATTTGGAAGTCTGAAACACAATGATGCTGAACTAGGGTTATGAGTTTAAAAGTCACCTGTAAATAAGTGGTATGTAAAGTCCTGAGGACATGCGATTACAATATGTGAATATAAGTGGGAAGAAGTCTGAGAAGTGAGCTTTGGGGCATATCAACATTTTGAGGTCCATAAGTAGCTGGCATCCAGAGAGAGTAAAAAAATCAGAGAGCCTGGTACCAAATGAGGAAAATGTTTCAGGAACAAGTGAGTGATCTGTTGTGTCAAACATTACTGAGAGAGCTAGATAATTGAGTACCAAAAATTAACTTTTGAGTTTGGCAAACTGAAGGTTATAGCTGATGTGGGCAAGAGTGGTTTCCTTAGAGTGCCAGAGATAAAGTCTGGAGGAATGTGGTGAGAAAAGAATGTGAGTAGACACCATGAGCATGCTTAGGAATTTCCTAGATGGAAAACCCAAACACCGTGAGAAACCTAGCTAGAACTGCTGATTTCCTCACATTTCTTATATTCAGGTTACGAAGTTTCAGATAACTTTTCAGCTCCAAAGTTCTGAGTTTCTATGCCCAAAAGACATCTTAGGAGGGAAAGCCTGAAAGATAAAATGACTGAAAGACACTCTCTGAATCACTCGGGGCCCAGAAATGGGGTCATCATAATTGACTAGAGGTTCTATTAACATTATGTGCATCAAATATCCATGAAGCGATCATGAATAATAATAGATGCCTAAATTCATGATTTAAATTTTCTATGAGGAGAACAATTTATATCCATTTGTTTGTGTATAGCCATTTCTGTGGCTCAAAGAAGTATCATGATTGTTTTCTAAGAGAAAGAAGTGAGTCTTAAAATACATTCATGTATATCTACCCTTGTCCTCCAAGTCTCAATTTATCTCAGGACTGGATGAACCACAACAGTTAATTGTATGGAAAATTACCTTCGACCTATTATAGTTTGTGATGGCCATGATGATTGAAATGAAAATAATAGCAGTAGTAACGGCTATCAGCATAACATTTTAGGATTTATAAAGCCTTCTCACAAACACTATTTCATTTGTTTTCATTGTTGTCATTACTTGCTATCAAGTCAGCCTTGATTGATGGAGACCACTTTATGCACAACATGTGGCCCAGACCTGTGCCACCTTTATCATCGTTGGGGGGCTTGAGTCCACTGTTATGACTATTGTGTCAAAAAGAAATGCTACCAGAATAAGCAGACTTCAACCAGCCTGCTTTGGACATGTCATCAGAAAGATCTATCAGGAGAAAAGGACAGGTTTGGCTAAATCAAATGAAAATGAGGAAATTCAATCCTATCGACCATTTAAAATTCTCTTTCACACGGATTTTTTT
>NW_022103901.1:45032659-45043077 GCF_000313985.2 Echinops telfairi | reverse complement strand
GGGCTATGGGTCAGTGAGGGATGTCATGTCTCATAGTGGGGCCGGCCATGCTTTCACACACATTTAATTAGTGATTCAACCTTGATAGTTTGAGCATGACTCATCTACCCAACCGTCTGCCTGCCTTGATTTGACTTTTAAAACAAATGTTTGCAATTCATATTGTCAGACTGTGGGTTTGGAGAGGATTTGAATCAGCCTCTGAAACTGCTGGCTCAGATCATGAACTGACAGTGCTGACGCTGCTCTCACGATGGTTTTCCCACGTCGATCTTAACTGAATGTGCAACGCGAGCATGGCCTATTTCATGCTCTTGTGGTTGTTTCGCAGGCTGTCCTTCTCAGCAGTGACCCTTCGGCGAGGTGGCCTTCCTATGGACTCCGTCAGTTTGCTCTGTGTGTCCCATACACAGCACTCTGAAGGCACACCATGCATCACAGGCATGTACGCTTCTCAGCATGAATCATGCAAACTCGGTGAACCGTAAACCTGTCCCTGTGGATATGAGCTTGTTGGTATTTTAGACTTTGGAAATAGTCTGAGAAACATTAAACCCAGATTTTTTGAGGTTAGTCCAAATTATATTTTTAGACAAAAGGAAAAAAAATATTATGTCTCCTAAGGAAACTTGTAACCACAAACAGTAAATTTAAAAGGTATTAAATATTTGTTTCCCTCCCACAGCCCCTACTTGTGCATACTTTAAGTCCCTAGTTCCTCTCGCCAGAAAATAAGTGCTAGACTGCAGATTGGTTGATTAGGCCTGTGCAAATCCGTTTCTTACATGAAAAGTATTTTAAAAATGTATCGTTGGTATTAGGTGCCATAGGGTTGGTCCCAACTCACAGCAACCCTGTGTACAACAGAGCGAAATACTGCCCCGTCCTGTGCCATCCTCACAATGGTTCTTATGTCCGACCCCATTGTTGCAGTCACTGTGTTAACCCATCTAGTCAATGGCCTTAAAAATGTATACTTGCCTTTATAAAAGGGTTAAACTTACGTAACTTTCGCAACCTTTCTTCATTCTCAAGTTCAATAACCTACTTAATATTCATACTAGTAAAATTTTAAATATATATTTTACCTCTCATGGGCCTACAAAATGCCTGTGTTAAATTGTTCCACTTAATAGGAGGAACATAGACTTCAACTCACCTGCTCAAGGTAGCGGCGTAACTTCCTGCTTCCACTCTAGGCTGCTCTGTGTTAACTCAATCTGTCCGGGCGGAAGCTCAGTCGTGAAGGATGGCTAATTCCACCCATCCTGTCCTTTGAGAGGCAGCTGTGAGCAGGGGAAATCCATGTCATGACTTCAGGGAACAAGATGTGTGGCCCTCGTTGGCCACGTTGCCTTGTCCCCCTGGGTTCTCACTCAGTCTCTGTCCATGTTGCAAGACCCCTTTCTCATCTTGATTCCAGGATTTTCAGGCTGTTTGTCCTTCTTCTTCCACATCCATGGAGACTCTTGGAAACACCTGGCTCTCCTCTGTGCCATGTTCTGCCATTGAGCAAGCCGTCAGCGGGCCTGAACCACAGTGTACTTGCAGTTCTATTCTGACTACCTCCTTCTCCGTGTACCAGATGAAAATATAGTGTCTCTGATTTGGTATTCTCCCTCAAATCTTCTGAGATTTCCATGTTCTCTTTTATACCTGATCCCCCAGAGAAAGAGAACCATTCCCTCATCCCCTCTACATTTTCCCAGGAAGTGCTCCCCAGCTCAAGAGGGATTTTGCTGGATCCCTCGAAAGAAAGAAGCTGTGACTACACTGTATCTAACATCTGCCTCCTCTTGAGTGTGCTGCGAAATTCTTTTCCCCGGTGTTTCCAGACAGACTCTAGCTATTCAATGTCCCATGATGGGAGAACAAGAAAAGCCTTTTCTATTTCCTCCCACAGGTATCTTGTTCTTGAAATTGAAATCCAGAACACGTGTGCCCTTTGTTTTTCTTAGGACTCCCAGCATATATTTTGAAGGTCAAAGTTGAGTGATGATTTCCTTTTTTCTCATGGAGTTCGGCCCTTCCCAAGAGTTATGGATGACTCCGCCTCGGTAGTTGGAGAGATGCAGGGCAATAAGAAGTGCTGAGGTGGAAATGTGCTGCCTAATGGTTAGAAATATTATCTGGTGTATTGTTTATTCTTATCCATTCTTTAAATGGAAAGGCCAACTTGGACATCCAGGAGTTCTCAAAAGTTAACTTTGAACTGAAACTCGGAATCTCTCCATTCTCGTTTCCTCTCATTTGTAAATTACTTATAAATTATAATGCTAAAATAAAAAGTACTTTTTTTGCTTTCTAAAACACTTTTCCATGGAATATGTCTCTCCCATATTGGTTTCCAAAGATTCTGTCTTTGCCCCCCAAGCAACAGCATTTCTCCCACTGGGAATGTCACCAATGAGTCCCCATGCTCTTGGGTCCTCTCTAGGAATCCTCTGCCTCATTGACACATATGACCTTGAGCTTCTTTTTCTCCACTTAAAATCCTACTCACAGGATATATATATGGGCGGTGCCGTGGTTCAAGCCTTGGACGATTGGAGTCCAGCAGCTGCTTGGAAGGAGAAAAGTAAAACCATCTGCTTCCATAAAGACTCACAGCCTCGTATTGGCCTATGTACATAAATTAATATGGCAGTACACTAAGGTAGTGGATGGGATTTGGGCTTCTGCTCAAGCCTTCCCTCAATGAAAGAACACTTTGTTCTTACAAACTGGCTTTCTGTGATGCACACCTTCCCTGCACAATCGCTGACGACAAATGTGTGCATAAGCAAATGTGGTGAAGAAAACAGATGGTGTCTGGCTATCAAAAGATATAGCATCTGGGGGTCTTAAAGGCTTGAAGTTAAATAAGTGGCCATCT
This sequence comes from Echinops telfairi, assembly GCF_000313985.2. Taxonomy (NCBI): domain Eukaryota; kingdom Metazoa; phylum Chordata; class Mammalia; order Afrosoricida; family Tenrecidae; genus Echinops; species Echinops telfairi. Next base: position 45,040,202 of record NW_022103901.1, on the reverse strand, counting down.
AGCAGAGAAGCAGCAAGCCCACAGCCTGTGCAATCATGAGGTTTCGACAGGTTCAGCTAACAGGCATCAGAAGACCCAAACAAACAGAAACCATATTTTTGAGAACGAGGAAGGTCAGAGAAGAGACCCAAAACCCATCTGTGGACAATGGGACATCCCTCACAGAAGGGTCACAAGGAATGGATGAGTCAACCAGGGTTCAGTATTTCTATGGTTCCTGGAGGCTTCCTCACCCCGCAGTATCATGGCACCAGTCCAGCCTTTCACTGCAAGCTGGACCAGAGCATGTGCACAGGTTCAGATAAAAGATAAGACCTCACAACACATGGAATCCAGGAACAGAAATGGAAGTAGCAATACAAGGAGAGTCGAGGAAAGGTGGAGAGAAGAGGGGAGGAAAGAGGAACCAATCTCAATGATTGACACATAACCACACACCCCCTAGGGGGATGAATAACAGAAATCCTGGGGGTAAGGAGACAGCAGTTGGTGTAATAAATGAAAATAATAATAATTTATCAAATGGTCAGGAGGGGGGGAGGGAAAAAGAGGAGCTGATACCAAGGGCTCAAATAGAAAGTAAATGTTTAGAAAATAATGAAGATAATATATGTACAAATATGCTTGATACAATTGATATATGGATTGTTATAAGAGCTGTAAGAGCCCCCAATAAAATTATCTTTTACTTAAAAAAATTTTTTTTAAGATTCACAGCCTTGGAAACCCCTTGGAGCAGTCTACTATGGTCACTCTAAGTCAGAATTGACGCAATGGCAATGACTTCAGGGTTTCTTAATAATATCGTACCACCATCTCTTTTTTGAACTAAAGAAATTCTCTTTTCACTCTTGTGTCAACACAAAATATTGTGTTCTTTTCGTTTCTTCATTTATCCTAGACATGCAAAATGATTAGAATTCTACTCATTCTTTCCTGATGAACAATTTTAGGCTTGATTGCTTTCTTGGGTTCTCTTATCCCATTCTTTAAAATAAGAATCTAATTTCCCTAGAGTTTTCATTTACAGGAAAAAAAACAAGTCTATTTTTAGGCATTAATTTAAAACTGACTTCATAAGAATCAAAAGCCATGTAAGATAAATCAATACTCAAATATCGATCCTCAGGAATTCTGATTATTTAAAATTTATTTATAATGTAATAATAATTGCTATTATTTATTGAGCATTTGCACTAGTGAGTCCCAAAGTGTGTGATACACCCCCTGGGGTCGCTGGCATGATCCAAGGTGGCTGCAAAAGCAGATACCTACACTTTATCCTAGATCATGAGCTAGTACATTCTTCATTGCCAAGATGTACTGAGTAATTGTTTTTCTGAAAAGGGGAAAAAAGGCCAAATAAGTGTGATAACCTCTGATTTACACCTCACTGAACTTAAAACACATAAAAATGTGATTCTTTACACAAAGGGGGTGATGTTGTTTGTTGGCTGGTTGGTTTGAAATAAACCTGTTTGCTGCTAAAGATTCCACATCATTTCAGTTTTTACTTCCTTTTTTTTTTTTAAGGAGCACACACCAAAGTGGTTTTTTGTTTTGTTTTTTTAATCTTAGAGGTTTGAGATCAATTATTGGATCATTTTAGTATCTAAAGCTAATCATTTTTTGCTCTTTCCGTGTAATTGAGACCCAAACTTAAGCCTCTAGGGAGCATGGGCTATCGGGCCAAACACTCAGATGACTGTTGTTAGGTGCCGTGGACTCAGCCTCCAACTCACGGTGACTCGATGCGTAACAGAATGAAACACTGCCGGGTGCTGCGCCATCCCCAGAATCCACGATGGGTGGTACCATTGTTTGTGTCATAGGGTGGTACCCTAGGGTTTTCATTGACTGATTTTCAGAAGTAGCGAGCTAGCCTTCTTAGTCTGTCTGAGTCTGAAAGATCTGCTGGAACTTGCTCAGCTTCATAATAATACAAAGCCTCCACTGACAGGCAAGAAGTGGCTGTGCATGCAGTTCATTGGCCAAGAACTAGACACATGGAAGTCAAAAAATGGTACTACTGAACCACTGATACCTATGATTGGTACCCTATAATCGATTATCACTTACTTCTCTAAAGAACTCTGGAAAATAAGGAGTATGGTCTGCTTTTCCTGTATTAGGAAACAGACGCTCAGAGACATCATGTCGCCTCCGGCCACACGTGGACTAATGGGTGGGGTAAGATTTGGAGGCACATCTGTTGTACGCTCTATAGAAGCATTACATCCAAATGTTTGAATCCATATGTGAATGGTGACAGGCTCTTTCTTTAATCAATCACAACCACACTGAAAGGAAATTAGGTGATGAGCAGGAGTTGCTGTTTTCTGGGGTGGGGGTGGAGATACTGGGTTGTGCTACAGGTGCAAACCAGTAAAGGCTGGGAGAGACTGTGATCTACTCAGAGATAAAACTATCAGGACTACTCTGTGGAATATGAATTAAAATAACTGATTACATCACAAATAAAGTTTTTGTTTTAGGTCAGTGCCAGGCAGAAAGAAATGTCTCTTACAGACTTTTGCCTCTCCTGGTCCTTAGAGGCTGACCACAGCCACTGAATGCTCTTGCCCAAATTCGCATCCATGAACTTCTTTGCTATCCACAGCAATTCTGGTGACAGCAACCCTACTGAGGAAGGAAGCATTGCAAATTTCTCTTATAGGGAATCTGTTTACTACATGCCTTCTTTTCAATATGAAATGTTGCAAACAGTAAATGCACAAGAAACATTTGCAAGAGAATGAGTAGTTAGAAGAACGAGTGGCTGATTCTTTGTATTTAACAGAGATGAACTTGATTTAACAGAGGACCGCTTTTTTAAAAAAATCATTTTAGTGGGGCTCGTACAACACTTCTCACAATCATACATACATCCATTGTGTCCAGCACATTTACACATTTGTTGCTATCATCGCTCTCAAAACATTTGCTTTTGACTTGAGCCTTGGTATCAGCTCCTCATTTTCCCCACCCACCCCGCTCCACCCTCCCTCATGAACCCCTATAAACCATTATTATTTTGTCATATCTTACACTGCTGAATGTCTCTCTTCACCCCCTTTTCTGCTGTCCATCCACCAGGGAGGAGGTTATATGTAGATCCTTCTAATCGGTTCCCCCTTTCTACCCTACCTTCCCTCCACCCTCCAGGTATTGACACTCTCACCACTGGTCCTGAGGGGTTTATCTGTCCTGGATTCCCTGAGTTTCCAGTTCCTATCAGTACCAGTGTACATCCTCTGGTCTAAACTGATTTGTAAGGTAGAACTGGGATCATGAGAGTGGGGGTGGGGCAGGGGAAGCATTTAAGATCTAGAGGAAAGTTGTATATTTCATCATTGCTACGCTGCACCTTGATTGGCTCATCTCTTCCCTGTAACCCGCCTGTAAGGGGTTGTCCAGTTGCCCACAGATGGGCCTGAGTCCCCAATCTGCATTCCCCCTCATTCACAATTATATGAATTTTTATTTCCTTGATGCCTGATACCTGATCCCTTCGACATCTCGTGATCTCACAGGCTGGTGTGTTTCTTCCATGTGGGCTTGTTTGCTTCTCAGCTAGATGGCCGCTTGTTTACCTTCAAGCCATTAAGACCCCAGATGCTATATCTTTTGGTAGCCGGGCACCATTAACTTTCTCCACCACATTTGCTTATGCACCTATTTGTCTTCAGCGATCATATTGGGAAGGTGAGCACACAATGATATGATTTTTTCTTCTTTGATGCCTGAAACCTGATCCCTTTGACACCTCATGATCACACAGACAGGTGTGCTTCTTCCATGTGGGCTTGGTTGCTTCTCAGCTAGATGGCTGCTTGTTTACAGACACTAGGTATATCTTTTGATAGCTGGGCACCATCAGCTTTCTTCACTACATTTGCTTATGCACCTATTTGTCTTCAGCAATCGTGTTGGGAAGGTGAGCATCATGGAATGCCAGTTTAATAGAACAAAGTGTTCTTGCATTGAGGGAGGACTTGAGTGGAGGCTCAATTCAGAGGATTGCTTCTTTCTATCATTTTTCTATAAGTAACATACTTTTATTTTACATGTAATATTTTTACATGAAGTACATTTTGTAAGTACATTTTATTACTCCAGAAAAGTCGTACTATACTTGACCCTTGGGAAAATTTTATACTTTTTGCTGCATCAGAACATTTCTCTCAGCCCATTTACCCAAGACGTTTTAATTGATCTCCATTTGTCAAGCATAAAAATGACGCTTCCCAGTTTCTTGGACCACATCATATGATCTCTAAACAAATACTCTTCCTTTTCACTTTACATTACCTCCTGGGTTCCTACCTCTCTTCTGGCTTTCAGCAAAAACAAACAGCACCTGAGAAATGTGGACTCAAAGCTAATGTTATATCAAGCCTCACTTTTTCCAAACCATTTTTTTGGGAGGTACTAAAGATCTATTGTTCTATAGTTCAATCACATCAACAAGTATTGTGTAATTGCTACCACAATCAGTTTCAAAACATTCTCTTTCTTCTTGAATTCCTTGACATTAGCTCCCCCTTTACCCTCTTCCTCCACTGTACCCCCCACCAGGAGCTCTTATTCTACTTGTGTCTACAGGTTCATCAGTCCTGGGTTTCATCTACTGAACAACAGGGAAACATACAACACAGATTCAAGAGGGCTGCCCACAATGACAGCATACATCTGATATAAACCCTAGTGTTATAAATAAATAAATAGACCCGATCAGGGCCAACGTGCATCAGAAGGGGGATCAACTCACAAGGTTTTAACCATTCAAGGCAGGTTTATCAGTTTGATCTCCTATACTCATCTCTCCAATGCACTCTGTGTGGTAAGCAGTTTCTTCCCATCCCTTGATTATGGAGAGAGGGCGATCACCGGAGGCTTATTTCCTGTGTAGATCTCACAAGTGTATCTTGGGCTCTCACTGCAAACCAGAATCTCAAACTTTAGACTCAAAACTATTCCCTCCTTCAGCTTTGAGTTATATGGTTTAAAATCCATTGATCACTGATGTTGGTGTGTTTCTTCCATGTGGACTTAGTTGACATCTCACTTAGGTGGCTGCTTGTTTGGAAACAAGCCTTGAAGACCCCAGGCGCTATTTTATCTGATAACTAGACACCATCTAATTTCTTCATCACACTTGGCTATAGCACCCATTTCTTCTGTGATCCCTTCTTGAGAGTCAGTATCTAGCAGAGCCATGACGTAAGAACTACATGATGTAGAACAAATTTTTCTCAACAAACCTCGCCTCTAGGGTCCTCTATTACAGCATGGTAGGTGGCAAGTAAGCTCAAGAGCCAGAAAACACTTGCTTGAAGTCCATCTCTAGCACTGGAAACTTGGATGAACCTGGACAAGTTGTTTCAGTCATCTAAAATGGAGTGATCAATAGATGAGATAATATATATAAAATATACAGCATAAAATGTGACAAGTAGAGGATATTCAATGAATGGCAGCAATGCTGATGGGGAGGAGGAAGATCATGAAAAAGGTGTAGAGAAAAACTAATCAAAATGTCTGATAGCCACCTTGGAAGGCACCGAAGTTCACCCTGATGACACGAGAGCAGGAAGGCTGCATGTCATAGAGACCGGCAGCATGAAGACGCGAGCACACCAGGAACATTGCCCCGTCAAAGCACCCAGGCGTAGTGATACAGGAACAGGAGTTATGACTGAGAGGCACGGAAGTGATTTCAAAGTAAAGACTGTATGTCACAATATCCCCTCTTAACAAGACTGTCTTAAGTTAAATCAGTCACATTTTTATGGACCATAAGTTTAGTGCCCATTTATGCTATAGAACTTGGTCTTCTAGGTGAGTTCACTGGACACCACAGATCTTAATTTATTTACCAAAGAGCAGACATAGCAGAAGCCAGAAATTTGCTTTTAATTCATGAATCTGTCGTCTACAGTTCCCTGGTAATGAGGAAATCCTGTCCTGATCATTATTTTAAGTGTAGATTCAAGATCTGGATATGCAACTAGTGAGGTAAGCAAGGCAGCCCTTTTCCTATGATTGTCAGCCCAATAAATGGCTGAATTACTAATGGTTGTGTGAATTTTTTTTCTTTAGTGTGGTGGCTGGGGGAGAAGAGGAGAAGAGGGTGAGCCCATTCTCGGCCTAGGCCAAAATGAATGAAAATGCTCTGAGTGTTGTAATAATCTCTTTTACGACTACTTCCCGGTGGCATCCTGCCATTGCTCAGAGCACACCCATCTGGACTCTGCCCCTTTCTTTTCAGATATAACAGTTTACAGTTGGCAGGTTAGGGACAAAAGCAGAAATATCGCTTCCTTACCACCCAGCACACACCTGGCTCCTGCCAAATATGAGGTGTGGGAGTGGTGTACCAAAGTCAAAGAATTATGAAACTGTATAAGGAAATTTCCTGCATCTGTTTCATGTACCACCGACTATTGCTGTGTGCCGGTCTTTCTGTTTCGTCCGTACTAGAGACCTCTTTGGCACAACCTTAATTTGGGGGTCACTTTCTAAAATTGAAACGGTAGCAACATAGGTTTGAAAAGCAGTCTTAGACCTTGTCTATTACAGCATCCTGTCCAACAAGGAATGCCCTCGATGGTGGTCATCCAACCTGTGCTTGGACATCTCTCACCACCGGGAACTTATTTCTTCAGAAGGAACCCACATCATTGTTGGGCTTCTCCATGGTTTAGAGGCTAGCAGGATGTGCAGGGAAAGAGTATTGGACTTGGAATTAGAATAGTTATAAAGAACTAAGGAGTGACAGTACGGGTTATTGGTTATCTCCTGAGCGGCTGAGTGGCCTTGAGCAAAAGTCTTAGCCTCAAATGGGGTCACTTTTGTCAATATGAAGTGGTTGGCTCTGATTTCAATTTTCATGGTTTTTTCTGTGTTAGCCAGAAGTGGCATCACAGTCTTCTCGGTGTTGCTGTCAGTTCTGCCTTTGTAAACTATGCAGGATGAGTCTTATCTCTTATTGCCCTGGCAGGTCATCAAATATTTCATGAGGACGATGATGACTAAGCAACAACTTACAACAAGGATAAGGGATGGCTTGGGATGTTAGCACTTTTTTTGAGGATAAACATGTCAAATTATCATAAATCTTCCTTTTTTAAGCAGTTTAATTGCCATATAATTCAGTAGTTCGACAGCATCAAGGACAGTTGTACAAACATCACCACAGTCGGCTTAAGAACATTGTCTTCCTTCTTGTACTCATCATTATTAGCTCCCCATTCACACCCAAACTCCCCTGCCATGCCCTCAAGGAACCATTAATCCACTTACTGTCTCTAAAGATTTACCTGGATTTTTTTTTTCATTCAATGGTACCATATACTCAATACTGATAATGAAATTTATTTATTTATTATTTTATTCTATTTTATTTATTTATTTTTAAATAGTTTTATTAGGGGCTCATACAACTCTTATCACAACTCATATATATATCAATTGTGTAAAGCACATTTGTATATTCATTGTCCTCATCATTCTCAAAACATTTGCTCTCCACTTAAGCCCC
>NW_022103901.1:45029988-45031288 GCF_000313985.2 Echinops telfairi | reverse complement strand
GTAAACAACTAAGCTACCTACCAAGGCCCCCCTGTAGACATCTACAAGGTAACACTAGGGAGGTACCCACTCCTTAGAATTCTCAACCATTCCATCAAAAGGGTATAATATACCCAAAAACCAATTTCAGAAGGGTTAGAAAAGAAGGGAGAAGGGAAACAGAGCAAGTGGGAAATGATCTTACCTTTGGGGGATTGTAATCAATAATAAAAAAAATAAAAGGTGTATGAATGATGGAATGGAAAACTAGTTTGCTCTGTGAACTTTCACCCATTTCACAAGAAAAAGATTTTTTAAACTTGGGATTTTTCTCTTACCTACTGAGGTGGTGTGGTGCTGACAGTTTGAACCTACCAGTCCCTCCACAATAGAAAGATGTGGCAATTGGCTTCCGTAAGGATCTATAACCTTGGAAACTCTATGGAGCTATTCCACTGAATCCATCCAGGTTAGGTTAGCATCAACTCCAGGGCTCTGGATTTATCTTCCCATCTCACGTTTCACCCTGTTAGTCTAGTGTTACCTTTCTCCATACGCACAGCATACAAGCCTCAGTCCAAAGCTGGCCTCTACCCAAGGGCAGCATGGCTATCTGCCCCTGTCATGTAGGTTCAAACCTCTGGATCTTTGCTTATACTGTTTACCACACTCCCTGACATCTCTTAGAACCTTTCCCATTTGGCTTTTGGGAGAATTCCACTGGGGTGTTTGCCTGACTTCCTATCTCATCCCTCTTCCATCAGAACTGGCCGTTCGCTACCTCCCTTGCTGTTGCTCTTGTATAAAGCATGACATTATAATCCAGGCCAGGATGAAGCCCTACCCTGGGACCCAGGATCTATGAATATATTTTCAACCACTGAGTTTAACACCAATGTCAAAAAAATGATCACAATTCCTCTCCTGTGGCAGTTCCTCTTCTGAGCTTCAAATCCATCACCCAGGAGACCTTGCTCCAAAACAATGCAGGTTGCTTATTGGAATAAAGGTCATGAGAAAGGGTAGAAGCAAAAAACAAAGATGTTTTACATGGTCTGATTGGGGCAATAAGTTACTAAATAATCTCTTAGAAATCGCCAGACTGCCTTTTGTATTGTCATGATCATCATTAGCGTGTGTAACATAGACACAATTTCTTTTTTGGAGAGAATAAGGCAAAACTAATATAAAAACAAACCCAGCCACGCCAGCAACTTGAGTGGGATGTGTTTTGTTTGAGTGTGTATTAGCCACTCTTCCAGGGTAGAACAGCTATTTTAACAGAGTCGATTGTACTGAAATGAGCTGTTTGCCTTGCTTA
>NW_022103901.1:45024077-45029012 GCF_000313985.2 Echinops telfairi | reverse complement strand
CCCTTTAAAACATGAACAACATATTCACCAGTTGTTTCAAGCTGTGCTTTTCTGGTCACATTCAGCCCAGGGTTGCCTACAGACTTAGCGAAATGAATTTGGGAGGGTTTCAAACTTTTGATTGACACACGGAACATAGACGTCTGCATTCCAACAGGGCAGGGACTATGCCCTGTCGTATTTGTGTGATATCTGAGAGCAGGGTTGGTCTATTGGAGGTGCTCAATCAAGAATCACTGCCTGCATACAATGGCTGTGCTCAGGCACTGCCTACTGATCTGACAGGTCCTTACAAAGACAGGCCAGAGGGAAGGAAGGGCAGGGTCCACCGTCAGACTGGCATGGTGAAAGTGGGCTGCTGAGCCAGGCTTGTAGCTTTCCTGTGAGAAGGAATTGGTCTGATGTTGATGGCGCATCCAGGTCTTTTCTGTGCTTGTCTGCCTTGTCCTTCCATTAAAGCAGACCCCTTTACTCGGCCAAAGTCAGCCCTGATCCGGATGGTTCTCCATGACTTTCCATAGGTATCTCCAATGTTTGAGGCCCTCTTGTGGTGTCGTGGTGATGTGTTGGAGGCTATCCACAAGGTTGACATTTGGAAACCAGCAGCCACTCCTCATAGGAAAGACCAGGCTTTCTTTCCTCACAGGGGCAGTTCTACACACCTCAACTCCACGGCAGGGGGCTTGGTCTTGAGTTTGCTTCAAAGTCTGATTAGAAATCCCATTCTCAGATACAGCCAGAGCTTCAGAAAACAATTAACAAATTTCTAAGTGTCAAAATTTAGTTTCTAGAACCAAACCCTGCAAATGGCTATTCATCCAAAGGTCTCAGAGTTCTTCCCTCAAAACTAGTTTTATTGCATTTTATTAGCACACGATTAGCTAATTCCTTTGGCATGCCTGAATCCCCAGACATAAAGATGTAAAATGCAACACAAATTAAAACAGGGGGGCACCCCCTGACTGCAGAGGTATCCAAATGCAATATTCAAAGTATGACATGCTAAATATTAAAACATGTCTTAGAGGATGAATCAGAACATGTACATGTCTGAATGTTCAAAAGTCACAGCTGTTTAGAGCTTGGAAAAGACAATTGGAACTCTGGGACTCACTCAGCTCAGGGAAGTGGGCTTCTTGAAAGTAGGAGCCATGCCTCATTTCCAGAGAGGTTGCACTAGTAAGTGATCGATAAGTGTACGGGGGAAAAAAAAAAGAGTAGGATTTTTTTTTTTAACTTTATAATGGCCAATGAGTGTCCTATCCTGAGAAGTGGGGTTTTTTGTATCTCATTGTTGCTCAATAATTTCTCTTCCTGGAGAATTAGAAGTTGTGCACTTATATATTCACTCATGACCTTATTGCCTCATCTTTCAAAGATCTCCAGCCCTGACATTGACCCTCCACTGAGTAGCACATCAGCGCAGTGCACTTGATAGTATTGAGATTGTGCTGTTCCTGGCATTCCTAGGAGAACTTACCTACATGCTTGCTCAGCCATCATCTCCCAAACCTACCCAACCAGGCTTCTCTGCCATCTCATTCTCTCAACACCACCTTCCCTCCATTGGTAGGGTTAAGTCAGTTTGGTGAAACCATTATTAAAATGGCCCATGTAATCAGGTGGATCACTGGGTAGTGGGAATCACTACCAATGTGGGAATCACAAATTTATATTCATTACTCGTTTTAATGTTCGTTTGCGCGAGTGTATTCTAAGCACCTATGGTACTGCTCATTCCATCCATAAGTATAAAAATTAGACAACTATGCTTGTAATAAAAGTAAATAATATCTCAAATGAGGATGCCAACCAACAATCAATATGGAAATATCTTAAATAATAGACTTATTGTTTTGGGTCATGCATTATTTAATATTTTTCATTAACATTTTAAAACTCTTATAATCAAGCTTTATGTACCTCTTTTATTATTCTTATTTAATTAGTAACTGTATGAAATAATAAACTACCTCTCAGTTTATCATTTTTTTATTTTAAAAATGGTCATTAGGGCAGCAAACCAATTGTTAAAATATTTGATTATCACCACTGCTTCCCTCTATCCCTCTGCTAATTCTTCATGGCCGTAGCCATTGATAAGGATGTGCCTGCACATGCTAACGTTTCATCTCTCAGCTGCTTCTGGATGCCCACGTCTCATCCCTTACAGCAGAATGCCAGAGCCCCTCAACTTGCTCATCATGAGATCCCTGGGGGTGGCCTAATAGCGTTTAAGATGCAGTGGTCAGAGAGAGGGAGAGCAGTTATAATTTTGTGAACAAAAACCGCTTTCCCATGAATAATCCAGCCCTCTTGCTGACCACAAAACCATGGCAGCACAGGCTAGCAGTGGTGGTCATGGAGAAGCTCCTCCACTGAGTAATCCCATTGGGAATACTGAGGGCTGGGATTCACCTCGCACAGCAGCCTGGCAAGACAAGACACCTTTAGTCCCAGGCTACAGAGAAGCCAACAGGCACAAAGGGGCAATCACTTTCTAAAGATAGCACAGCAGGTGACAAATCTAAGTCGTGAATCCGGCTGTGCGGCCCCTGGGTCTACACGCCTGCCTCCAGTGCAGCACTGCCAGTTTGGTGCCCAAGGGAGCGCAGACGAGTGGCGTCTGCCATTTGCTCCTTCTTGTGGTCTTCGTGTTCCCTTGGTTCTTGGTTTCCTCTTCTTGCAATGACTTCTTACAAAAGAGCTCGCTTTGCAAAATGGAAGTGGCCGGTAGGACACACACACACACACACACACACACACACACACACCATCAGCGGAGGAGCAAGACTAAAATGATCTGATCCGTGGCGCTGAGTTTGAAGGCTGAGCTTTTTTCCTAGGAAACGTTAGAAATGAAAAGTTTATACTTTCCATAGTCTATGAATTATGTGCAAACATAATTCAGATGATATAATCTGTAGTATGTATATGTCCTTGCAAGGGGGTTGGCCTTCAGGAGAGCCATACATCCTACGTGCAGAAGAATTAAAGAATCCGACTCGTGAGCAGCAGTCCGTGCCATAGCAAAGGAAGGAAGCCTGCTGCAAAGGAGAGAGGCTGGGAGCAGTGGAGGAGAAAGGAAGGGAGGAGGAGACAGGAGAGAGAAGGGGAGAAGGAAGGACGAGATGAAGAGAGAGAACAAAGGGGAAAGGCATACTGTACACACTTGTTGAAGACTGCTGTTCTTGTTTGGGGAGTTTGTCATTTGTTGGAATTTTAATAGGCTTGCATTATTCTGTATTAGCCATTGTTTCTAAATGAGGCCGCTCCTCTCTGAGCAGCTCCATGCTGGTTTATCTTTCTTCCTATACCACTCCCAAGAATTTTCTGTGGATGAAAGAAGATCCTTTGAAAGTAACAGTAACAAACAAGAATAGCATTGTAACAAACTAGAACTTGCTGCCTTAACTGAGTAACCATTTGTCAAGTCACATATGATTCAAACACCTCAGCCTGCTCACTGTCTCTCAAAGTCCTGGTGTCTGAAGAAGGCCCAAATGAAAATATACTGAAATGGATTCCCTGCCAGAAGTTTCTGCCAGATTTTTTTTTTTAATCTCATGACAAGCCCAGAAATAGGCTGAAATACAAAGGATTTTGTTTAACCCGGCTCCTTTATTTTCACTATTAAGATTGAATGTTGAAAGTCACTATACTGAAAGCAAGCATGGGTGTGAGGCACTGTTTCTATGTGTTCTACAAGTATTATCTCATTTAATTTTCAAGCCATTTTACATCCTTGTTACCACATTGCAGAGGAAGAAAGGAGCAGAGAGCAGGCAAATTATTTGTCTAAGGGCTAAAGATATGGGATAAAGGGATAAACCCAAACACTTGGACTTCAGAGGCCATGGTCTAAGTCACCGTCAGAATTAATGCACATGATAAATTTCATCTATGATCTGTCCAGACCTGCTGGTGTTTTGCCCCTTGTCTTTCTTATTAATGTTCCTCAAAGCACAGCTGTGCCCCTCCCTGCCTCTCCACCCATCTCAATGCCTGTTCTCCAACTCAAGTCACAAAGGTCACCGACACACACCCAACTTCAGATAGCATTTCGTTTGTTCCCTTCCAACGTGTAGGAAATGTTCATTAAATGCACCACACATTTAACAAGCCCATTTGACTTCATTTTCAATATAACCACGTATCATTTCAATTTCCTTTTCCTCCGTATTGTGCAGGCCTGGGAATCAGAGTTGGAAAGGAGCCTATCATAAGCTGAGTCACATTTTATGTGTCGCCTTCTCTCACACCACTATTTCCTTGTGCTGGAAATAGTGTGGGGGCCACATCTGACCTCCTCCAGCTACACAAAGGAGAAGGAGAATGCAGCTTCACCTCTGTCCAAGGACAATTGCTATGAGGCAGAGGTCAGGCATGCCTCCACCCGCCAGCAGCCTTTGACCTATTCAGACAGACAGCCCTGCCACAACACCCTACCTCTCTTCTGGGTTCTATAATCCATTGAAATGGCCTCACGGAACTCACAGGCAATGCTCAAAGAATTACGAGGTTTATTAAGGAAGTTCCCCATTTACAAATCAGGATAAAGAACCATGAAATGCATTCCTTTGGTCTGCAGAGCTTCCTCTCAGCCATGCCAGCCAGCATGTCTTTCTCTCCTGTCCTGTGCCTCCCAGCCACGGATTCCTTGACCTTGGCCCTGCTTGACCAAGTGTTATAAAGTTCTTTTAATGTTGATAAATGCCCGAACGCCCCATTCTATAAGCCAGCATGCAACTTTACTCCGTCCTTGGGCCAGGAAGCCAGACTTCTTTATTGCTATCTCTGCTACTGCCGGCACTCCATCTTTGTGGTCTCTCCACTGCCACTTTGAAGGTGGCTCATGAAGGATGGGAGCAATGGAGACATTGACGAATCCCTTCCTTGGTGCCTTCTCCACCTTGTTGACATGCACCTCCCCCT
>NW_022103901.1:45020669-45023236 GCF_000313985.2 Echinops telfairi | reverse complement strand
TATATATATATATACATATATATACCTTTAAGACCCAGTCACAATTCACTCAAGTAAGATGTACAGCATTGTCTCTGTGAACTATGTAATGTCAATAGACCTTGGTGTCCCCCCAAGAATATGGTCCTGATCACCCAGGCCTGCAATTCATTCCCTCATGGAGTTTCTGTCCTCCTTACATATCTATGTTTATCTGGAAGCTCTGTTGAACTGGATGCACCCTGCATGACTCCACTGGTATCTGAAATCCCAGTGGCATAGCTTGCAGAATCACAGCAGCATGCAAATGCAACACTGTGACAGAACAGTGGTGGGGATTTTAGTGCTTAGAGATTAAGTCTAACAAGTCAAGTTGGGAGCTGAATTATCAAGTTTTCTTAGAATATTTAAAACATAAAGAAGTCAAACATATTTGAGCATATCAAATCCAACAATAAAAATAAGATAATAGAATGCGATAAGGTGGATTTCTTCCAGGAATGTAGGGTTTGTTTGACATTTGAAAAATTAATCATTTTAATTCACCATATTAATAAACTAAACACAACAAACAATGAAAATCTGTTTCTCCACCCCCACCATCCTCTTACTCTCCTGCAAATAGATGCAAAAAAATTTTTTTAATCCAACCCAATCAAATTCACTGCTTTGTAGTCAATGCAGATTACAATTGTTTCCTAGGATTTCTGAGGCTACAAAATTTTTGTGGGAACAAAAAGCTTCATCCTTCTAAGGAGTCTGTAGTGGGTTCAAATCTTTGGCCTTATGGTAAACCTACTCCTAGCAAACTAGAAAGAGGATATTTTTAGCCTGATAGAGAACATGTACAAAAACCCTACAGTTAACATACTTACAGTGAAAGCCTAAATGCTTTCTTCCTAAGATCAGAGCAGAGCAGAGCTATTTCCTGCACCATTTATTGGAGACTCTGGCTACCACAATGCAGAAAGAAAGAAAAAGGAATAGGCATCTAGTTTGGAAAGAAGTGAAATGCTAAGTTAAGAAATCCAAAGGGGGCCTCTACTCAAGCACTCCCTCAATGCAAGGACACTTTGGTCTAATAGCCTGGCATTCCGTGATGCTCACCTTCCCGACACGATCGCTGAAGACAAAATAGGTGCATAATAAAATGTGGTGAAGAAAGCTGATGGTGTCCAGCTATCAAAAGATATAGCATCTGGGGTCTTAAAGGCTTGAAGATAAACAAGTGGCCATTTAGCTGAGAAGCAGCAAAGTCCACATGGAAGAAGCACATCAGCCTGTGTGATCATGAGGTGTTGATGGGATCAGGTATCAAAGACCCACAACAAAAAATTATATAATTGTGAATGAAGGGAAGTGCGGAGTGGAGATCCAAAGCCCATCTGTAGACAATTGCATATCCCCTTATAGAAGGGTCACAAGGAAGAGATGAGCCAGTCAGGGTGCAGTATAGCACCGATGAAACATACAACTTTCCTCTAATTCTTTAATGCTCCTTCTGCCCCCAACACTCATGACCTCATTTCTACCTGACTAGACCAGAGCATGTACCCACGTACAGATAAGAGCTGGAAACACAGGGAATCCAGGACAGATGAGCACCTCAGGACCGATATTGAGAGTAGCAATACCAGGAGAGTAAGAGGATGGTGGGGGGGAGAAAGGGGGAACAGATCACAGTAAGCCTCTTACATCTCAGAAAGCATTGATGGCGTAGGGGGTTATGTACTGATGTTCATATAACCCCCTCCCAGTGGGACAGACAAGAGAAAAGTGAGACACTGCTCAGTGTAAGACATGAAAAATAATAACAACTTATAAATTATCAAGGGTTCATGAGGGAGGGACACACACAGACATACACCAATTTTTGTAATTAACTACTATAAATAAGTTAGTTTAGCAAGATTGCAGGTTACTGGCGCAATATGAAAAAAAATTTCATTTCTATATGCTAACAATGATCAATTGGAAATTGAGATTTAAAACAACTAATTTATAATAGTGTAAAATATAAATTCCTAAGAATAAATTTGTGCAAGGACTGTATACTGAAAATAAAAAAACCATAGCTTATTATTGTTTTTTAGTACCTTCAAGTCCATTTATAACAGAATGAAACACTGCCCAGTCTTGTGCCATCCTCTCAGTTGTTATGTTTGAGCCCATGATATGTAGCCACTGTGTCAACCCGTCTCATTGAGAATTTTCCTCAACACTGCCTAGCACGTTCCCTCCTGATAACATGTCCACAGTCTGGGAGCGGGAGAGACTGAGCAGCGCCTGAGGAGAACACTGACCTCCAGTCCGTCTGGCCACAGTTGACGTAAGAGCCATTCGTAACGTCTTTTCCCTCTTTTTTGAGTATGGTACCAGCTGAAGGTCATTCCAATCAAACACACACGCACAATCTATAATCAAATAGAGAGGGTCTTACTGAATGTTAACAGGGAAACAGAGGGACAGGAAAAAGACAGCCCAAGCAACTGTTCCCTCTTTCAAAATAAGATGAATACCTGACTACTCAGTAAGTCTCTTACATCTCAGAAAGCCCTGATGGCGTAGTGGGTTATGCATTGGGCTGC
>NW_022103901.1:44986878-45019186 GCF_000313985.2 Echinops telfairi | reverse complement strand
AGCTCCGATACGTAGCGATGCAGACAGAAGCATGTACAGTATGAGCCAATCAGTGGCAGTAATGACAGAGCATGCGCTGTTACGCAAAAACCGCGAGAGTGAAGCCGTGGAAGTCAAAGCGCGAAGTGGCGAGGGTTCACTGTATTGCCCACTGGCTAGCCTGACACAGGTCTCTCTGCCACCACGGACTCCCTTAGTGTCACTGAGCCAAGATAAATCCACGGTGAGGAAGACAAGTTTCAATAAACAATGCACAAATGCTGCCCTCTACCCCTTTCCCATTCACCTTTAACCCTAGAGATGTGTGTATACCAATAGCCCTCAGACATCCTACCTCTATAAGAACTGGACTCAAGACTCATAGTCTCCTACCAGATACCTGATTGACAAGGAAGTTTGGAAGGCAAAAGTGAGGAAAGAAGGGAGAGGTAAGCGCAATGGATTCCTATGGGTTTTATTTATTCTCAGTGATAGATAGGAGGCACTGTGGAAGCCTTGAAGGCTACCCTACCCACTTCACGGAGGAGACGACCAAGGCTAAGAGGTTGAGATTGTTCATCTCAAGAATACACATCTTTTTCTCTTCTGGATATATTCAGAAAATACTTCCTCCTATCCAAGTTTAGCAGTAATTTATTTCCTTGGAAAACAATGCCTGATCACACATGTTCAGGCTCTAGGTTAGCTTAGACAATCATGCTTTACACCTTCTAGGACTCCTACACCCTCCTCATTCAGCACTGTCTAATTAGCCTCATGTCTTAGGGACCCCACCTACTTTTTAAACCACCAGACCTGCTCCAGCGGGCTTGAGGAGAAGAAAATGCCTCTGCCAATGGCTTATAATGATCTCAGGTGATTTTATAATCAGCCCAACCATCTCCCCGCCCCATCCCCTCCCATTAGATCCGAGCCAGAGGGAATGCCTGGCTAACCTTATGGTGTCTTTGTGTGTCCACTTTCCCCCTTTGTGAATGAACTTTACGATTTCTTGGGACAGCAAAGTGAAGGATGAATCAGGAAGACAAAATGAGAAGAAGAACCAAGGTCAAGAGAACTCTCTCTTCCTCTCTTATCTTTCTTCCCACTGCCACCCCATTCCTTGCTGAAGACAGTTCAAATGTTCCAACCAGTGCTATTAAAAAGAATGATTACAAGGATCTTTTCGTTTCTGACTCAGAGGCTTTTAGCAGGGGGCAGGCACCAATTCAGACTTCGCTGGACAGGTTTTAGTAGAGATAGATCACCACACCATCTCTAAAAGAGCAGCCTAATCCTGAAGGAAGTGGTCCAAAATGTTCATTTGCTTCAAGTTCAAGGCAAATGGATGAAGTCCTCCTTATAATTGTTGTATACGATGTGTTTGGTCCGTTTATAAGACTTCGTAGATTTTTTTAAAAGCCTGTCATAAATTAAACTTGGATCTTTGCTTGGATCTTTGCTTGTGTGTCATACTATGGCTCTTAACTGTGACTTAACTCTTGCTGAATCCCTTCAGGACAGGGCTATCATAGTTCATGATTAGACCCTAGAGACTCACCCTTATATAGCACATATTATGTGTCTGGTATGTTCTAAATATCTCCAAAATATAAATTCATTTACTAGTACTTACTCATGGTAAGGAAAATGTCCTTGTTATCTTCATGGTACACATGAGAAAATTGAGTCCTAAGAGGTTAAACAATTGCTCAAGGTCACACAACTGGTGAAACCAAGCAGCCTGGCTCCAGAGTCCCTCCTCTTAAACAATTGCAAGGAGTAAATATTAATATAAATATTTCAGTCAAAAATGTTATTGGCACTTATGCGCTTTGACTAGATTGAGAAATGGGGACCATGTGTATTTTTTCATTAATTTAAAAGAGTTAAGCATCAGATGTCCAAATAGATCTTCTCTTCCCAAATTGCCTACTGATTATTGATTATTGATCATTCCATTTTGATTGGTCTTAAGGAGTTGTACATTTATTGAAATATGCCCCTTATACAAAAGTACATTTTAACATAAAGTGTGCCAGTAACCTTTTTACCATATAGAAATAAAAAATACTATAGCTTTTTTTAAGCTTTAATATGTTATATTCCAAATTGCAAATCAGTCCTTTGTTCTTTAGATATTATTCATTTCAAATTCTCCTCTATAAAGAATATTGAGCAGAAAACATTTCTAACATTTTGAAGTCTACACTCAAATTGCATGTCTGAAATATAAATACACTTTTGGTTGAACTTAAAGATTCTGGAATGCTCAGATACATACAGCATAAGGTTTTATGACTTACTTTGGTTTTAAATGTTCCAAACAGTAAACTTCTCCATATTCCTAGCATATGTTTTCTTCTATTTCATACTGTCTACAGTTATGTCAGGAGTCCCTGGGTGATAAACAATATGCACAGCTGCCAACCAACTGATTGGTGGTTCAAGTCCTCCCAGAGGCACCCCCATAGGGGAAAAAAAATTGGGGGCCATCAAAAATGTTATCAAGCTTAAGTGGAGGCAAATGTTTTGAGAATGATGAGGGCAATGAATGTATAAATGTGCTTCACACAATTCATGTATGTCTGGATTGTGATAAGAGTTGTATGAGCCCCTAATAAAATGATTTTTAAAACAGTGCTATTGACCACAATTATACTGGGACTCGGGTATGATCACCTTGAGTCAGAGTCAAATCAACATCTCCTTTGCTCCCCTGGCCCAAACCAATACTAGATTCACTGCCATTGAGTTGAACCATCCCATTGGGTTCTAAGGCTATAAATCTCTACGGAAGCAGAAAGCCTCATCTTTCGCCTGCAGAGCAGCTGGTTGGTTCAAACTGCTGACCTTGTGGTGAGCAGCCCAATATGTAACCCTCTGTACCACCCGTGGTCCCACTTAACTGAACAGTTGTGTAAACGTTTCTGCACTACTCTTAATTAGTTCTTGGACTCTGCATAATTTCTCCAGATTACTTGAGTGTATTCATTTGACTCTGAGAGATTTTTTTTTCTCTTGTAATGTCTTTTTCACTTTCATTTCCTACTTCTACTTTTTTTTATTTTTAAGTATGCATTTTGCTACACCTCTTTTTTCCATTTCTTATCCACTGTAATTTCATGATGATTTTAATCATTCAATCTTCCAAAATATCCCGCCCCTCCCCCTTTACTTTATATAGAATGTGTATGGAGCAGAACATGTTTATATTAAATCTGTCTTCCTTAATACACCAAGTTAACACCTAAAATAAAATGCAGTCCCTCACTGATAACATGACAGCACTTTTCAAAATCTTCATGGAAAAAATCCATTATCTTTTAATTCAATTTTTTCATGAACCTTTGAAGCTCCCTCAGATTGCTCTCCAAAATTTTTCATTTTAACTTACCCTGTCTTCACTTACCTTTATAAAAAGTTAGAGGCAAGGTAAATATTTTGCTATTTCTGCTACTCCTGAGATATTCAGCCTGCTTTATTTCCCTGCATGTTTTCTCTTCACATAAAAGTGTCCAATATTGTTGCTTACCCTACCTCTTCTTAAAAGACTTCTTCATGGACAAACCCAGTAGTTAGCTGTTAAAATGAGCCATATCTAAAGTCAAAAGTGAAAACTAGGCCACACATGTGTATGTATGCATGTGTGTGTGCGTGTATTTCCAGAAGGACCTTAGACATGAACGTTCAGTTAAATATATTCAAAATGAACATTTACAAAATGCCAATGTAAGAATGGTTAGGTCTCCAGATAAAGAATAACAGAAATTTTCTGGAGTTTTCATTTTTTGTTTGGTTTTTACTTTGTCAGTTTTGCACTGACATGCCTGCTGAATATCATCTGAGTGGCGAGGCAGCTTGTTCTTATTTAACCCCATGTGGAATAAAAATGGAGTGAATTGCTGGACGTTGGCCATGTCTGCCCTAAGTTTGTGACATTGAACAGTGTCATATCTGAAAAGATGGAGGGAAGGCAATATTCTCTTCTTCTCGTCATGTTGTTCCGTCTCAAGTCAAAACTAGATAGAGCTTAATTTGGTGCGGGGCCACAGAAGGGCAGCTGGGACAGAGAATGAGCTGTGTTTTAGGCAAATGCAGTTGGCAAATGCTTAGAAAAGCGTGTATAGTGGGCAGGATAACTGCAGAACAGTATCATCTGATGATAGTGCCTGTCTAGCCTGCCCATTACAGAGCTCTGTGGTGATGGGGAGGACGGAAACAAATGATGTCTGGAGATTTGAGGGGGCTGAGCAGCTGTCCACGTCAACCTGTCCACAGGTAGGAAGGTCCCAGCCACCGGGCTTTAATCAGTCCGAACACTGAGGAGTATTAAGCTCATCTTCAGCAGAATTTTCCTCCACTGGTTACCCGGAGAGGAATTCAGACACGAGAAACAAGAAAGCCAACTCGGACCTGGCACTGTGCTTCCCAGAAATTGAGAACTAGATTGGACCACAGAAGTTGAAAGCTTAAAGTCATCCCGTCACTCTGTTGAAAATAGGTGATGAAAACGTAATTCATCAAGTGACTGCTTTGCTTCGCTGTTTAGGAGTAGTGAGAAAGCCCTCTCTTCCTGTCATTACTTTGACAACAAGACAACCCTGCCATTCATCAGGGCCAAATGCTGTCACTACCTGCCTCCCTAACACAGGTGTAAATACTTGAGGATTAAATGACTTCATCACCAAGTCCTTTCTTGACTCTGTGCATATGGAAAATCCAGATAACAGGAAGTCACCTTGATCAGACTGCCACCAGGGGCTACACCTCAATGTAATCGTACATCTGAGAAGCAGGCAAAGATGCTGAGTCCAGCAGAACACAAGGTGCAAACGCAACTTTACAGAAAGGAATCTTCCTAAGTCATAGCACTTTGGCTAACTCTTTCTGAACATGCGTCTGTCTATGCTGTGACGCAGGGCAGGTTTTATGTTTGCTCTGATTTTGATTCAAAGCCACCGGTAAATAATCACACACACATTAAAGTGTCAAGAAAGCAAGTAGGAAAAAGTAAAGTCCAAATTCAAATTAAAATAATTAGCAAAGTGTTTCTATTCAGTTGCTTTATCTTGTCTATATTTAAAGCAGGAGTGAGCAAAATTTTTCTGCAACCGGCTCAATAATATATATTTTAGGTTTTGCCGGGTGGTGTAGTGGTTACATGTTAGCCTGTGATCCACATGGTCAGCAGTTCAAAACCACCATGGGAGAAAGTTGGGGCTTTCTACTCCCATAAACATTTACAGTCTCAGAAACCCCCAGGGATGGAGGTCATGACGAGTAAGCAGTGACTCGATAGGTCAGTGAGTGTGGAGGCGGCAGTAGACAATGAATGCACATGGCTTTGTGCCAGTAAAACTTTACATGTGAAAGGAAATGGTCTATGGGCTGTAATTTGTTGATCTCTGACCTAAAGAAAATAAGGCAGCATTACTTTCCACAAATATATGTGATAAGTGTTCTGCTGTGTAGGAAAAAAAAAATTATGAGGATGAGCCAAAAAGTACTGCTACTAGGGTTCCAGTTCATATGTGCATGCATTTCTTCTAGCATGTATTTAAAATGTATTTAAACTTATCTCTGAGATGGCTGCAAACAAGTCCTCTCAGAAATACCTAGTCTCATTAGGGAGCCTTCATAAAAAGGCTCTATCAAAAGAGAAGTTTCCAAGTGGATCTAGTAGGCCAGTTAAATTCAAGGCAGGGATCAGCTCAGAAGGCTATAATGACTGATTTTTTTAAATCCCAAATTGGGTAATCTTCATGTATTTTCTCAAATGGCACTGGATGATTACATAGGCTTGTTATGAAGTCGGAAAACCGTGTTGGTCAGAAACTGGCCATGAAAGTTGTGTTATTTGTATTCTTTCCATCATGACAAGGTACCTACTCATTTTTCATGGACAACAAACCCTACCCCATCCAGACTACAGCCCTGATCTTGACCCTTTATATTTCCATGTGTTTCTAAAACTCAAGTCCGTAGAAAAGGAACATGGTTTGAGTTCCTCAAGGATTCCAAAGCAGCTGTGGTGTAATCAAGAATACACCATTCTTTGCGGAAGGATTCGTGCAGCGGTTCTCGACCTGTGGCTCATGACCCCATTGAGGGTCGAACGACCCTTTCATCGGGGTCACCTGATTCATAACAGTAGCAAAATTACAGTTATGAAGTAGCGACGAAAATAATTTGATGGTTGGGGGTCACCACAACATGAGGAACTGTATCAAAGGGTCGCCGCATTAGGAAGGTTGAGAACCACTGGATTAGAGAGATGTAAACATTGCCTTTAGAAGTGTATAGACTTAGATGGAAGGTATGTAAAGACACAAGAGCTTCCCATTTTGATAATTTTCTTTTATAAAGATTTCTATGATTTTTTTTTAGGAATACTTTTTAACGTACTGTCTTATATGCATGACAGTAGCAAAAAAGCAAGAGATACCTTTAGGTGATTTTTTGGGACAATATTTCTTATTTTGATTTAGTTAAAGAATAATAACTGAGTACCCGTTATGGGGGTTTTAAATACTAAGTACTAGGGGGAAATAAAAGGACATTATAAAATATGGCCTCTACACTCTGGGAGCTAATAATAGAGTCGGGAAAGCGAGACAAGAGATATTGCAGAGCAGTAGCACAAAAGCGCGGTGGCAGTGAGTGTGAGAAAAGCTGCCGGGGACTGCAAGCATCTGGAATTCATGAGCAAGGGTGAGTGTAGAGGAGACTGGAGACCAGCACATATTTATAAAAGAGGGAACGATAGAAGAACCGCTTAGTGAAAGAACTGATGAGCCCGAGAAAAGCGTGAACACAGACCAGGAAAAAGAAATTACATTTCCTTTTGCCTACACATATTCTGAACAATAAAGACTGAAGTGAGGACTGCAGACTCTGCCAGGGCATGGCCATCCTGCCATCCAGGCCTTTGCTCCTTTGGCTGCCCTGTGAGGGTGATGATAGATTTCTTGTAGGACTGTCACAGGCTTTAAAAAGTTGATATCTGTAAAACACTTAGAACCATTCCCAACAAAGATGTAATGTTATGTAACTATTGGCCCCATCATCTGTGTGCTGGAGGTGGCAGTTCATGGGTAATCAGTCACCTTCTAAATGGAAGGTTGGCATTGGGAACCCACTCAGAGGTACCTCTAATGAAAGGCCTGCTGATCTGCTTCCACGGGTGCCAGCCCTGGAAACCCTGCACACTGGACATGGCCAGGAGTGGCCCTTCATAGCATAGCGTCTAGACTTTGGGTTTGGAGGTGGAAATAGTGACTAATAGAATGTGGAGTAGCACTGAGGACAGAAAGATGTTCCAATACTCGGGTTAACCCGAGTGCTGTGGCATTGATCTCTTCTAATGATAAGCCCACGTGTCACAGGAGACTTGCACTGCACAGGGGTTTTCATGGCTGAGGGCTGGGAAGTAGATTGCCAGTCTTTCTTCCAAGTAGCGACTCCAGCCTTCCAGTAAATTGTGAGGACAATAACCCTCTGCACCACCCACTGACTCTGAGCCTGTCACTACATGGACTAGAACCTGCAGGGCTCACAGCCTTCAGGACAGTGACTAAACTGTGCAGCGGGGCACTATGATTGTCCCCTGACCCTAAAGGATGAAGATGTAAACAAGAGGGGTCAAAGGTAATGCACCAGTTTCAGCTTCGGTGCCACTGAAGGTGAAAGGCAGCCATGGGGGAGCGTTGCACCACAGGAAGACACGCTCGTCATCTTGCACGTGTGGTACTCGTGCTCCTGGTGAGAATACCCAGCACAGGCAGCGAGAAGGTCGAGAGTTGCTTGAAGAACCAGACTGAGGAGGCAGGAGCCCACTGGTGACCATCAAACTGGGTGAGACAAGGGGGCAGAATCAAGAGAAAAGCAGAGCGCTACACACACCCTCTTTCATTTGGGAGAAATAACTTCCTGCTGCCAACCAAACCTCAAGGGAAGCAGAGAGAGGGTACAGGGATTCCCCCACCTGCCCCTTACTTGTAAATGTGAGTCCAATGTCAGTTCTATCAGAGGACAGTGTGAAGGTGTGAAGCACACAGAGGCTATGTGAACATATTTTCCCGTCTGGAGCAGAGCCTGCGGAGCAACAAACAATGCCACCTTATGGGCGCTGGTCAGTCTGGTCACTGAACACTCGTGGGCTTTCTGTGCCTTCCCTGGGACTGGGCAGGGAGGCTCGTTTGAGGAATGCCCAGCTGTGGGTGCCTCCAGCCCAGGACGTGTCTCAGACCCTTCCCATTTCTTTTTTTTTTTTTCCCCTTTCCATTTCCTGAAGCCCCAGCTCTTTTCTGATTCTCACCTTTTTTTTTTCAAAGAAAGGTTGTAACAAGTGAAACACAATGAGGCCCTGGCTGTGTTTCATTAACTTTTCATTTAAGCTGTTAGTATGGAATTAGTTAGCTGACCTGTGAACCAATTAGCTAGCCAGTGGGATTCCGTTTTAACAAGGGGAGCCCTGTGCGCTTTCACATGCTAGCTATACATGTGAATGTGCAGTTTAAGGATCTGTGCTGTTTGTACCAAGAATGAAAATTAGCTCTCTGGGCCAAGCTAGCTTCAATAAAAGGTTTATTCTTTCAAAAAAAGAAAAAAGGAAGAAAGAAAATTAATTGCACTCCTAACTCCTACCTTTACAGATTCCAAGTCTGTGATGCCTTAGAACAAATGGTGCATCATCCAACCTTATCTTCTCTACAAAAACAAGCTTGAATAAACCCAGTGGGAATCCATTTTTCATGCTAATGAATTTAGGGACTTCCAGAGGTAGAACAAAACCATGAGTCTGGAACTATACTTGGGAAACTGAGCCTTTACCCTGTGATCCTGATATCTTTATACTCTGGGAAGAAGTGACGAGTTGGAATTCTGCAGGTGTCTTCTATCACGTCCAAGGTTTGCTTCATGGATAAACAGCATCCCTCAGCCCCAGTCCCAGCACAGTTCTAAGTCCTGTTCATAGATGCCTCTCTCCTACTGGCAGAGAGGGACCCAGTTAATAATCTCAGTCTCAAGTCTACAACAATAGCAACTCAAAATTATAATGGGGGCAGAGAGTGTATATTTTTAATGTACATATCAGTGCAGGAGTATATATTCATAATAAGTACATAAAATAAGTAAATAGAATGGAGACCAGTACTTATTTAACTTTGGCTTCCTGCTCCCTGCCACTATCCCAAACCAGACTGCTTTTTCAGAAGAGGGACCTCAGAAGGCAGAGCATCGGAGAGTAACACCTCAAATTTGAATCCTGGCTCTACCCCTCATGACAGTGAAACTTTGTCAAGCTAGAAATTTGGCAACCTTTCCTGAGCTTCAATTTACCCATCCATGAAATGTGGGAAGTAAAGTGCTTAGGCCATAGAGTTGTTGGAAAGACTAGATGTACAATGTGCTAGTAGACGCTGAACATGTGGAAGACAGACATTAAGGGTCCATGTCATAAGAATCCAAGCTAACCTTTACCTCCCTCATTAGCAAACTCCCTCATATTGCTTTGTGGTTCAGCTCTTTCTTTATGCTGGATGGAATCGCCGATATCATAGCTTTATATTAGCTTTTAGGAAAAAAAATTTCTTAATCATTTCATCATTCTGAAAACATTTTCTTTCTACTTTAAACCTTGGTATCAGCTCCTCATTTTTCCCTTCCCTCCTTCTTCCACCCTCCCTCCCTCACAAACCCTTGATAATTATAAATTATTATTATTTTTTCATGTCTTACACTGACTGGTGTCTCCCTTCACCCACTTTTCTGTTGTCTGTCCCCCACAACATTCTCATGACAGTAAATTAAAATCTGTATGAGTTGGAGCTCATGGCAGTTGGTTTGGGTTTTGTTTTTAGTATATTAGTCTAAACTCAGGTCCTATGTAAAAACCTCTCCGCTCCCCGCCCCGCAAGTTTGGCCTTGCCTAGGATTGCTGCAGGAGACAGGGCAAGTCTGCCTCTCCCCTCCTCACCTCCTCTTCCATTTGTTACCTGCTTCCTCCTCTCGATCCCCTCTTCACCAGCCCTCAGTCTCTGGGCATCGAGAGGCTTACCCTATGTGGCTCTCGCTGGAGGAAGCACCCTGATGACTCCGAGTGGGATTTCTTTGGCAGGAACCCAGGATCATAATCCAGGCTCCTCCTCTCCCCACCCCACACCCAGTTGACCTAAGAGGAAACTCCAGTCTTCTTTACCCAGTGATCACTGGGAGTGCCACCCTCTCCTACCACAGAAACCTTAGGAGACATTCATGGTCAGCTGAAGGTGAGGAGGGAGTCATAGCCATGCCCAGGATAAAAGTCTAAAGACATCAACACACACACATCTCTGACCTTTTCACGCCCACTGTTTCACTTGCTGGTGGGAGTAATTGTTGTGGCTAGCCGAACTGGTTTTCCACTCTCGTGACCTACCTTGCAT
The DNA here is from genome assembly GCF_000313985.2 of Echinops telfairi. Lineage (NCBI taxonomy): Eukaryota > Metazoa > Chordata > Mammalia > Afrosoricida > Tenrecidae > Echinops > Echinops telfairi. Next base: position 45,008,777 of record NW_022103901.1, on the reverse strand, counting down.
GTCTCACTGTTAGTCTCTTGGCCTCTTCTCATGGCTATTGAGCACTTTCCATCAAGGTTTCATAGCCTGGGAGGCATCACCTGAACCAGACTGAAAGCTTGCCATTTCACATCCTATAATAAATATAAAGACAGGCACCTCACCTCATGTTTGGCACTCATTCACCTCAGATGCATGCGAATGTTGGACATTAAATAAGGAGGATTGAAGAAGATTTGATGCATTTGAATTAGGGTGCTGGCGAAGACTCTTGAAAGTACCATGCACAGCCAAAAGAACAATCTGTCTTGGAAGAAGTATGTACAGCCAGAATGCTCCTTACAGGCAAGAATGTGAGACTTGATCTTATATACTTTGGACTTATTGTCAAGAAAGACCAGTCCCTGAAGAAGGACATCATGCTTGGTAAAGTAGCAGGGCAGGGAAAAAGAAGGCCTTCAACAAGATAGATTGACACAGTGGCTTCTACAATGGGCTCAAACTTAAGAACAATTGTGAGGAGGCCCAGGACCCAGCAGTGTTTCATTCATTCTATTGTGCATCATTCATTCTATTGTGCATTGGGTTGCTATGATTTGGAACCTGCTCAACGGCACTTAGCAACAACAACAAATACTCAAAAAAGGTTGTCTATCATTGGTTGTTGTAGTGGCAGGGGTGTGTTTTTATGAAGGTCTTATAAAGTCAGTATTACCTTTAGCTTTACCATAGTTTGAAAAGTATAGTTGAATGTAACTCACTATTGTGAGATTAATTTAAAGGTTCTCAAGTGGCCATTTTGAAACAAAATCATGAGAAGAGAAAATCTGAGAATACATTTTCATAATTAGTAGTGTTTGTGAGGGAAAAAGAAATATATATGTATATATTTGTGTAAAACCAAATGTATATATTTGTCTATATACATATATATGTATATGTTTACAAACACACAGATGATTGCCACAGAAACACAAAAATTCATTGCATTGAGTTATTAATGAAACATGGTGACCTTCTGTGGGTTTCTAAGACTGACTGCTTATGGGAGTAGAAAGCCCAGTCTTTCTCCCTCAGAGATGCTCTTGGTTTCAAACTGCCAACCATGCAGATCGCAGCCAAGATGCAACCATTACAACACCAGGGATGCTCAAAAATGTTTAAGCACTATGGTAGTTACATAATCTCCTGTCAACTTGAGTAAAGGGTTGGAGTCTAGCCTGTCCCTCAGGTCACAGCTTAATGACCTCATTTGGAGGGACTATGGAGATAAATAGCTTACAAGAGGCCAGACCAACTCTCTCTGCCTTCCCTTTCCTGATGTTGAGACACTCAGAGATCTGGAGGAGATGTGTGGAGACACATGGTAGCGTTGAGATGCTTCCACTGCCACTGGATCCGCAAGACCTTCTACACAGTGGCCTGTGATCTTCCTGCATTCAGCATCATTGTATGTGCCATGTGGCTCTAAAGAAGAATTTATGGACTAGTATTAGACATACTGGCTAATATCGGACTCATGGGCTTGATCTGGACCGGGCTGGGATGTTTTCTCTATATACAATTACTCTTTGATATAAAGTTCTTTCTTACTCACATATGAGTCTCCCTAGATTTGTTTCTCGAGTCTACCTGGACTAAAGCAAGCACTCAACTATTAGCCCAAAGTTAGAACCTACCAGGTTAAACCTACCCCGGAAGGCCTCAGAAGACAGGCCTGGAGTTCTGCCTGTGAGAGTTCACGGCCATTGGAAACCCTATGGGGCAGTTGTACTCTGCACACAGGAGGTCACCATGAGTCTGAATCGACTTGACCGCAACAAACAACATATATGTGTGTTGTAAATTGTGTCTGTATGGGGAGTTTTAAAAAGTCCGTGGGAAATTCCATGATCTTTTCATTTTATGTGCCAAAGACTTTGTGAGGCCTGCTTACATATGTTAGGTTCCTGGGGTGGTGTACCTCAGGTCTTGCTTTGCAATGCTGAAAGAATTCAGGCGGCAGAAGCATGTTTGTAAATTCAAGTGACTTTTATGAGGCAAAGGAAAGTTTCAGGTATTACAGTGTCAAAAAGGACCTCTGGAAAGCATGCAAGGCCACGTGGGGACCACGCAGGAGCTCCTGACGGAAGATAGCTGGTTCAAGGGAGCGTGGAAAAACACGTGGAAGGAATGCCAGAACAGGAGCGTGGAAACTGCTTGCGGAGCCAAGAGCAGAAAATCCTAAGAGAGTGCGAGCCACAAGCCCACGTGCAGGAGGAATCTCTCCCTTCACTTTCAGAGCTCAAAAGGAACAAGAAAGTGAGGAGGGGCCTTCAGCCTGCTTTTACACCCTCCCAGCCCCACTGGCTGGGGAAGCGTGGTTGGGTAGGTATATTGGCCAACCTCATTGGCTAAGTTTAGGGGCACCTGTGTGATGGCTTATTGGGTGGGTATACCCAGGTTGGATTCTGCCACGGCCTAGGTGGCTTGGGTCTGAGTAGGCTTAGTTCTGGATTTCCCCAGTGGTGTCTAATTAGTGTGCCTGATTTCCTTGCAACCCCTTTATTGTGGCATGGACAGCTAATTTTCATTGAACACAGCCATTAGGGAAGACAATCCCCCCTTGTCCCTCATCTAGCGACCTGTGGTGATCCAGTCCTTAAGCACGCAGCTTCTAACCGAAAGGACTGTGATTGAAACCCACGTGCTGCTGTGTGTGTGTGGGGGGGGGAGGGGGTGATATAACAGTCAGCTTCTATAAAAGTTACAACCTTGGAAATCCTACGGGGGCAGTTCTACTCCATCCTACAGGGTCACTATGAGTTCATTGAAGTTAAAAAAAAAAAAGTATAAACGATTGCATCTGAGGGACCCCAATTGTTGACAGAGGAGAATCAATAGGACCTGAGGGGGAAAAGTTTCTGTGTTGATTGATTATATGGAATAGAGAACATTTTGTATGCTGCAGCTAATAATGAACTCTGCTGCCCCTCTCCTCATAAGTGTCTCTTGAGAATACATGCTGCATTCCCACAAACATTGGCTCAGGAATAGGTTTTGCATTTCTAATGGATTCTTCACACAACCCAAAGGTAGGAGTGTACCTTTCCTCATTGAACGTTACCTCACCATTGACTATTCAGTCGGTTTTAGTTGATCTAGGAGAGCCTCTGCAAGGAACACTGTTGGCACTGGCTGCTAAGGGTTGGATTGCTAATCACATGGCCCATGATTCAAATACACACACTTCTCAGAGGGAAAAAAATTAAGGATGTCTGTTCCTATAAAGAATTACAACTTCATAAACCCTGTATATGCTATGCATCAGAATGAACTGTGGTAGTTAATTTCTTTTTGAAGAATTAATGCCACACTAGAGCTTAGAAGTTGGAAATCAAAGATGTCTCAACTGCCCCACTCTTCCAAGATTCTCTTTTGCTCCATCCCACCCCAGCTCCTTCCTTGAGTCTATTCCCTCATGCCCCTTGCTTCTGTGGTTCTCTGAACTGTCCCACAGAGACTCAGGGACCTTTGAGGAAATGTCTCATGTGGTAGTGGGTGCTGTTCAGTCCCAGACCTGAGGGTAAGGTAGAGGTGAGCCCAATGCCAGGAGACAAAAATCCATAGCAGGTCTTTCTGCTGCTTACACATCTCAGGATGTGTAATAGGGGTGTGGTCTTCCAGGTAAGCCAATGCCTACATATATACCCCACAGAGGATGGTGTCTAAAGTCCCACTCTGCACATTCAAAGATGCCCACAAGGAAACCAACGATGTGTCTTGATTCACACCCTCTACCAAAGGGGAGTCTTAAGGAGGCCCCCAAAGAAACAAAGGATGTGGCTCAGCCTATACCCTCAACTAAGGTCGGGTCTCAGTCCCACCCCATTCCTGTCCATCAGCATAGTAGAGATAATCCTCAAAAATGAAACCATAGCCACAAGGTGTAAAGTCCAGACCATAATCTATCATATAAAGAACCATGGCTAGAAGGGCCATGTTAATTGACCATAACTCAGCAACTCTATGGCAGTCAGTTTGGTTTTGGTATGATAACCTTTGAAAGAGTTCATTTCCAGGGTTAGCATCATGATTTCTATAACCAAAAGTGATCAGGATACAACAAACAAGAATAAATCTTAGCAGGCTCTCCACTGAGCCCTGAGCTCTCATCCTGAGGCCTTGTGTTATTCCAGGTAGAGTAGAGAGACAAATTCATTGACACTCATATATGTGTAAGAAAAAGATTTATATCAAGGAGCAATTGCATATTGAGAAAACATTGCTTCTCAATCCAGATCAAGTCCATAAGTCCAGTATTAGGCCATATGTCCAACACCAATCTTTAAATTCCTCTTCGACTCATGTAACACATGCAATGACACAGAATGCAGGAAGATCACTGGCCAGTGGGTGGAAAATCTTGTGGATCCAGTGGCAGTGGAAGCATCTCAGTGCTGGTCTGGGTCTCCACGTGGCTCCTCCAGCTCCTGGGCACTGGCTCCATCAGCAGCTCCGTATGGCTTGTCAACAGGAATGTGAAGCAGAGAGTGTGGATCTGGCCTCCATTGAGCTATTTTTCTCCATAGTGCCTCCAAATGAGGTCATCAAGCTGCAATCTTATTGGCAAGCTAAACTCCACTCCTTCACTCTTAATAGTCTCAAGTTGACACCAGATTATGTAACTACCACAGGCCTGAACCATAGCTGCCACTCAATAAATGTTTGTGGAATGAGATTTATCATCCTGATGAGAACAACTGGTGGCTGTTAGATTTCCAAATGGCATTATCTCCTGTAAATTTTTAATAATTTCAGTACATTTGGTACATGAAGAGAAGTTGCAAAACATTGTATGCAGGGAATGAAATCATAAACTTTCTCATAAAAATGCAGTTTGATCTAGTTGAAGGGATACTCTCTCATCTCTTCATAGTCATCATAAATGCATTATATAAAACACATTTTATTCTCCATGCCTTAGAATTCGAGGTCATGTGAACCTGAACTTTGAAGAGCAAAGCATATTTTGTTCTGTGTGAGCTGCCACCAATGACCACAGTTAGCCTGGACTTAATTATAAATACCTGGCCTGTCTGCAAAAGCAATGGATATTGCTTCAAGGGAGAAATGTTACTTAATATATTTCCCAAGAAACTCTCTAAAATAAGTCTGACTTGTCTTTACTTTCTTTAAAAAAATTATTATGAATTGAGAGTTAATACATATTATCGTTCCATAGTTCAATCACATAAAGCAGTATTGTACAATTGCTACCACAATCAATTTCCAAACATTCTTTTCCTTCCTGGTCTCCTTGACATTGTCTCCCTTTTACCCCTGCCCCCCACCCCAACCATCACTGTATCCACACACCCCACCCTCCCCACCAAGACCTTTATTCATCAACTCTGAGTTTCATCAAAAAACAGAAAAACATATAACACAATTTCAAGACGGTGACCCCATATGGCATAACACCTCTGAGATAGACTCTCATATAAACAAACAAATACAGAAAATACCAGAAACCATATCAGGTCCAGCGTACATCAGAGTGGGGATCAACTGAAAAGTTTTAACTGTTCAAGTCAGGTCTATACCTTCGATTTTCTGCAGTCATCTCTCCAATGCACTCTGCTTAGTGACCACTGTCCCCCATCCCGCCATGATGGAGAGAGGGAGATCACCAGAGGCTTATTTCCTATGTAGTTCCCACCAGTGTGTCTTAGGCTCCCACTGTCATCCAGAGCCTTCTGCAAACCAGATTCTTACACTTTAGGCTCTGATACTAGTCCCTCCTTCAGACTATATGATTTACAATCCTTCGGTGACTGCTGATGGTGTGCTTTTTTTCTTCCATGTAGACTTAGTTGACCACTCACTTAGGTAGCTGCTTGTTTGGAGATAAGCTTTTAAGAGCCCCGATGTAACTTTATCTGATAGCCAGGCACCATCTAATTCCTTCTCCCCCTTTTGCTATAGCACACATGTCTTCTGTGTCCCCTTCCTGAGGGCAAGTATCAAGCAGGGCCATGTTGTAAGAACTAATTGTTCTTAAGTTGGAGCTAGGATTTAGTGTGAGCCCCAAACCCATTCCTGGATCTATGTTTTTGTTTGTTTGAATGTTTTTATCTGACTTTGGCTTTCTTTCAAAAACTCCTGGTTAATTTAAGGTAGACCATTTTATAGATCATCCCCTGGGGCATAACAATCTTCCATTAATATTGTCTTTGATTAGCCCCTGGTACTAAGTTCTTTTCTTTTATTGAGCCCATGTAGGCTAACTCCATATCACAGTACCTGAATTATTCACTTTATAGGATAAATCCTTTCGTGGCTAGGTGCTAGTTACCCAACAATTGTCAGGGAAATTTACAATAATAATAATAATAAGAAGAATGTCAGTCTCAGGTTTGCTGTAATAATACATATCTTAATACAGGGCATTGATGGAGCAAGACCATGTTTGTCTACCTACCAACAGTTCTACTATTGTGGTACAGCAGTCCTCTGCTTCCTCAGACTTGAAGTCCTCGGATTACAAGAGTGTCTGAGATCGAGTCCAGTTCCCTCAATGAGTTTCCGCATGGGATCTCACTGATGCAGCCTCTGGAGCATGCAGTGCACCTTGAAGGTCCAGAATTCTGTGTCCCCGCATTCCATAGCACACAGCCTGGGTCCCCAGGATGCACCCAGAAACCCAGGTCAATGTGGCTAATTAGGTGCAACAACTAAAGACAAGCATCACCCAGAGCATTTTCATTCTTCCCCACGATTGGAGGCCAGGCCTCTCGTTTCCTTCCAACAGACATGCATTTGTGTCCCCCAGCCATGCTTGCTCACTTACCCCTCTCCTGACTCGTTTTTCGCATCAGTATCCCTCAGTCTTCACTTTCTGTACAGAAATACCGTGAAGGACAAAAGCAAGGTCAGTTTACTGATGATTTTGAGGCATACAAGTATTTGAATATTTGTACCCTTTTTAGCCTCTCTGGACAAAATTATTTACCTTGAAAAAAGTCGTTCGTTTGATGAGCAAAGCAAAGAAACGAAAGATAACAAGGTCAGCCCTCCAAACCCAACAGCTGCTAACTGGGAGGAAGATGAGGCTGTCTACTCCCATAAATATTTAAAGTCTCAGAAACTCAAAGGGGTAGTTCTACCCTGTTCTATAGGATCACTTTAAGTTAGAATAGAGGCTGGGAGTGGAGCGGGGGTCATGGGGTGGGGGGCAGGGGAAAGGGAACCGGAGTTTGAAATCACTATAAAATGTATAGTTTGTCATCAGTTAGTAATGTAAAAGTTACCATTTTACCCAGGCAGAAGAAAGATCTGTAAAACTACTACCATAATGATTACAGCTAAGAAAACTCAATGGGCTGTTCTGCTCCATAACACAAGTCAGATCAAATCAATTGACAGCAGCAGATTTGACTTTTACAAATGAGAGCTGCTATACCTTTATCCTGTCTTGGACTTCCTCCAACTGTCCATACCAAACACTTACTATGGAGCAATATCTGTGACTCATCCACAAATGTAGGATATTAAGACCACCCTGACAATCTAATAGTGTAAACAAAACTAGTCATCTGTCTGTGCATCGTCATCCTTTCCAGGAAATGTTTCCATTCTCAATAAAGGAGGTTGGCAGATCATCCAAAATTGCATAACTTAAGGATAACTTCATTACAAAATACAAGTATTGTCACCTTGGGAAAGAAGATGGAGTGCCTTAAGGAGAGTAAATTAGACTCATGGGAACTGGGCTAGTGTGTCAATTAATATACTCAACTTTACTCTAAAGAGATAACTTGAAGAAGTGGCAATAATACAGATATAACTGCTCATTTGCAAGGGCAGGTAAAAAACCTACATACAAAAATTTTAATTTTAAAAATATTAGAGCACAAATTAATAATTTAACATATAGCTAAATTCTAGATTCAGCTGCAATAAAATTTTTGTTTTGTTGTTCTTATTGTTGCATTGCAAATAACTGAATTTAACATTCCTCCTCTTCCCCCATCTCTACTGTGTCTCAAGACAGCCTCACCGTCCTCCTCAGATCTCATACCCTTCCATTTTAATCACACACTCAATACATCTCTTGGGGACTCTTGCAACATATTGAGATAGAGGGCTTTCTTTCTGTCCCAATGAAGCAATTTTTTTAGTTCAATTTCAGTAAATATAACTCTCTAGAGATAGTCACTAATAATTTTCTAAATGCATAATACATGAATTTCAGCAAATGGAGCCTTGCTATATATACTGATTACATCCTCCTAAAACACACAAAGTAAACATCTGCTGAAATGTTTTAAACTATTATGAACTAGATGATCTTTTTGTTATAACTGTAATACTTAAAAGAACCCTGGTACATTAGGCACTGTACATTAGACATTAGACTGATAATCTCAAAGTCGCAGTTCAAATTTACCAGCTAGTCTGATGGAGAAAGATGAGGCTATCTGCTTCTGTAATGATTTATAGTCTCAGAAATGCTGTATAGGGTCTCTAGGAATTGGAGTTGATTTAATGTCTCAAAAAACCAAACTCACTGACATCAAGTCGATTCTAACTCATAGCTACTCTATAGGTCAGGGTAGACTTGCCCATGAGAGTTTTCAAGACTGTAAATATTCACGGGAGTGAAAAACCTCATCTTTCTCCCTTGGAGCAGCTGGTGGTTTCAAACCTCAGACCTTATGGATCACAGCCCAACTTGTAACCACTACAGCACCAGGGCTCCTTTGGATACTGATCAAAAGATTGGAGGTTTGAGGCAAAGGTGCCAGGCCATGTACTTAAAAAAATCAGCTGCTGAAATGCTATGAACGCAGTTCTACTCTGATACACATGGGGTCCTATGGGTTGGAATTGACTCAGCCACAGCTGCTGATGGCAGTAGCCAGAGGAAGAGTGAGTTTCTTATAACTCAGCACATGATGGAGTACCAAAAGAAAACCAGAATTGTGCTGGACGCAGTGGAGATTTTGTAATACAAATTTTTCCCACTAGAGAAGCATTAAGCAACTTGCTCTGAGTTAGTGCACCCAGGGGCATCACCTGGGAAGGTTCTCTGTGGTCACAGTGAAATTTTTTTTGTAAAAGCATATGTATCACTGCAACTATTTTTTAATGATCTTCAGTAAAATCTTACTTACATGTGATATTACTGATATTGTTCTATAATTTGAGCACTCTGTTCGGCTGCCTTTCTGTGGAAAGGACATAAAAATATGGATCTATTCTAGTTGTTTGACCAGACAGCTACTTCTAAATTTCTAGATAGATGAGTGGCATAGTTGAGTGATTGCTTCCAACCAAAGGAAAATAAAAAGACAAGTCACTGAGTAGAAAATATTTGTAACTCATGTAGGCAACACTGGACTAGAATATAAATATTATAAACATAATGAATAAAGGACTCTTAAAAATCTGTCTGGAGAGAGGGTCAAGATGGCATCCAGGTAGAATCACCCGCCTGGCACTCCTGCTTCCACACCAAAAATTTAAGGTTTTCTTCTTTTTTTCTCTTTTTATTCAATTTTTTTGTTTGTTTGGTCTCTGTTATTATTGGTTTGCCTACTGATATAAGAGGCATAGGAAGCAAGCTCGAGGAGAAAGCAATGGGACTGTCGGTTCTGGAGGGACTTGTGGGGGAGACGGAGGCAGAGAAGGGAGCAGTGAGCAAACAACATCATAAAAAGGGGAACAACTAGGGAATTAAAATCAACAATGAGGAGGACATAGAGATCCTGGGGGTGTCTAAGCAACAGCACTTTAGTTGAGAGGGATTACTAAGAGGCAGAAGAAGGGCGAACGTGATGGTAAGGCAGGAGGAAGGTAAAAGGAAACAGAGGAAAGATATAAGAAGCAAAGCTATGGATAGAGGTATAAGTACAGGTGTGTACATATGTAAATACATTAATTTCTAAAAGTAGAGGTAGTAGCCTATGTACATATATTTCTAAAGCAATAACACAGACTTTGGGCCTCTGTTCATGCCCTCCATCAACAAGAACACTTGGTTCTAATAACCTGGCATTCTTTGTTGCTTACCCTCTCTGCACAATCACTGACAACAAAATGGATGCATAAGAAAATGTGGTGAAGAAAGCAGATGGTGACTGGCTATCAAAAGATATAGCATCTGGGGTCTTAAAGGCTTGAAGTTAAACAAGCAGCCATCTAACAGAGAAGCAACATGAGGTGTCAACAGGTTTAGGTAACATGCATCAGAACCCCCAAACAAACAAATAAACAAACACCATATTGTTGATAATGAGTGGGGTTAGAGCACAAACCCCAAATCCATCTGTAGACAATAGGACATCCCCTCACAGAAGGGTCGCAAGGAAGGATGAGTCAACCAGGGCTTAGTAAAGCACTGATAAAACACACAATATTCCTCTGGTTCCTTGAGGCTTCCTCACCCCCCACTATCATGACCCCAGTCCTGCCTTACACTGTGGGCTAAACTGGAGCATGTACATAGATACAGATAAGAGAAAAGAGCTCAGGACACACGGAATCCAGGAATAGGAATGGGAGTAGTGATACCCAGAGGGGGTAGGGAGAAGGTGGAGAGAGGAGGGTAGGAAGAAGGAATCAACCCTAATAATCAACAGATAACCATGTGGGAAGGGAGACAGGGGTCAGTTTAAGATATGAAAATAATAATAATTTATCAAGGTGTCATGAGGGGGGAGGGGAAAAAGGAGCTGATACTAAGGGCTCAATAGAAAGTAAATATTTAGAAAATAGTTATGGCAACATATGTACAAATATGCTTAATACAATTGATGAAGGAATTGTTATAAGAGTTGTAAGAGCGCCCACCCAATAAAATGATTTTTTAAAATAAATTTAAAAATCTGTCTGAAAAAGGCAGGCAGTCTGATAGGAAAACAGATGAAAGATTTGAATAGCTACTTCACAAGAAAATAATTCGAATTGTCACTAAATATGACCTTCCTGATATGATCGCTGAAGACAAATGGGTGCATAAGCAAATGTGGTGAAGAAAGCTGATGGTGCCCAGCTATCAAAAGATATAGCATCTGGGGTCTTAAAGGCTTGAAGATAAACAAGCAGCCATCTAGCTCAGAAGCAACAAAGCCCACATGGAGAAGCACAGCAGTCTGTGTGGCCATGAGTTGTCCAGGGATCAGGTATCAGGCATCAAAGAATGAAAAATCATATCATTGTAAATGAAGGTGAGTGCAGAATGGAGATGCAAAGCCCATCTGTAGGCAACTGGACATCCCCTTACTGAAGGGTCGTGGGGAGGAGACGAGCCAGTCAGTGTGCAGTGTAGCAACAATGAAACATACAACTTTCCTCTAATTTTTAAATGCTTCCAACACCCCACTATCATGACCCCAATTCTACCTTACAAATCCAGCTAGACCAGAGGGGGTACACAGGTACAGATAGTAACTTGAAATAAAGGGAATCCAGGACGGATGATCCCTTCAGGACCAGTGGTAAGAGTGTCGATACTGGAGGGTGGAGGGAAGGTAGGGTAGAAAGGGGGAACCAGTTATAAGGCTCTACAAATAACCTCCTCTCTGGGGGGTGGACAACAGAAAAGTGGGTGAAGGGAGACGTTGCACAGTGTAAGATATGACAAAATAATAATAATAAATTATCAAGGGTTCATGAGGGAGGGGGGAGCGGGGAGGGAGGGGAAAAATGAGGAGCTGATACCAAGGGCTTAAGTGGAGAGCAAATATTTTGAGAATGATGACGGTAACCAATGTTCAAATGTGCTTTATACAATTGATGTAGGCATGGGTTGTGATAAGAGTTGTATGAGCCCCCAATAAAATGATTTTTTTAAAAGATGTTCAATCTCACTAGTAATAAGAAAAACATGAATTAAAATAACAAAGAAAAACACACCCACCAAACTGGCAAAAGTGAAAAGTCTGATAATATCAACTGACAAAGATGTGAGTAACGGGATATTTCATACGCCGCTGGTGGGAGTGTAAATTGGTAAAAATCACAAAGGAAAAGGGTTTGGCATCATCTGATAAGCTTGCAGTTGTAAAACTCTTTGACCTAGCACTTCCATTCTTGTTTGTTCCTGAGAGAAATGTTTCCACGGGAGCAGCAGAGACATGTACCAGAGTGTGTGTAACAGCCCTGCTTGGAAGAACCGGAAACTGGAAACACCCCAGAACTCCATCAGCAGTAAAATGTATAAAGAAATCGTGTAATGTCGAGTGATTAAATAGCGTTCAGCAATTAAAATAAATGAGCTATAGCTCAATAAAAGTATGAGCGGATCATATGAACATGACAGGACAAAATAGCAAGACAACAGAATGCGTTTATATCTTCCATTTCTATAAAGCTAAAGAATGGGGAGAGGGGGAATTAAATGATATTGCTTACAGATGCGTGTATGATAAAACTCCAAAAAATGTGAAGTAAATAATCACCATATAAGTCAGGATTGTAATTTCTCTGGAATGGGGCAGGCATGATGGGGAAGGTACATACATGTAGGCAGCTTCTGCAGGGTCCAACTAATTCTATTTCTTTATCTGGGCAGTGTATACATGAATATGTTTGCTAACTATTTCTTAAGCTCTGCAAACATATTTATATACTCTCCTGTGTTTGTGGCATCATAATGATTTACTCATCCGTTATTTTATCATAATCATAATGACCTCATCATAACTTTTAAAGATTCTTTAAAAGATAAAAAGGAAAATGTTTTAATTAAGAGACAAGGAGGAATTGAGGAAATTTTGACAGATAGACCTACCCCAAATGCCCCAGAAATTAGCAAGAATTTGCACTCAGAGCAAAGTAATAAAAGAAAAGTAGCTTTCCTCTTGCTGCTAGCATCATGCTATACTTGGAGAGGTCCTGATGGGACACAGGTGCCCCTGCCTGTCCAGCTCCATCACCACACGGGCAATGCAGCTTTGGCGCTGGCTGCATTTGAACAAATGAAGACTTCCCTTGGGCAGCAGGCAAGAGCTGTTGTTAGGTGCTGTTGAGTCATTTCTGACGCGTTGAGACCTTGTGTACAAGAGAACAAAACACCACTGCTCCGTAGCCACCTGTCCAATTGTCCTTATGTTTGAGCCCAGTGTTGCAGCCACTGTGTCAATCCATCTTGTCAAGGGTCATCCTCTTTTTTGCTGCCCATCTACTTTACCAAACCTGAAGTCCTTCTCCAGGGACTGATTTCTCTTGACCACATGCCTAATGCATGTGAGACCAGGCCCTCCCATCCTTGCCTCTAAGGAGCATTCTGGTTGTACCTCTTTGTTTGATTTGATTGTTCTTTTGGCAAGCCATGGTACTTTCAATATTCTTCACCAGCGCCATAATTAAAATATATCGATTATTCTTTGGGCTTCCTTATGCAATGTCCAACTCTCACATGCTTATGAGGAAATTGAAAATACCATGGTTTGGGCCAGACAGACCTTAGTCCTCAAAGTAACCGCCTTGCTTTTCAACACTTTAAAGAGGTCTCATGCCACAGATTTACCCAAAGCAATGTGTCCTTTGCTCTCTTGGCTCCTGCTTCTATGAGCATTAATTGTGGATCCAAGGAAGGCAAGAACAGCATGGGTAATATCCAGAGACTGCTTGACAATGCCACATTCTTATTGATTTTCAAAAATTCTAATATCAAGAAAACCCAAAATCAAACCCACTGCCAACTAGTTGACTAGTTGATTTCAAAACATAGTGACCCACTTTATAAGAAGCAGACAGCCTCTTCTTTCTTCCATAGAGCAGTTGGTAGGCTTGAACTGCCAACTTTGTAAATTAGAAGTCCAAAGTCTACCAGACAGTGCCATTAAGGTTCCCTTCTAACTACAGGAGAGGCTGGGAAAATAATCTAGTCGTGTGTCCATGAAGAAGCAGCATGGATTTTACTGGGCAACTAGTACTCCCAACCATGGTACCATTACTTTCTTGTTCCATTCTCCATTTGGAAAATGCTTGATAGCCTATAAAACCAGGGAGTTACCTATTAGGAATTTTCTAGTAAAAGGAGTAGCAACTACCTCATTTATCAGTGTCATAAATATCAGATGGTCAAAATGTTGAATTCTCCCTTAAAACCCACTGATTGATTCCTACTCACAACAAACCTATATAGGGTTTCTGATTCTGTAAATCTTTTGTTGTTCTTGTTGTTGTTTATCAGGTTGCTATTTATTGGTCCAGGTGTGAGGATTTTTGTTTTCTTTAAATAGAGTTGTAATCTATACTGCAGACTATAATCTTTGACCTTCATTACTAAGTGCTTCAAATCCTTTTGTCTTTCAGCAAGCAACGGTGTGTCAAATGCATATCATAGGTAGTTAATGAGCCTTCTTTATTTCTGATGCCTTGTTCCTTTTTTTTTCCTTTAAAAAAATCTGATACTATTTATTTTTTATCTTTATTTATTTGTTTGTTCATTTTTAATCATTTTATTGGGGGCTCATACAATTCATAATCCATACATACATCAACTGTGTAAAGCACATTTGTGCATTCATAGCCCTCATCATTCTCAAAACATTTGCTCTCCACTTAAGCCCCTGGCACCAGCTCCTCATTTTCCCCCTTTCCCTGCTCCCCCCTCACTCATGAACCCTTGATAATTTATAAATTATTTTTTTGACATATCTTACACTGCCCGATGTCTCCCTTCACCCACTTCTCTGTTGTCTGACCCCCAAGGAGGAAGTTATATGTAGATCCCAGTAATCGGTTGCCCCTTTCTGCCCAACCCTCCCTCCACCTTCCAGGTATTTCTATTCTCACCACTGGTCCTCAAGGGATCATCATGCTGGATTCCCTGTGTTTCTAGTTCCTATCTGTACCAGTGCACATCCGCTGGTCTAGCCAGATTTATAAGGTAGAATTGGGATCATCTATGTGCATACATTTATAGGTTTAGTATTAGGGTAGCAGATGGACATTGGGCCTCCACTCAAGTACGCCCTCAATGCAGTACTTTCTTGTATTAAACTGGCATTCTATGATGCTCACCTTCCTGACACAATTGCTGAAGACAAAACGGGGACATAAGCAAATGTGGTGAAGAAAGCTGATGGTGCCTGGCTATCAAAAGATATAGCATCTGGGGTCTAAAAGCCATGAGGGGAAGCAAGCATCCACGTAGCTCAGAAGCAACAAAGCCCACATGGAAGAAGCACACCAGCCTGTATGATCACTAGGTATCTATGGGATCAGATATCAGGCATCAAAGAACAAAAAATCATATCATTGTGAATGAGGGGGAGTGCGGAATGAGGCCCCAAAGCCTCATAGGCAACTGGACATCCCCTTACAGAAGGGTCGCGGGGAGGAGAGGAGCCAGTCAGGGTGCAGTGTAGCAACGATGAAACATAGGACTTTCCTCTAGTTCGTAAATGCTTCCTCCCCCCACCATCGTGATCCTGTCAATCTTGATGGGAGCAGACAGTCTCAGGGTCTCCAACTAAGCGACTGGAGCATTTGAACCAATGACTTTGAAGCGGCAGTCCAACACTTCAGGGGGCGTAAAAACCCCACCCACCTCACTGGCACTGAGTCAATGTCGACTCACAGCCCCAATATAGAGCGGGGCAGACTTGCCCTTGTGAGGTTTCGACACTGCAGCTCTTTCTCCCAGGGAGTGGCTGGTGGTTGTGAATTGCAAACCGTGGTGGTGCTGTGTAACCACTGCGCCACCAGAGCTCCAACAGCATCACCAGAGGGCTCCTTTCTCACGTAGCAGGAGTTAATTGTTGGAGCAACACAAACCAACAAAAGTACTTAATAGAAAGATCTTTCCCCCCATAATCTACCTGATCTATGAAACTGCTTTCCAGCTCACCCAGAAATAGAACTTTCTATACCAGTTGAAATTTGTTTTGTTTTGGGCCTCTCACTAGCTGTGATTGCAAGGGGGGGTTGAAAGGACAGCTTCAGAGTCCTCTGTTGTTAGAGAGCACTCTGTTAGCCTTGGCTCCTGAAGGGACTTCAGGGCAGAAAGGTTTACAAAGTCACTTGTCTGTGGAAGCTAATTTATACCCTGCTCAGGACCAAGAGCTGCTTGTTCAGAGTTGTTTTCCTTTGACTAAAGGATTCCTGGGAATGCTGTTCAAGCATGTCTGTGTTGGCAATATGCTGTCATCTTTTTCTTTCCCATTTACAGTATGTAGCTTTGACCATGGTAAGCAGACTTGGCTTTTTAAGTTATTACTCACTGCGCGTGGGAACAATATATGTTAATGCCATACATCCTGTTCTGAAGAGTTTGGCCTAAAACAGCAGCAAGTAGAGAATTCATCTCCCCAGTTTCCCTTTAATGCTAGAAGCAAAAAAAGGAAGCATGCTACTCCTGTGTAAAGGAAGGTGAAAATACATTAATCCAGAGGCTACCATGCAACACTTTACAGTGGAAGAGTGAAGTGCCCCAGGCTAAGTCCCCATATATTTCTTCAGAAATTGGTGTAAACAGGAAATTAATCGATTTGTTGTCTATTCAATAATATTCAGAGGCTAGCCAAAACATAAGGAGATGTTTTTCAGGGCAACCTTAATATTTTCACAAGCATTCATTTTATCTTTGAGATACAATAAGTTATTTTTTTTAATTTATTATGGTCTCTTCTCATTGTAAGATTCAAAGACCTGGGTCATGTGTGCTGTTTCTGGTTAATAGTGATGCCACATTGGGACACAGAGTCACATAACCAAATATTCACACTTTAACTCACAAGACACTAGACACAGGCAGTCAGGGTTAAATTGTCAGATGATCTGTTTTCAAAGCCATTTACCCATGCTTACCATAGTCCTAAATTAGAAATTTTCTATTGACTATAATTAGGTAAATATTTTTGTGTTCCACAGCATCAAATGTTTGTTAATATCCAAAAAGGAATTTTCGTTTCCATCACAAGAATCATATATGCAGAATAAATATGGATAGGTGTTTATGTTTTCTGTGAAAGGCAGAGACCAGATTAATTGGTAGAGCTCAGGAAGTAAAAGCATTGACCAAAAATTTGCGGTGGGAGTTCAGATTCTACTTGCTGGGTTTCAGAATGTGATAATGTTCAGTCGGTAATGTCCAGAAAGGGTTCCTAATCTGCAGGCTTTTTCTAATAGGATGGCAAAACCCTTTCTCTTCACGAATATGAGATTTAAGGAAAGCTTTGTGCTCGGAGCGGGCGGCTTAGAGGGTCAGGTCAGCAGAAACCCCCAGGCTCTCAGAGGGTAACAGACGAGGCTTTCTGGTCCAGGAGGATGTGCAGCTCAGAGACCCACAGGGGCAGTGTGACTGTGTCGGACAGATTGGCTATGAAGCAGAACTGACTCGACAGGAGTGAGGTTTGTGTTACGGGAGGGAAATCTAATGCACTGTCACAGTTTACAGAAAACACAAAAATGAGAACAGGAAAAATGAAAATATGTAGAGAATTGCTTTTCCACCCATTTGAGGTCTGAAGCACTCTTTCCTTTTCTCAGTCCAATCCTGTGCTTAAACTTGCCTGAATTTCCTTTGGGGTTAGGTTTGAACTTATTTTCATTACCCAAGCATGCAGGGCTCTTGCTCAACTTCATGCCTCTGCACATCGTGTTTCCATTGGTTCAAATTCCTTTGCCTCCACCCCCTTAAACTCCTCCATACTCATGTTTTTATGAGTAGCTTAGAGAACCCTCTCAGTGAGCTGTGAGCTGCAAACCCTCCCCTCCTCCACAGCTTTCCCTCACACTGCCCTGTCCTCATCCGCTTGTACCTCGTGTTACAGAAAAACACGCAGCACCTTATCAGTGTACCAAACCCACCCGCTGCCACGCAGTCATTTCTCACTCACAGAGACCAGAATAAGATTTCTCAGACTGCAACTCTTTAAACACTAACAACAAACCCACCCACTGCCACGCAGGTGGCTTCAGCTCAGAGCATCCTCGTATAGACTTTCCGCAGCTGTGAATGTCTCCGGGAGTGGGTAGCCACCTGGGTGTGACCCGCTGACCATACGGAGCAATCTGAAGCTTCCCTCCCAGCACCACAAGGGAAGTCGGGATTTCATAGCTTATCTCTGGTTCCCTATTAATGTGTTAGCGCGTGCATTATACTGTATCTCCAGCGCCTAGCACAGGGCAGCTCCCACGAGGAGATGCTTGGTAAACGTTCACTGTGAGCCACTCATCTATCATGTTTAACACAGAGGTCAGACTGCTGTTCCTTTATGGACAGTGGGTAATTGAGTGAAAACCTAAAGAATTGGTCATTGAACATGGGTCCTTTTTATCAATTTCCAGTGAGAGTTGAGTCCGCCCCGCACATACAGAGGAGAACTGCTCTCCAGCGTTTTTTTCAGAGTGGAGCTCTTCAGAGCCAACCCCCTGGGCCTTCCCTCTGGGGCACATCTGAATGAGTGAATTGTCCACGTTGGCTTGGAGGCAAGCATTTGACTGTTTACACCACCGGGGTGCCTCTTTCTCCACAGTGGAGATATGTATATATAATTTGAGGGTAGCTGAAGGACGGACTTTTCTCTGTGACCTGTGAACTCGTTCTTCACAACTCTCTCCACTGCAGTTGAGTGGATTCCACTTCATAGTAACGCGACAGGACAGAGTAGAGCTGCTCCGTGAAGTCCTCAAAGTTTTGACTCTTCACAGAGGCAGACTGCCTCATCTTTCGCCCGTGAAGTGGCTGGAGGGTTCAAACAGGCGAATTGTCATTTAGCATTGCAATGCTTAGCCCACTGCACTACACCCAGTCAGTTCATTGATGTGCCGCAAAACAAAATAAGTAAAGCATGGCATGATTTTGAAAAGGAGAGAAGGGTTTCATAGGCAAGGAAGACAGGATCGGGAGAATATGGGGAGTAAAACTGAGCGGGAGATGGGCAAGGGACAGGGACAAACTGTAAGGGTTTCTAGAAATATTTGGAGGCCAGTAAAAAGCGACAAATATCCAAGTTTTACTTTGTGCAACAAGCATTGGGAAGTGGTGAGAAAGCATTCAGCAAAATGTGTGACACTCAATTAAGCCCAATTCAACAAGCATTTGTTGATTTCTAGTTGTGCAGAAGGCACTATATGAGGCATTGCGACACACGCAGAGACTTTTTAAAAAGAGATTTAGATTTTCTCTTTTTTTTAAATACTTTTATTGGGGGCTCGTACATCTCTTATCACAATCCATACATTCCTTCAGTGTGTCAAGCACATTTGCACATATGCTGCCATCATCATTTTCAAAGCATTCTCTTCCCACTTGAGCCCCTGATATCAGCTCCCCATTTCTTCCCCCTCCCTCCCCACCCACCCTCCCTCGAACCCTTGATAAGTTATAGATTATTTTTTCCATATCTTACATCATCCTCTGTCGCCCCTCCCCCACTTTTCTGTTATTTGTCCCCCTGGGAGGGGGCTCTAGGTTGATCCTTGTGATCAATTCCCCCTATAGTCCAATGAGGAAAACAGTAATCTCACAAGATAATGAGTATTCTCCTAAAAATAAGAAGACTTCATGAAAGAGGTGGGATTTTGAGGTGTTAAAGATTGAGTAGGTGCACGGAAAGAACCACATTTCCGATCAACTTCACATAAAGTGTACAAGCAGAAAGAGAATTTTAGCCATTTGCAATGGAGAGCAATGAAAAGCTTTTGAACCATAGAAGGAAGGGGGAAATATTTTTCTATTGTTTCTTTAAGCATAATGATTTATCATTATTATTAAATATACTATATCACAACTGGACCAATTAAAAAACATGGTGAAAACAGAGGAAAGATGGAAGTTGACAAGCATTCCCTTTTGCTTGGCTCCACAGACACTGTTCACTGAAGATACAGTTAAGAAATCGAATGACATATTGACTCGGTAGACCTTTTTAAGGGGTTGAGTAGCAAGAATGCCGCTTTGAGGACTAAGGTGCACCTGACCCGATCACCTCCTGGGCAGGTGAAAGAGGGACGATGCATAAAGAAGACGGAAGCACAACGGACTTGTTTGAATGGTGGTGCTGCCCAAGAACATTAAGCATATCATGAACTACCAGGAAAGCAAACAAACCTGTCTTGAAAGAAATGCTCCTTGGGAAATGCGAACATGTTATCAGGAGAGACAGTCTATTGACATAGACCTCATGCCCAGTGAAGTAGAAGGTCCGTAGAAAGAGGAAAGCTGTCAAGAACATGGATCGACACAGTGACTGCAACAATGGGTGCAAACATAACTATTTTGAGGATGACGCCAGACCGGCAGTATTTATTTCTGTTGTACTTAGGATCACTGTGAGTCAGACTGACCTGACAGTCGCTAACAACAATGTAAGAAATGACATACACTCTATGCAAAAATCTTTGTGGAGCTACGTCTTCCGATATTTCTGCTGATTCTTGCTGATGGTGCCTCTTCTTTCCAAGGCTTTTTCTTCCCTCCCCCTCTTCCTTTTTCTTTAATCTGCTCATGTCCCATGGAAAGGGTGGGTGGGTGGAAATTCCTGGAGTATTTGTTTATGCCAGGGGGCTAGAGAAATGACTGTTCTGAAGCTGTTGAAAGTAAATTCAAGCTTTGGAATTTTTCGGATCATCCTGGTGATGGGAATGTGGGTTGTAAATCTCAAGAGGGATGCTTTTAGTTTCAGTGTCTCAGAACTGCCACCTTCCCTTTCTTCTGAATCCCAGGCCCCTCCCTATGTCCCCCAGCAGTACAACTGTGGAGCAGAGTTCATCACTGAAGTCACTTTGGTGGCAAAGGGGTGAAGTGGGGGTGGGGGCGGGGAGGGGGGGGTCTCTGCTTTATGGAAGAATGGGAGAAGGCCTATGATTAGGCCAGGCTTGAATTTTGACTTCTGTCTCCTTTGTTTATGAAGCTACGAAAACTAAAATTTACTCTCTAGCTTCTGGAAAATCCCGTCAGGTTAAAGCAACTCACCACTCTGTGTTCCCACTTTCTTTTAAAACCTTCCTGATACAGCTTCGTTTTCTGGCGGTGTTGCAATGTGTAAGGCACTCACTGATTATTATTATCATTATTTTCAAGGAAATACGATGTAGTCAGCTCAATTACTGAAATCAAAGTTCTAAAATAAGATTCATGTTTTCAGAAACTAGCTCTGTATAGGTATGAGATAAATACAGAAAAGTTAGCAGGTGGCCATAATCCTATAATTGACAAGTAATGAGATTGAAGCCCATGATACGTCAAGTCAAATCAAGGAAATGATAAGTACAGTTTGGGACTTGTGTTTGAGGTGTTGGTAGGGATCTGAGTGAACATGTACAATATGCAGTTAGAAAGATGCTTCATGGACTCAGGAGACAGGTTAAGAAAAGTCAGGTTAAGAAAAGAGAGACCGAGTAAGGCCATGAATAGCAGAATCACTCAGACTTCTTTTAGCGCTAAGGATATGAAATGGAAGTACGAAAACCAGACAGAAGTGCTAGATGAAGCTAGAGTCCTAGCCTAATCTATTTGCTGAAGATTTGTTGGATGACGTTAAGAAAGGTGGTTCATCTAGAACTATTTCAGGAATTTTTTTTACAGCATAGAAAAGCCAAAGGTATGAAGCAGGACATCAAAGGATCTGAGAACATGTATTTCCATAAAAGAGAGGGAAACAAGGTGAGAGGGGTTGTGATGACTGAGAAGATACTATCATGACTTTAAAATGGCTTTTAAAGCCTCTTGTTATGTAGTTTGGTGATACAAAAACTAGACGCTGGTTCAGAGACAACTAACCTCACATGGTGGCCTGGGGGGGGCGGGTAAAGAAAATGTTTTGTAAGAGATGATGACAACATACCTACAGATGTGTTTGACACAATGGATAGATATATTTATATATATATAAATATAAATATGTTAATATAAATATAATTATATAAATATATAATTATATATAAATATATTTAAAATATAGATATATTTATTTATA
>NW_022103901.1:44981915-44986778 GCF_000313985.2 Echinops telfairi | reverse complement strand
AAAAAAATAAAAAAGAGACTACCAAGAATTACTCTTTTAATGGCAGCAGAGGGAAATACCGTCAGGTTCAAGGTCCTGCAGTGGTGGCGGTCTACCCATAGATGAATAGATAGACAGGCAGGCTGGAGTACACACACAAACATAAATTAGGTTTGACAGAGACTATTTGTACATGTGCATTTACCGTTGCTGTAAATATATCCCTGAGATGCAGCATACAGGGGACAAAGTTATGGAAACTTCTTAGCCATCATTAACACCTTGAGGGACTATGTCACTGAGCCCAGGAGCTCAGAACCACAAGTCCTTTGGCACAGCATAGTCCACAATGGCAACGCTCTATGCCCTCGTTGGGTGAGTGGTGACTAGGATATTAAAAGCTCATGGGCAGCCACTATTGGTGCTTCCCTGTCCGACTACAAGAAGAGTGATGAAAACTGAAAGACACATGGAAACAATTAGTCCAATGACCCACGCAAATACCAGTCCCCACAACCTGAAATGAGAAAAACTACATGGTCCCCAGTTACCACTCTCTATTTCTTTAAAAAGAATCACATTAGAAGACCCTGGGTAGAATAGGAGAAACGTATGGAATAGAATTCAAATTCATAAAAGAGACCAGACTTCGTGGTTGAAAAAAAGACTGGTATAAGCCTCAGGACTATGGTCCTTGGGCACATTTCAGGTCTGGAACTAAACACACCCTCATGTTAGAATAATGAACCATTTCAGGTCCAAAGGGCAGCATTGAGCCAAGAACATAGGGTTTGGAAAGAAATACCAATAGGTACAGGAAACATCAGGAGGAAATTGGAATACAGATGGTAATTGCAAGAGTTGAAACAAAATGTGTGCAAATTGTTGACTATAAAATTGATGATCTACTCTGTACACCTTCATATAAATCACAATTAAAAGTTTCAAATTAAACTAAATTAAAAAGAATTAGTCTTGACCCTCCTTGTTCAAACCTTTCGTCATTGGAATCATGTCAAACCATTAGTAAAAAGTGTTCAGAATTTGCTACGAATTCCTGCATTCTGTTTGACATTTCATAAAGATGGTTAGCCTAAGTTCATTTATCAGAACACAGAATACCTAAAAATGCCTCCCTGGGTGGTTAGTCATAAAATCTGTCAAATAGGGAAATCATCTACATCAAAAGACAAGAAAGGAGCAGGCAACAGAGGACTTGGTAGACTTCAGCAAGGAAGCATGTAGAATGGCCAGATGTCAGGGGAGTACATTTCCACCCCGTTGCTGGTAATGATTTAAGTTACACTCTCCCTCCTGCTTGTGAGTTTTCAAATATTTTTCATCTCCGGGGAGATTTCCTTAGCTCTTCTAAATAGTACTGTGATGTAAAGACATTATGTTAAAAGCATGTTATAGTCACAATTAGGCCTCCTGGATGGGTATTTAGATTCAGAGTCAAACTTGTGGAATCAGCATGTTCCATTATCTTCATTTCCTTGAAGTTGCATAATGAAGTGAGTGCGTGTGTTTCTTTCTCTATTGGAAACAAATGTGGGGAGACATATGGCAACCATTTTCCTTCTTTCTCAACCGAAATCTGGCGTATAAATATGGGTGTCCAAATTAGAGAGACGTCTACAAATCACACTAAGCCCCAGCCCCTGCGTAAATGCGCCAACCCGGATGCCAGGCTCCTGAAAGAACCCTGGCCCAGCCACGCTGTGGAGCCCGTCCGTGTGCAAAAAGGCCCTCTGTCGCTGAGGGTCTTTGAGTCTGGAGTTCCTTTCTTTCAAAAAATATGAAAACACTGAAATCCACCGAGTCCGTTCCAAGTAGAGACCCTCTGAGACAGGATAGAACGGCCCATTGGTTTCGAAGACTGCGAATCTTTACCGAAGTAGATTGCCCGGCCTTTTCCCACGGAGCAACTCGTGGCTTCAAATCACTGACTTTTCAGTGAGCAGCCAAACATTAACCATTGCGCCACCATGGCTCCGATGGAAAACAGTTAACTTTGAAAAGAAACGAAACAAACAAAAACGATTTCTTGTTTTGTGCTTAAGGGTCTCCAGGAGACGATTTTTCCCCCCCTCAACATAAGTACGATCACAAGTCATGATTCAAGCATGTGGAAACGAAAGCGAGGCAGACACGCGGGGATGTCATGGTGAAAACCCTCTGCTGCTAATCAAACGGTTGGCAACTCTGACCCACCTGTCTCTCCATGGAAGACACAGGTGTCTGCTTTCCTAACGATTTCTGGACATTTCGACTCTGTCCCCTAGGGTCACTCTGCTTTGGAATCTACTTGACAGCACCAATAACGAGGGGTGAGGAAAGCGTGCTGAGTGTACTGGAGCCAGTTCCAGGTCGGTACTCCTCTCACTCACTGCATCACGCCAGCCTTTCCTCGGTGTGTCCGGTGGGATGGGACTAGTGGGATCCATTTCCAGACACAGGGATCCCATGGGTGTCCCAGCAGAACGCCACAGGATTTTCTTTGAAGGTGCCTCTGGTTGGACGTGGTTAGCAGCCAAGTGTGGTAACCATGCAGTACCCAGGCATCTCTCTTGGGTACAAAGGGATTCTCGAAGGATGGTTTGTTAGGGCCCTTCTTGTCCTATCACGGGGTAAAGGAGTTAGAATCTACAGAGGGCAAAACACTTAATAGATCTGGCGGAATTCAATATAATTTAAGCAGTACACTTGATACATATATAATACTTTCACTCCCTACAAGTGACTCGTTGACTCTTTCATCTTTTTAATCATATATATATTATATATATTTAATTATATATATTATATATTTTTAAAATTATATATATATATAATGTTGTCTCAGTAATGTATTCAATATATATATATATATGAAAATGTTGTCTCAGTAATGTATTCACTAGAGCTTCATGTCTGATGTCCACCTCACTGCGTGCTGGAGCCTGGGGAGAAGTCGAAAGCTGAAACACCATCAGGGAGGGGGACACTCAGGAAACTGACACCAGTAGAGAAAGGGTGGGAGCAAACAACAACAACAAAGTATTTAGAGGCTGTTAATATTGTTGTTGCTGTGTGTTGCCATGGAGTTGCTTCTGACCCACAGTGACCTTGTGCACAACAGAACAAAACCCTGCCCCGGCCTGCGCCCTCCTCACAGTTGTTGCCACGCTTGTGCCCGTTGTTGCAGCCATTGCATCAATCCATCTCCTTGCGGGTCTTCTGCTGTTTTGCTGCTCTTCCGCTTTACCGAGCACGGTGTCCTTCTCCAAGGACTGGCTTCTCCTGACAGCAGGTCCCAATTCTGTAAGATGACGTCTCGCCATCCTTGCCGTTAAGGAGCGCTCTGGCCGTACTTCTTTCAAGGCCGATCAGTTTGTCCTTTTAGTAGGATTTCAACCATGAAACTCTGTGTGTCTCTGTTACCACTTTTCTCCATAATACTTAACACCACAATTGCCATCTAGTGGGTTCTGATTCATAGTGACGCTATGGGACAGAGTGGAACTAGCCCCCTGGTTTCTGAGAATGTAACTTTTTAATGGAGTAGAAAGCCCTGTCTTTCTCTCTCGGAGCATTCGAACTGCTGGCCTTGAGGTTAGCAGCTAACACATGACCATTAAAGGATCCATGCGGACGTTTCTCGTCTCAAAAGCAGCAAGTAAATAGGCAAAAACAGACATGAATTTCCAAAACTATAAAAAAAACTGACTATTTCCCTAAGGCTGTGTGTGTGACTATGAAACAATATTGGAGGCATACAATATTATCTTGTTTCTTTTGGCAGAATTGCTTTGTCCTCACACACTAGAATTAAGTATACTTGTGTGCAAAGAAATTTGAATTTCCAGGTCTTCTAAAACATGAGCACCTTTGAATTCACTTTACCAAGCTGTGAAGATTATGAAGCTGTGAGTGATACAAGGCTTAGCCACAATCACTGGGGTTGCAGCCAGGAGAAATGATGAAAGACCATGTACAATCTATACCTACTTACTTCAGAATTGCTATGAGTTTGTATTGATTTAGTGGCAGTGAGTTTTGTTTTTGTTTTTGACTTCTGACAAGGTTTGAGACTTCCATCAACAATAATTCATGTAAACCAGTCTAAAACTATCCTAAGTAAAAGAGCACAATACAACTTTGGGAATTTCATAAATGAACCCTATTTCACCATCGGTTACCACAGGTGAATACAAATGACCAAATTGGCCGAGTGGTAACAAGAAAAGGAGAGAATATGCAATGTGACCTGCTCATTGACACCATGGACATGGTGACTCTGAAGTTGGTGGCAGCCTCCGGCACAATGTTCTCCAAGAACTGGCTTCACTGATTAGCACGGAGGACAGAGGAAAGTACAGTCCATTGTTGGTGGCCAAAGGAGAAATAGGAAGGGAAAGGATATCCTGTGTGTTTACACTACCTGCCGAGGGAAACGATTTCTGGTTCCTGTGTAGTGCAAGTGTCAGGGACACACGTGCCTATTTAATCACTACCAGGTACTTTCTTCCAGGAAAATAATTCATACTTCATTTCTCAGTTGAGTGAGACAAGAGCTAATTGTAAAAAGAAAAAAAACATGAAAACTGCTTTGTTCAGCTTTTTGTTTCAGGTTTCCCTTTGGAGTGTGGATGACATGTTTATTTGACGTAATAAATTCCACCGTCCACTTTGTTCCAGGAACCGAAAGGCTGCGTGCTTGGTCAGGGAATTTCTCATTTGTTTATATGTGTAAGGAAACATGGGTCCGTTTTGTTGGAAGGGGCCACCTCAGCTTCTTAAATGGGGAACACAAAGCACTGTGCTTTCCCCAGATAGCTGAGCAGAGAAACCAGGGAACGTCCCCTGGCATGTGGGACAGATGCTCAGTGTCAGGCCCAGGGA
>NW_022103901.1:44978883-44980543 GCF_000313985.2 Echinops telfairi | reverse complement strand
TCAAAATCAATTCTTCTCAAACTCTCCAAACTGTTAAGTAATATTGATTACTCAAATCCACTCACTACCAACTCATAGCAACCTCTATATGACAGGGCAGACCCTCCCCTGTGAGCACCTGAGACTGTACCTAACTAACACGTTATCAGAGTAGAAATGCCGTCTTTCTCCTGTGGCAGGGCTGGGGCTTTCAAATGGCTGACTTTGTGGGTAACAGCCTACTATGTACCCATTACACCAACAGGGCTCCTCTATTTATGACTAATAACCTGAATTCACAATGATTTTATTTTGACACCTTTTCGTGGTGTGGTGAAGTTGGATAAGGTTTGGAAGAAGAATTTGAGGACATTTCTAAGCATATTGAAAAACTACTTTTGGTGCCACAAAACCAACAGAAACAATTCTATTAAGAAGGCAATAAATATTGGACATATATTTTTATGCCCATGGCTAGCGATAAATATGGGGTATTCATCCTGGTCAGGATTTTTAAAATCCTTATCAATAACCTTAAATTGAGATTCTAAGGTAGGTAGAACCTACCCTTCCACCCCATGAACACCATTGGACAGCCCCAGTTGAATCAGAGACTACTGGAACCCTAACTCATGATAAACAGAGAAGAAAGGTGGCCAGAGGACAGGAGAAGATACTGGCCCTGTATTTAGATGACCTTAGACGATCGTACATAATGGTTTAAAAATAAACTCCCCCTTAAATTTAAGTGTAACCCCTATTTAAGAAGCCACACGTATCATCCCTTTTCACGATGGTATAGGCTGCTCTCGGAACAAAGGGATTATGCTTTGGGCTGCAAACCTCAAGGTTTGCAGTTCAAAATCGTCAGCCATGCTGAGGGAAAAAGACGGGGTTTCTACTCCCGTAAACAGTTACAGTCTTGAAAACCCACCGGGCTAGTTCTGTCGGGTCTTATAGGGCCAATACGAGTCAGCATCAACTCGATGGCAGTGAGTTTGGTTTGGTTTTTCAGGATGCTATAAGGCTTATGTGAAAATATTTATTGTCAAAAAAAAGAAAATATTTATTGGCACTGTCAACAAGTTGAAAATTACAACAAGAGACTACCTGATACTCACAAATTAATCCCTCTCAGTGACCAAGCTCCATTTTAGCACTGCTTCATAAATCAACCTGATAATTTTTTTATAAATTAATCTGGGAATCAGTGTCAAGAGTAAACACAATATTCCAGTTGCCATTGATTCAACTCATGATAAAAGTAAAAGTGGGCTCTGTAGAGTTTTCAAGGGCTAACCTTTCACAGCAAGGTTGCCTTCCCTTTTAGCTTCCTCTGGGGGGGCTTGCCCTGCAACCTACTGGTGAGCAGCTGCGAGCATTAACCATGTGCACCATCCAGGGTCTCCTTAAAGCAGTGCTTGATCTCCAAATCGTGCTGTTAAGTGTTTTCCCTGAGAAAACAACTAAAAAGACACATAACAAGTCAGCTGTAGCATTTTTATAATTTTCAAAGACAGCAGAAAGTTAGATTACGCACTTTTCTTTTCTTTTCTTTTTTAATGCAGCACTGCTGTGTTTACAGAGTGGAACTGCTCTATGGGTTTGGTTTGGTTTTCTGACAAACCACCAGGCCTTTCTTCTGAGCACCACTGGGTTGGTTCAAACCACCAAACTTTTA
>NW_022103901.1:44968243-44977961 GCF_000313985.2 Echinops telfairi | reverse complement strand
TATTTAGAACAATAAGCAGATTATCTATCTAGGCATCAAAAGTTTAAAAGAGAGAGAGAGAGAAGCAAAGAAATCAGGTTAACTTCATAGAATTTTCTATGATGGCTTATATTGATTGTTTAGTGATAGGCTAGTCATGTAATCTCATCCAACCCACTATGTGTAGATAAGAAAAGGGAGACACAGTATTCCAAGGAAATGGTGCAAGATCTCATAGGAAGTTAATGGTGGATCCAGCTCCTTTGTTGAATATCTGAGTGCTTTCCCCTTCTTTTCCACACCGTGTGGCAGAACTTAATCGGCACATGCCTGCCTTGTTTTCACAATCTGAGTCCATGTCACTTACTGTCATCGTAGAGCCTTCAATTTGGTTCTGCCTCATCGTGGCCCGATGCACAACAGAATGAAGCACTGTGCAGTCACCGGCCACTGGCCATCCTCACAATCATCCGGGTTGCAGCCACTATGGCAGTTCATCCCCTTGAGATTCTTTCTCTTTTTCACTGGCCCTCCACTTTATTAAGTCTGATGTCCTTTTCCAGAGACTTGTCTTTCTGGGAACACGGCCAAAGCAGATGAAACAAAGCCTCTTCATCTTCACGTCCTAGGAGCCGTCTGGGTGTATGTTGGCTTAATAACAACAAGCAGTCATTGCCATCTAGTAGATTCCACCTTAGGGTAACTCTCTAAGCTATAATAGAACTGCCCTCAGGGGTTTCCAAGACTGAAAGTCTTCACAGAAACAGACCCCCCTTTTTTGGGTTGTTGAGTTGGTTGGTTGTTTCTGCTTGTTTATCATAAGTTCTCTCTGTAGCCCAGTGTTTAACCACTGCACCAGAGCTCCTCAGTCTTGTTTAAGGCAAGATGTGTTTTATTGTTAGGTGTAGTTGAGCTAATTCTGACTCGTAACAACCTTAAAAGTTTCCCTCATTCAGTTACTTATCGATAACACACACTCCTTGAAAACAGGGACCTTATTTCTCAATAATAGCAATCAAAAGCACTCAAATGTGTTGGTAGCTATACCATGAGCACATGAGCTAAGTGCTTGACCAAATCTCATCTAATCTTCACAGCAGTCTCAGGAGGTGGTTAGTAGCTTTGTTCTCATTCCATACAAGAGGAAATTGAGGATCAGAGAGGTTCAATAATGTACCAAGTACCAAGGTTGGGGTTCAGATTCAAACATGAGTTCTTGAACCTGAGTAATGTTCAATAAAAGCTTATGGACACACAATGAAGTATCCTAACCAAAACCAAATTATACTCACTGCCCTCGAGTCAATGCTGACTCATAGTGACCCCTGTGGGTTTCCAAGACTGTCACTGTTTACAGGAGGGGAAACCCCAGGCTTTCTCCTGAGGACCTGAAGGTGGTTTCGAACCGCCAACCATTTCTTTCACAGCCCAACTTCTAATCCAGGTATATAAATGACAAATAAATTCTCTTGAAAATGAATCTCTCAGCAGGGGGACAGAGTGAAGGAAAAGTTTCACTTTTCTTGAGAAAATAAAATTATGAGCTTCAATAAGCCAGGTTTTCAAGTGGTAGCTTGGCGGTTTAAATATCTCATGTTAATAATTAGAAAGGTAGTTTTTAAAAAGTACCAGCATAAATAAAAATAAGAGAAGGGGAAGACATATCCATTTGAAATATTGTATATAAACATGAAAATATATCATGGTTTTTAAATATTAAGTCTCCCTAATGCCCAAATGTTGATATCACGTAACTTAAAGAAGAAGAAGAAGAAGAAGAAAGTAATAAGGCAATCTTGCAATCCATGTTTTCCTAGAGTGCGATAGTCAGGAAATCTTCTAAGACTTTCTGAATAACAAAAGTCTTTACGTTTTCTTTGTTTGTGGGTCTAGCTACATCAGTCAGAAAAACAAATTTGGCTAGTCAAATGTTTTGCTTATGCATAATAGTGGAATTGCAAACATAGTCAACTAAAAGTCTACACATAAAATCAACTGTGCACCTTCCTGGTGGGGCTGGAGGTAGGGATGCAGTGGACGCTTGGTGTTTCTCTTTCAAGTCTTAATTTGCTCTGGATATTTCACTGAATAGCCATGGCTATTTTTCAGGCTGGCCAACCTTTGAACATATCTCACTGTAACTGTCTAGGAAAAACATTGCTCACTTCGTCCTTCTTTTATCTTAAGTTATGGAATGTCGACTATGTTAGGTGGAGTTATCTAGAGAGAAAAAAAACAGGATACATATATATTATGTATGAATGAACTTTATAACAAGAAGGTATTTTATATCAAGGAAGCTGCTCTGCCTAGTCCAGTTCAAGTCCATGGGTCAGACGCTAGCTGGAGGCCCTCCAGATTCATGAATGCTGCAGGTGGAGAAAGCTGGGAGGTGAAGTGGGAAGGAAGCCAGTAGATCACAAGTGGGTGGGTGCTAAATCACATAGACCCAACGTCTGAAGAAAGGCAGCAGGGCACCAACAGCTCCCAGGATTAGCAAGCTACATGGGCCACTGTTCCCAGACATGAGACACAGGGCCCAGTCAAGCAGCAAAGAGAGGGCCAAGGGAGACCAGGTCTCCACAATGTCTCTCTTACACAAAGGCCACACCCCTGAGGAAAGGCCATAGACTAACATTTTAGTGTTAGCCAACGTTAGCATTTAATGCCGCACACTCAGATGGCATGTTTCAATAGGAGTCATTTCTAAAGGAAGTGAAGTTCATATCCTTGAGGACAGACTTTGGGGATAGGTATACTGTAGAAGGCAATCAAAACAGTGGCTCCTTCTGGTAAGGACAGCTCAGACCTTTTCACAAAGCCCTTTGGCTAATAAACACCCTTTTTTCTTTTTAATCATTTTATTGGGGGCTTGTACAACTCTTATCGCAATCTATACATACATCCATTGTGTCAAGCACATATGTACATTTGTTGCCATCATCATTCTCAAAACATTTACCTTCTACTTGAGCCCTTAATAGAGGCTCCTCATTTTTACCCCTCCTCCCCACACCTCCCTTCCCCATGAACCCGTGATAATTAATAAATTATTATTATTTTGTCATATGTTACACTATCCGACGTCTTCCCCCACCCTCTTCTCTGCTGTCCATCCCCCAGGGAGAAGGCTATACATAGATTCTTGTAATCGGTTCCCCCTTTCTATCGCACATTCCCTCCACCCTCCAGGCATTGCCACTCTCACCACAGGTCCTGAAGGGGCCATCTGTCCTGGATTCCCTTTGTTTCCAGTTGCTATCTGTACCAGTGTACATCCTCTGGTCTAGCCAGATTTGTAAGATAGAATTAGGATCATGATAGTGGTGGGGAGGAAGCAGTTAAGAACTAGAGGAAAGTTACATGTTTCATCGTTGCTACACTGCACCCTGACTGGCTCATCTCCTCCCTACAACCCTTCAGTAAGGGGGTGTCCAGTTGCCTACCCATGGGCTTTGAGTCTCCACTCTGCACTCACCCTCATTTACAATGATATGTTTTTTTTGTTCTTTGATGCTTGATACCTGATCCCTTCGACAGCTTGTGGTCACACAAGCTGGTGTGCTTCTTCTATTTGGGCTTTGTTAAACACCCTTTTTTCAAACCAGGACATCTCAGACCTTTTAACAAAGCCCTCTTGCAAATAAACACCCTTTTTCAAACCACGAAAAATCAGAGTTTGCTTTTCTTAAAAATAATTGATTCTTCACATCCTAGTTCCTTTATATCTTTTGCTATTTTGGAGCCTTTTCCCTGGTATTATCCTTTGCCTCATAGGTTGCCAGAAAGTTTTTTTAACCGTTTCAATCACTTTAGTAAAAGAATTTGTGTGTGTATATATTAAAGGATAGGATGCATATAAGTATATAGAGACATTTAATATTGTCTTCTCATCTCTGCATGGACTTTCATAGGAAACCACTGCTCTTTGTGAGACCCTAACATCCATATCAAAGGTTGCCACAGAAACCTGACACCATGTCAGGGGCAGCCTTATGCCTGATTGCAGAACCATTTAACTGAGGGAATCTTACAGAATGACCTCATTTCCCAAAGGCTCCGAGCCTGGGGAGATCTCTGTTATCTTACAGATCTGAATATGATGTGACAATAATGAGCCCAACTGTAGAAATTATTTTACCTCAAAATAGAGCTTTTTTAGTAGCAACAGTGCTCTCCTTTCACTACCATGGTGAAAGTGAAATCGCAGTCTTTACAATGGGCTTCAGTGGAAAGCTAAGGGTTTTGTTGAAGGCTGGAGGAGGGCCCTGGGATCCACAGGAGGTCCCAGAAGTGGCTGTGACAGGGGGATGGCCAGGGAAGTGTCAGGGCCTGAGTGCCCACTGGAAGCACATCTTCCCACATCGCAGCCTGAGAGCTGACGCTAGCTCCTTCTTCAGATAGGAGCCGCAGGGCTGTCTCAAAGCCTTTTAAGGGTATCTGAATGAATCAGCCATTGTGTTCCTCTGCTCCAGCAACCCACTTGCAGTGGGCAGTTTTATTTTCCCAGATGTGCTGTTTGTTCACATGGGAGTTGTGAGTAATTAACTCATAAAAGCAATGTCCAAATGAGTGAACAGCTGCAAGGCACCTGTTGTGAACTGCTGATTTTGTCTCCTTGCTTAGATTATAAAGAGCTAGTGTATACAGGACCAGGTTTTCATCTTTTTCCTCACGGGCCTCGGTTCATGCAGAATATTACAGAGTATAGGGAATAGGTGGCATAGCTGGTTTTTATAAAGAATGAAAAAAGACCACCCAGGGCTCAGGCAAGCATCAGATATTTACTTTGACTTACTTTCTTCCCCTGGGAAGTTTTGCCTTTGTAAACTCCTTCCTCCATTTAAATTTTTTTCATTTATGACTGCCATAGTATAAAGATGAATACAATCAGGCTGGAATTTTTATTATTTGATTCAAATAAATAGGATATATTCATTAATATGATCATCATTATTGTTCTCATTTATTTTTAAAATATTTAACATTTAATTTATTTAAAATTGCATTTTAAAATATTTTAGTTAAAATATTTTTGTGGGTCACTAATAGTGTGGGTTCAAAGTTTATTAATGGCTACCAAGGATGGGAAGGCCAAGGTATGGGGTAGTCTTTTGTTAAGGAAGCAGTAAATTTCTGTATATGATGATGGGAAATTTGGCAGCAATTATATTGGTTACAAAACCTTATCAATGCCATTGATAACATTAAGTTATACACCTGGAAAGTACTGAGGTGGCAAGTGTTGGGTTATATATATTTTTTAAATTAAAAAAATAAAAACTATTGTGAGCCCCCGGAGACATTGAACCTGGATAAATCAGTCTTACCAAGGAGTATTAGCAACAGCACTTTATAAACCTCAGCTAGCCTCATATAATTATCCTTAATTCTAAAAAAAGAACATTGCTATTCCCTCTTGAGCATCTTCTATTTTTGTTTTGCTTTGATTTTTCCTCATGCTTCTCTCTGAGTGAATGGGTAGCGCAAGCATGAGTAATCTGTTTATCCTTAACTGATATCAGTTTGTCTCGAAAATCTGGTGTGTCCCTCCCTCCAGCACAGGATTCCTGTCCGTAGTGAGATGACCATCAGATAGGGACCCAAATCCGAAAGACATCCCTGGTGTCACGGAAAGACGGTGCCTTTGTTCTCCCACATGGACTCTGCTGGTTTGGGAGGGTGACTGTTTATGTCAAACCAGTTTATCTAGGACTTCGACAGGAGGTTACATTAAGTCCCATAGAGTGGGCAAATAGTGGAACAATGGCACCATGGTTATGCCAGTTTACTTGCACCTCCCACAATTGACGACAGACTAATGTTACCACCTATAGCCCAATAGACCAAACATAACAGTATTCTGGGCATGAGTATACTAGTATGTCAATAAATTAAATCTCTAATGAGGACTTGGGTACAATTTGAGACCATGATTTGTAGCCAGCTCATTTTAGCTTTTACTGATGGTTGCTACCCTCACGATTTCCTTTCATGGAAACTTTACTTTCTGAATAATACTTTGTCAATTTGGTCCTGAAATTTTACTTTTAAGATGGGTGCTCTATATAAAAAATTTTGAATTGGCAAATGCAGTGCTATATATATATATAATTTTGTGATCTTTTTTTTAAAAAGAAAAACAAACCAAAAAGCTGGCACACTCAACACTGGACCTCCTCAGTCTTCTTTCTTTGACCTCTCATCAAGCAGTTTATTTCATTGAAATTTGCTACATTTTATAAAAGGCATGACTATTTGAAATCATTTATAGACTGCTAGTTTCTTTGAATTTAGGAGACTGAGCCAATGTTTAATGTTTAATTTAAACTGTTTCTTGACCACATAAACTTACCAAATGTTCCCCCAAATCAATTCACTCTGAAGTTTCTAAAGCTAAGTAAGCAAATGAGATCTAAACTTGTTAAAGAATGATCTTAACTTTTTGGAACAGTGGAGATATCCTTTATAATTAATGCAAACAGTAAGTAAGACTCTTGATTTTTTTTTTTTTGGAACTCTACTTCATTGGATCAGATGAAACATACTATAGCTCATAGTGGGCTTATAGCAGGCAGTGTCGATATTAATAAAGTGATTATTATAACTGTCAAATGATAAAATAATATATCATATCAATTCATTTTTAATACGCTGATGTTTTCGAATATTTTTTCTGCTGAGTCTTAGGGGCTACACTCAGGGAATTTCCCTATTTAATGTGTATCCATTAGATATCCGTTTTAAAGAAAGTTCTATGAGGATATTTCAGTTCTCCCTGTCCTCTCCCTTTCCAATGTGGACTCTGAGTTTCTGCATCTTGTTTGTCAGCACTATCGCCTGCAAACTAGTCTCAGCAATCTTCCTTACAATTGGATGGATGAACCGCTTACCTGCAGCACCTAAGCAACTCATTATGCTTTTTCCTAATGAGAAAAAATAAAGTGTTTCTCACTAGAGTATCAATCTAGCCGAATGGATGTTGAAGTTTTAGGAGGTGAAAGATTTGCTTGGTAGAGTTCAGAGATGACTACTTTACCCACATGAGGGAAAACAGGCCTAATTCCCTTTTTCCTGTAATAATGTGATCATCTATCTGTATCCTGTTTGTGTCCAAAGTTTCCTCTGCATCTAAATCATCATTCTGAGAAAGGCACTGCAACACCCATTGCAGCTCCATGACTGAGGCAGTTTGACTTCCTGCATGTCACGGAGCAGCTGTGAAATGATGGCTGAGCTGGGTTTTTTTCAGAGTCCAAAGGCATCTATAGGAATTGTAACCACTCAGTTCCCTTGCAATGGTGTCACCAGAGATCATAGTACTAACAGGATCAGCTAAGGAAGTGGAGCATCAGCTCACCTCTCATTTCATGAGTTACCATGAGGATTAACAAAAATGTCGATGCTGACTTTGACACCTTGATCTATCCTCAGTCACGATAGTTATCAAACACAGCTTTAGCTTTTTCGTATGCAAGATAAAGTTAAGCTCCCAAGATGATCATATTTCACCATGTCCTCAGGAGAGTCAATCAAATGACAGATGTCTGCTTTGGGTGGGGTCACCTGAGTGGTCCATATGGAACCTGTGGACGACTTCATTCGAGTCAGCATAACTCATTTGATTTGGGCTGTAGCTCGAAACCACCAGCCAACCCGAAGGAGAGAGAGAAGACTTTCTCCTCCTGTGAACGCTTCCATCCTGGGGAACCCACAGGTGCAGTTCTACTCTGTCCTCTGGGGCCCTTTGAGTGTCGCACAGCTTTAATATAGAAGGTATGCAGTTCCTACCAGTGGAGGTCCATTTTAGTTACTTCTTTCTAGTTTTTAACAACGGAGGTTTCACTTGTGAGAACATATACAAAGGAAACTAAAGGGATGGTCTGAAGCATTAACTTCATCATTTAGTCCTTCTTCCCAAACTTGGGGGAATTGAGCAACTTGATTCATCTTAAACTCTGAGTCAAAGTGCGCTGCTGGTGAAGCAAACACCCTAAAGCAGTCCAACCCTGTGCTTGCAAACACTTCCAGCAAAACCGGAGGTACGCCCACAGGTGAGGTTCCTGGTACTTGTAAAGGTGGACTCTGTTTGTTTTCCTCTTTTTTCTCCACCACTTCCATTTCTATTAAGATCAGGGAACTCTACGTTTTAGAGAGGAAAATGAAGACAACAAAACAAAATTATCTAAAGCAAAAGGTTGTTTATCTAATTCTTCAGTATACAGAAAAGGATGGAGTGTGTTTTTGTTTTGTTTTGTTCTGAAATTTGACAGACATTCTTATCAGCAGTTCAACTAATACTAATATTAGGAGTTCTGGAACTTGGCCAGGGCGATGGTTAAAATGTAAACACTCTTCCTACCATTCATACATTAAAAACGTCCAGTGTTGGAAACATCAAAATACCCAGTGATTTGTGCCAGTGCCATAAATCCCCCGCTTTGAGGTCTGAAAAATGAGGATGGGTTCACATGCTTGCTTAGGAATAGGCATTCTAATGGCGCAGTGGGCTCAGTGTTGGCCTGCTAACCAAATGTGGGTGGCTCTGTGAAGGAAAAAAGACGGAAGATTTGCAGACTTAGAAACTCCAGGAGGCAGATCTATTCTGTCCCACACTGTTGCTTTGAGTCAGAATCAATTTGTCCATGTAAATTTCCAAGATGCAGATTAGAAAAATTTGCAAAGTTGGTTCAGGGCCCCCCAGTCACTCTTGCCAGGGCCTGACTCAGGACTAGGGAACTCCAGTTCTCCACTTTCCCTCAAGGGCAAACTCAGGCCAGGGCCTGAAGCCTAGACAGCCCCTGCCAGGACCAGCCAGGAAGTTGCCCTAAACACACTGCCTGAGGGCCAAGCTTTCCACATTGCTGGTCCTGTGCTCTGAAAGAACTTAGGGAAAGCTGGCGCTCTCTGAAGGTGGCACAGTGGCTAGCAGGTGGGCTGTTAACTGCAGGGTCAGCCTTGCAGCAATCACCCGGCCGGCCGCTCCTCCGGAGAAAGATGGCCAGATGTTCTCAGTGTCTACAGGCTCCTAGGGGTTGGCTTAGGCAGAGAGTATTTGAAGACTAAAAGAAATCTAGTGATCCCACTGTAAACCACAGCCTTCCAAAACCTAATGCTCAGAATGGAAACCCTAAGACAATCATGAAAATAAGAACACTCCAGAGTTCCACGTTCAGTAGATAGGTCGACTAAGTCGTTTAACTACCATTTTAGCACTTCTCCAGAACACTCCATGCCACAGTGATGTCATTGCTATGGCCCGTCATTTAGCATAAGAATAAACCTAATAAATCCACAGAAAGGCAAAGCAAACAATGATAATGCCTTGTAAGGTTTGGGCAATAAGAGCCAACTGATTTTTAAAGATAAATCTCAATGTTTATCAACGTTTTTAAATTGTACACTATTTTTGATCCAGCAATTGCACTTTTAAGAATCAGAGTCAAAAATTCCGAGTAAATATACATACTAATGTTAGGTTTCCCTGGGTGGGAAATATCTCGGTCCTTGGCTTCGCTTGAGAAAGAATTCACGCAGAAGCCTGGTTTGTGATCCAAGGTTAGAGGCAGTTTCAGACATTACAGTAAATGGAAGAAAAGCCAGAGTCCTCAGTATGGTTGTGTGGGACCGCAGCCAGGACGTGCTGGGATGTGCAGCCGGCAGAGGGGAACTGTGTGGCAGCCGCTGCGAGAGAGCCCTGAGCGAGGGAAAACGTCTGGCTTTTTCAGGGACCCCGTTG
>NW_022103901.1:44965747-44967160 GCF_000313985.2 Echinops telfairi | reverse complement strand
GTTGCGGCATTAGGAAGGTTGAAAACCACGGCTCTATGGGGTTTCTGAGGCTGTAAGTCTTTATCGGAATGGCTAGCCTCATCTTTCTCTCAAGGAGCAGTTGGTGGGTTTGAACCATCATTGAGGTTTGCAGTCCAATGTTTAGAAATCTTTTGCTAGATATTTGTAATGAAGTTAATGGAATAATTACCTGGTCATTTAAAGTAGTCCATTGCCTGTTCATACGTATTTGACTTCTATGAGAATTTACATGGTGATCACTTTACCATCCGCCACAAGAGGCATTCAATAAACATGAAGTATTACCATTTCTTCATTTGTTCATTTTGACAGCCTATTTGTGTAAAAGGAAACAAAAGTGATTTGGATCCAGTTGTCAAGGAACACACACTACAGCAAGAGAAACTGGACAGAAATAATACCCCTGCATTTTTTAAGTGCTCTGATAAGTTTTTAACATGTTGTAATATATATATTATCTTTTAAATATATATTTAATCCATATATGTATATAATCCTTACAAAAATGGCTGGGGTTTGCAGAGCCTGGGAAGTGGTTGGCAGACAAAGTAGAGGGAGCTCCGCTATTCCAGTAAAACACTGGGCCAATCCAACTACGTGATGAAAATATACAGAGCCATAGGTCATCCTTGACTAAATCGGTGAGAGGCGAAGGTGATGATGTGGATTTAGGGTTAATTACAAAGATGACAAAGGACTGACATTGTGCAGTTAAAGAGTCATTTCCTCCCGTGAAACACTTCTACGGAAAGGCCCTCGCATGTTAAAACCAGTGACTCCGGGTCCCAGGCTGTTTATGACTGAGCATAGGAGAAGGGATCGCTTTCCTACATTGCTGCTACATCGGGGTGCCTGCACGCTCTACCCTAGGGACTCCTTCCTGAATTTACTCAGCCGGCCACAGGAGCAGGAGAACAGACGGTCAAATCCGAATCTAGAAATTGTCCATCTTCTTTTTAAAAAGAGAAAGAAAAGGTTTGTTCAGTTCGGTTGCAGTGTTGCACAACCCACACTGTCCTGGAAGCGGGCACAGCCCGCCGGCTGGACCCCACCCCGCAGTGCAGTCCTTGGGGCTGCGGGGCTGCTCAGTCCGCAGGCAGCTTCGTTCCCGCCTCCCAGAAAGCTCGTCTGGATCCGGATTGACAGGACGCGTCTTGTAGGCTAGAAAAGGGAACTGACCCAAATGTTGGGGGACCCTCATCCAACAGGAAGCCAAGTTTACTTGTCAAGGAAGGGGGGGACTCTAGGGGGGCGGGGGAAAGCTCTTTTGAAAAAGATCCTTGCCTGTTATTAATTCTCGAAAGTTCTGGGAAAGCGGGTTCAGAACTAGCAAGGGGCGGGAGACCAGCCGGCCGCCCGGCGCGGGAATGCGGTCGGGAGGGTCGGGGGCGG
>NW_022103901.1:44960427-44965244 GCF_000313985.2 Echinops telfairi | reverse complement strand
CCCCTCCCTCCCCCTGGCCCTGTCGGAGCAGGAGCTCCTGGAAGTTGGCAAGTCAAGTGTTGCGTGATTTTAACGTGCCGGGCCGGAGGAGATGCTTCGCTGTCACGGCGGCCATACCTCCGTGTCTCGCTTCTCCCAACTCTTCCCTCGACGTGTCTGTCTCCTGTCCGCTCTCGGAAAGGCGTGGAGCCTGGCGCGGAGGGGCAGGGATCGTGGGGCAGCCTGACAATTTGAGAGGATGACATCACTGCCTGGCAGCTAGCGTGGGGTCCCCCGCCCCACCCGCATCCTTTCTTTAGGGAGGTCCCCCCCACCTAGGCTCCATTCAAAGAAAGTTGGTGCGTTGCGGCGAGGCTTGGCCACCTGGCCCGTGACTCCTTCTTCCCGGCTGGCCGGGGGGGTTGGCCCCGGGAGCCGGGTGGCCCCAAGGCCGGCGTGTGCTTTGTTCGTCTCCGCTCGGGGCGCGGACCCCAGGGCAGCCAGACTAGCCCCTCGGGCTGGAGGTTTGTACGGGGCTCAGCACCGGCCACTGGAGGAGGCTAGTCTTGCCCTGTGTCTGGGAAGGGGCTTCCTGCCCTCTTGCCGCCTTTTAAATAGAGGGGAGGGTCCAGAAAAAAAGGTTTGGTCCATTTGAGGCTTGTGGTGTTGGCTGTGGCGCTGTGCGCTGAAGGGGGTGGGGTGGGGTGGGTGCAGAGTTGCCTTTAGCTGAGCCTGGCTCCCGCCCACTGGTCGCAGGCCTGGACAAGCCTGGCCGGCACTGGTTTTCATGCCGGACTACAGGAAAGGTTTGCATTGAACCAGACCCCAGAGTCTCTAGGAGTCTTGAGTGGGTGGGGTCTGCATTTTGAGATTCTATTCAGTCATAGTGGAAACTAGTAAGGGAAAGGCAGAGATGGACAGATAACACCCAAGTTTCGAAGACTTGGGAAACCAAACTTTGAAAACCTAGCGTCAGCTCCATGCCCACAGTCCATCCTATAAGCATGAAGTTTAGAAACGACCATAAAGTTCTGGCTTTGAGGATATGTTCTTGGTTTGTATTGTGAAAAGCTCTCTCAATAAAGCCACCCACTATTTTAGGGGGAAATTGACCAGGGATTTTGGCCACTGATATTCAATGGCAACAACTTTCTCATTGTCGTTTTATATCCCCAAGGTATGAGAATTATAAAAAAGAAAAGAAAAACACCTCTAGCTCTGGCAGACTGATTTCATGATGAGATTTGGGTGGGTTTTGCTTTTTCTTGTCATAGTTATGTTCCCTAGGACTCAATTTGATCTTTGTAAAACAGAATAAAACACTGCCCAGCCCTTCACCATCCTCACAATCATTGCTGTGTGTCGGCTTAAGTTGTAGCCACTGTGTCAATCCATCTCTGTGTCGTTGGAGACCATTCCCTGTATTTTACCAAAGCATGGCGTACTTCCCAGGGACAAACACTCCCCCACCCCCGTAACATGTCCATAGTACATGAGATGAAGGCCTCCCCAGCTTCACTTCTAAGGACATTCTTGCTGTACTTTCAAGACCTATTTGTTTAGTCTTCTAGCAGTCCATGGCATGTCCAGTATTCTTCATCAGGACGGTCATTCAAAGGAATCAATTCTTTGGTCATTTTTATTCATTGTCCACTTTTACATGTGTATAAGGTGATTAAAAGTACCAAAACTTGGATCTTTGAAACTAAAATCCCAAACTCACTGCCATCAAGCCAATTCTGACTCATAGTGACCCAAGGAGAAAATAAAAGAGCCCCTTTGGGCTTCCTAGACTATAAATCTTTACCAGAGTAGAAAGTCTCATCTTTCTCCAGTGGATTTAAACTACTGACCTTCTGGTTAGCAGCTCAACACATAATTCACTATGCTATCAGGGATCCTTGGGTAGGCACACCTCAGTCCTCGAAGTAAAATCTTTGTTTTTAAAGACTTTAAAGAGGTCTTTTTAGCAGACTTGTCCAATGCCATACAACCATCTATTTTCCCCTAGTCTGTTTGTAATGTTCGATGCAGGAGCTGTTATAATACATAAGTTTAAGGTTAACAACTATAAGGACAAGTAGTCAAGTGCAGCCTTGTAAAATTCATTGTGATAAAATAAAGCAGGATCTAGATAATACCGTATATACTCAAGTATAAGCCAACTTGAATATCAGTGGAGGCACCTAATTTTACCACAAAAACTGCATTAAAAATGTGCTGAAAAACTCAGCTTATACACGAGTATATAGTAATATTTCAACTCATTCCTGTTGTTTAATTTTTAAAAAATTTTTCTACCGTTTTGTCTTCAGAATAAGGATTGTGGTGGGTTTCCCTTTTATCAGTAACTGGACATGTATAGTGAATAGCAAAATACGGGAATAACTATATGACATCTTGATGCACTGAACAAAGAGCATGAGTAGGTTGTTGAAAACTATGCAGCTTTGGTTTTGTGATTTTTTAAATCCCTGAATCATAAATTATGACACCTGTTATGGTATAGTAGCTTATTTTCCTGAAGTGATGCAATGACAACATACTCAGTCTATCCCAGGTGGGGACAATGACTTAGTAAACAAAAGATGTCCTACTTATAGTTATTCATCTTAATAAGCTTCAGTAGTCATGGGCTCTGGGTAGAGTTTTTAGTTGACGTCTGTAATTTTAACAGTAAAAACTGAATGCTACTGATTGTCTTGCATGATGATTAATCTTCAGAAGTGTATATTCATCCTAAACCTACAAACCATTATTTTTTAATCATCTAGTTTAGAACCATATTAAATATATTACTTTTAGAGATAGTTGCATCTTTCTTTGCCAAAGTATTATTTCCCACCAATTTACAGTAAGTTTGCTCTATTATATCTGAAATGGCTAATTGTGAAATATAAAGTATTTCTTGGAAATTATCAAGCAACTCATTCCGGTGCTACAGTCATTTTTCCAAGAAGAAACTCATCCATTTGTTCCAAACAATTACTAAGGTGCAAACAATTTTTTGTTTGATTTTTTCACCAATTTCCAGATTTCTGTCACAATCATTATATACGTATTAGGTATTGTCTTCTCTTTTCTTATTATTTCCACAGAAACAATTTCATATCAAAATGTAATGTGCTTTTTCATTTATTTCAGAAGAGTTAACATTGGTTACCCAAAGTTCACTGTCCTTTTCAATTGCCCACTATTCGCAATCTGGCAATATAATTCCTGTCTTCAAATTAAAGTGGAGGAGGTGGTAAATGTACTGTTTAGCAAAAATAATAAATGTATGTTAAAAGAGCAGGAACTCTTTTTTCAAAGTGTTCTGGGTACATTATACATACTACCTCTATATCAGCTCATTCTAATAATATTCATTTGAGACACACAACAAGTAATGCAACTCTACCAGATTTTAAAATAAGGCATAACAGAAGATAAGGATTTTGTCTAGGATCATGCAGAAGTAAAGCTGAGACACACAAGCCGTCCAAGATCTGTCTCCCAGGTATAGACTCCACCGACCCCTGAGAGATTGCACCAATTCAAGGGATAGGTGTCAGAAGATGCCACCAGGGGAGGAAAAAAGAATTAGAAATGCTGAATGATAAAGGAGAAGCCTGCACTTGATGCTTTGCAGTCGACTACAAGCTAAAATGTTAGCAAACTAAACCTATACAGTGGCTCTACAGAAGTAATCCCTGGTGAATTGCTTCCATAAAGATGCTCGAAAGAAAACAATGTACACAGTTCTGTATCACACGAAGTCTCAATGAGTTGGAATCCGCTTGATGGCAGCGGGTTGGGTTTGGGTATTAGATGAGAAAAGTTTCATCCAAGAAGTTGTGAACAGAACAGAGCAGCCCAAAGGGCCTCTGTCCTTGTAAGAACAGTATGCAGCTGTCATGGAAGTCAGGAAAGCCTGAAGGGCCCGGGATGGGAAAGCATAGTTTTGCAAGTCCAGTTTTCTGCCCACCTCATGGAGTACTGATTTCTCCCTGACGGTGAGACGCAGCTTCTTTCGTGGTTATGTGCGTGAAAGTAGGGTTTACCATAGTTGGCAACATCAGTAATTCCCATTAAGCAAGTCTCTCTGACTTGTGTTTGTTGGACAATGAGGAAACAAAATGAAAATGTGGGATGGTTAGCTGATGTCAGTTCTGTGCTCCCCGCTAGACTCATTACCAAGGCTTCACCACTATGGTAAGCTAAAATGGTGATTTTCACAGTTGGACACAGGCTATTGGGCGGCTCAAAGGTTTATTTGATGGAAACGATTTCCTCCCGAGGGAGAAGCTGCCATTTGCAGAGAGGTGTGTCAGCCAGAAGAAAGGAACAGCAGCCCTTTTCTCATTTCTATTGGCAAAAACTTTGCATTTCTTTTTTCCATACAGAAGTATTAAAAATAGTTTCATAAGAAAAAGAATAGATACTGAAGTTTCAGCAGTGGGAAGAAAGAGGAGGCAACTAACCAAAACTCGGTTGCCATTGAGTTAATTCTGGCTCACAATGACCCTGATAGGCCAGAGTAGAACCGCTCCACCGAGTTTCACAATTGACAATCTTCATGGAAGCAAAATGCCACAACCTTCTCTTGCTGTGCAGCTGGTGGGGTTCAAATCATTACCCTTTCATTTAACAGCCAAACACTTAACCACTTCATCACCAGGGTTCCCTGGAAGGGAACTCACATTTCTTATTAAATTGCTATCACTCTCAACAACAACCAAATAAATAAAATGTAAACAACAAAATACAAACCTATTACTAACCAGCCCCTGTTAGGTACTTCTTATTCTTTACCATATTGTTGTTGTTAGCTGTTGTTCCATAGAGGGTTTTTTGTT
>NW_022103901.1:44954238-44959758 GCF_000313985.2 Echinops telfairi | reverse complement strand
TGTAACATATATATATATATATCTATATCTAGAT
The DNA here is from genome assembly GCF_000313985.2 of Echinops telfairi. Taxonomy (NCBI): domain Eukaryota; kingdom Metazoa; phylum Chordata; class Mammalia; order Afrosoricida; family Tenrecidae; genus Echinops; species Echinops telfairi. The sequence continues at coordinate 44,959,724 of NW_022103901.1, read as the reverse complement.
ATAGATATAGATAACTATGAAATTAAAGAATAAAAACAAAAAAATTTTTTTCCTGGAATTAAAAATTCAGGTGTTATAAGGTTTAAACCCTGGAGGGAAAATATATACTCGCCATAGTAGAACCCTAGGGCCATGGCAGGCGAGATCAGGGCCATAGCAGTAAGTGACGGAGGGAAAGAAGAGGGAAGCAGGGCTGGAAGAAAAGTGCAGACGTGAGGTCCAGTTAAATCAGCTAAGACAACTGTTTCAGGATAGCTAAGTGATTGCCTTAATTTCCCTACAAAATATCATTTCCACTATAAAAATCTAGGCCTAGACATTCGCACTACTTAGGTATATGTGCAATTCGTTTTTGCTTTTTGTTGTTGCTGTTGTTTTTTGGGTGTTTTTGTTTTTTGAAGTCACAGTTTGGTTTTAAATGAAATCTTTAATAATAGCAAGAAAACAAATATAGAGACTTTTTCTTTTGATGGCAGTTTATTGAATTCCAACACAAGTACCTATGAAGGGCTGGGCAGATTTAATGTGGATTTGGTGCCAATATGTGTATGTGTATATGTGAATATATATGGTATATAAGAATTAGAATAATCGTGTGTGTGTGTGTGTGTGTGTGTGTGTGCATCATTCTGGGGGAGGTAGGACTAGAGAATGCTGGGTTGAGTTGCATAGCAGTGAGAGAGCAGAGTGGCTGTGAGTGGACAAAAGGAGTCCAGGAAAGCACATGGCACAGCTCCTCAAAGCAGATCATCTTACTTTGTAACACCAAAGGCCCATCATCATCACTCACCAGCAAAACACCACTAGCAAGTCACTGGGGAGGTATCCAAGACCAAGAGAGGAAGGGCTTGACCTTGTCTACCCAAAGGTCAAGAAAGAAGGGAGAGTGGCTGACTGGTGGAGGCAAGAAGGCTGTTACAGGGTGTGGCTTTAGCAAGGTGCAGAGGATTTTCTGTACAATTGGCAGGACAGAGATCAGCAGGGGGTGGCAGGAAGTAGCCTGGGGAACTTGAGCAAGTTCTCTTCTGATCACTCGAATTTTCTTGGGGAAATAGGAAGTGCCAAGCATGCGTGTGGAAGATGGAGGAGTGTTGGAAGTTTGAGAAGAGAGAAGTTGTGAAATAGTCCCTGGGACGGGGGAACCTGAATTTGACTGGTGAAGGTACATTCAAATTGCCACAAGTCAAATTCCACCCCAACCTCCATAGTATTTTGCAGCTCAGACATCTAGTTTTCTCCTCACGGAGAGGGACTGGGTGTTTTTTTCCCCTCGTTTGCCTAGAGCTGGGCTATACACACAGTGAGTGTGTGGTTAATGATTGTCAGCGACGGTACTGAGCCTCCTATAGAGTAACAAGTAAGCACTTGGCTGCAAATGGAAAGGTTGGCGATTGGAACACTCCCAACAACTCCACAGGAGAAAGACCCAGCTGACTTCTCTTGGAGCGATAACAGTCTAGAAAACCCCACTGGGGCAGATCTAGTCACATGGGGTCGCTGTCCGTTAAAATGGATTTGATAGCACCTAACAACAACACAACTACAGAAGTTCTCAGTGTGTACATTTTAAAAAATCTCAATCATTATATTGATCTCTACTTTCTCAGAAATGAATCTATATTCAATACAACAGTACTTACATACCAACTTGTTTCATTGTGTGAATTAGACTGAGAGAGAATTCCTAGTTGTATATGGTTACCACATTCAAACTCCTCCACATTATGTCTCTGTTGACAAAGATCCTCATTATGTGTCCATGTTGCCCAGCATATTGCTGGGCACACTGTGGGTCAGCCTTGGAAAAGAGGACACCGTATTAGGGGGTGCTTAAAATAATGTAGGAGTGGAGATTGATGCCTTCAGCTAAGCTAGGGGTGAAGGGACTGGTTAGCGACGGTGGTACTTCAGAATGTTCAGAGGATACAGGTGATTGCGTTTGTTGATTGGTGGAATGAGGGCTAAGTGAATGCATCAAAGGTGACTCCCAGGCTCCTTTTAGAGAGAAAAGGACAGGATGTGGAGTATCTCTGAAGCAAAGATAAGATTAGTTTGGACTATCTGAAGCGCCAGGTCTCCAGGAGGCAAGTAAATGTGTATACCTGGCGTTCTGGGGGAGGAATATGAGTAGGGCACAGTGATGTACCCTGGAAGTAGGTGGCACTGACCCCAGAAGGGAGCCAAAAGGGGCAGGAGAAAATCTGGATCTCAATATTTTAAAGTTGCATCACAACCTTCTCTCTCCGCCCCATGGCAGAATCTCCACATAAAACATCCCGTAAAGCCCCAAGACTCCAGTGCAAAGCTAGAGCTGGAAAACCTGGCTTTTCTTGGTCAAGCCTCGCTTTTTGTTTATCTTCATAACTATAAATGGGAATATGTATCTGAAAAGTGATATGTACATTTAAAAAAATATTTTTTAGACTCATGTTAGGAGACAGAATGAATCCAAATGAACTTCATATCTTTCCCTCATATCATACTTTAAAAAAAATGTAACAGAAGGTTGAAGTACATATTGTCCACATCGGCAAGTATAAATCTCTTCAGGCAAATGATTGTAAGATTGTCAAGGGCAACAGATCAAGTGTCAGCCCTGAGGACCCTCTAAGGAGGAGCTGTCGTTTGCGAGAGAATGTGGGGCATACGAAACTGAGAATCTCTTTGAAGGGCAGAGAAATCGTGTAAGGATAAGATGGCACTTGTCCAAATCCATGCGTTCCTTGGCCCTTCCTCACACACAAGCAGCAGGAGCTGTCAGTTTGCAAACACAGGAAGCCGTACCGTGTAATTTCAGTTTGTCTTCTGCTGTGCCCAATGATTCAACAGGGTGGTAGACACTCCGTGAAACCAGGAAACGTGCAAAGCTGCCAGATCTGTTCTCTGCTCAGACCTACTGTTTTGCTTCAGAGAATACATGGATGCCATCGTCTGACAACAGACTTGAAAAAGTTACTTACACATATTTTCTATCTGAATCCAGTTAGCTGTTGAGTTGATTCTACATCACGGTGGATCCATGTGTCGGAGAATAGTGCTCCTTAGGGATTTTTCAGTAGAAGTAGATCATCAGGCCTTTTCCCCTGGAGGTCCTGGCTAAGTTCAAGACTCAAGCTCTTTGAGTAGCAGGCAAGCACCTTAACCATTTGTACCACCCAGGAACTTATTTTTTTTGTTTTTTTTTAAGAGGTTTAGAAAAGTTTAAATGTAGACAATATTGACACATATGAAGTTCAGTGTTATGTGCCAGAGCCAAGCTCGTCCACTTTAAAAACCCTGGGACATTACTGCTCTCCAGAAGGGGCATGGGGGAGGCAGGTGTCCTTCCTTCCACTCTCCGGGACTCGTGGATGGGCTGTGCTTTCCCAGGTACAACTGTGGTGGGACGTCGGTCTCCTGCCTTAGCCATGTTTTTCCTCTCAGCACGCCAAGCACCCTCTCTCAGAAGCACAGTGATGTTACCACTTGGACATGTGCTGCCCAGGGCAACTGCAGGATTTTCCAAAACCTTAAGCACAGATGGCAAATATGGCTGAGCCGAATTGAGAACACTTGATTACAAGTTCAGGAGACAAAATTCGGAGGGTAAATGCTAAATGCGTCAACCCCTGAAAACCAGCTTCCTTGGGAAAGAAATGAGTGTAGAAGACTGCTGGCAGGCACTCTGCAGTCTGGCTTGCCGCCTGGAGCTAGCAGCCAAAGAGAAAGAGCAAGGTTGGTCCTTGGCTGCCACCTCTGCCACCGACTGGCAGTCCCTGTGCTCCAGCAGCTGCTTGCCCCTTCTCCCCTCTGGTCTTTGTAACCCCAATAAGCACAGGGTGCTTCTACAGCTCAGCCTGCAGCTCGGCTTCTCATCAAGTGCAGACTTTCAGAAACTGCCGGATTTCTTTCTAACTCTGTCTTTGTGATTATGAGTACAAGTATCTCTATAGGACAAGCTCAAAACTCTCTTCCATCAAGTCAATTCCAACTTGGAGTAGACCTGCCATGTTTCAGACCTGCTGACGAGGATAGTCAGATTTGACACTCGTGTTTTTCTTACAAGGTTTGTGGCTCCATTTTCTGTTTGCTGTTGTGTGCCAGTGAGTGGATCCCAGCCTGTGTCATAGGACACAGCAGAATCACCCCATAGTGTTTCCAAGGCTGCAGTCTTTCCCAGAGCGAATTGCCAGATCCTTTTCCCTGTGAAACAGCTGTTAGGTTCAAATCCCCTCACTGCTCAGCTTAAAAACTGAGCACTGTACCATCATGTCACCAGGGTGCTTTCAGTTAACCATAGTTAAAGATAGTCTTCTAATGAAGATCGATGCCAAAATTTCATTTATAGGGAATAATTTGGTATCCTCTGCAGTAAAACAGTGACTGGTTTCCTGTGTTTTAAGTAAAAGAATTATGCAGCATTCTCGGAGCAGTACAGCTACCCCGCTCATGATCAGTCACTGGAAGAATTAGCAGAGTGGGTGTGAAGACTGTGTGTCTGGAAACAGCGTTGCCGTGGTACAGCTATGCTGTGATTTTCTCTTGGGCTCTCTGATGATTTGAAGGCATCAGCTGACCCTTCATTGTCATGCTTCTCTCATCCTTCACTGTTACAGCCTTCGTTCAAATAAAACTATTAAAAGGAAGGCAATTTTCATTGGTGGTAAATCAATAAAACAAATAATGAACTCACTGCCATGGAGTTAATTCTGACCCCATAGGACAGGATTGCCTCCGTGGGTTTCTGAGTCTGTACCTCTTCACAGGAATAGAAAGCCTCATCTTTCTCCTATGCTAAACATTCAGGAAAATCATGAATCAGGAAAACATTTATGGCATTCTAGATCTTAGCCGTAGATTAAAGGTTGAATTGAAGTGCTATGAAATCACAGGGTCTGACTAAACCTGTGGTCATCCTCTGGCAGCGGACGTGCTGTCAGCCCCAACTCCTGGAGTCCTGTGTAGAACAGAACAAAATGTTTCCCAGTCCTGTGCTGTCTTTGTAACAGTGGGTACGATGAAGTGCTTTCATGCAACCACTATATATTTTGAGTGCCTTCCAAGCTAGGGGGCCCCTGGGGGCAGGGCGGAGGGGGTTGCTCATCTTCCAGCCTTAGATCAGACAGGCTTCCCTGGGAATTCATTAGGTTGTCATTGCTGGATTTCAGAAGTAGATCACCGGCCTTTCATTCCTATTCCAACTTTATCTGGAAGTTCCATGAAAAAGGTTCTCCAGAGGCGACCCTGCTGGTACTTGAAAGACCGATGATAGTTTTCAGCTTTCAGCTTTCAGCAATGCACAAGCCACCACAGTGCAGCAAACTGACAGAAAGGTAGTGAGTGAAAGATTATCACCTTTGCAGTGATTTCCTGTCCACCCAGAAATCTGCATCTTGATGTAGATATCTTGAGTTAATGAGGTACCCTGTTTCGCTGAAAGTAAGACATCCCTCGAAAATATGACCTATTTACAGTTTTGCCTCTCGCTGAAATATAAGGCACCCCCC
>NW_022103901.1:44935500-44953172 GCF_000313985.2 Echinops telfairi | reverse complement strand
CTAATGTCGGGGGTTTAAATGGAGAGAAAATGTTTTGAGAAACTATGTACAAATGCGCTTTACACAATTGATGTGTGTATGGATTGGGATAATAGTTGTATGAGCCCCTAATAAAATGTTAAAAAAAATTCTTAAAAAAAATAAATAAATAAAATGTTTTAAAAAAATAAATAAATAAAATTCCAGCTGCACCTTACCCAGAAAATGATGAGAGAGGGGGAGCAGCAAATGTGCAGCCGCACATGTATCACAGCATGCACAGACCAGGACACGCACAGGCTCCCTAACCTAGCATGCTCTTAAGCATAGCCACTGTAGAGTTTTGCCAGAAAAGAATTCTAAATGCACTAAGGCAGTGGCTCTCAACCTTCCTAATGCTGTGACCCTTTAATACAGTTCCTCATGTTGTGGTGATCCCTCCACTCTCCCCCTCCCCCCAACCATAAAATTATTTTCGTTGCTACTTCATAACTAATGAAAGGGTTGTTCAACCCTCCAAAGGGGTCACAACCCACAGGTTGAGAACCGCTGCACTAAGTTTTGTCACTGGTGTGCCACGTACCATAAATAAGAGACTTTATTGCAAACCGCTTGGAATCGTTTATGCTAATTTAGACTGCTCCTTATAATTAAGACTAAAATTGGGAAATGTAGGATAATTAATGATTTAGTAGAAAGTCTAGGTAAGGGTTACAGGAGTAAGTCTGGCCTGCTTATGTTAGGTAAAAATCACAAGTTTCACATCCAAAGGACATTCAACGTAGCCTATAAAGAACACTTTAAAGTTACATTTGCTTTCCAAAGACTGCAGATCGAAAATTTCTGGATAAATTAATTTAATATAGTGCATACGTCTTTGAAGAGTTCTGCTGACTTAACGCTGCATTCCTAACCCATTATTCCAGGTAAAAGAAAGTCTGCCCATTCCGGAGTGCCTCTGAAATGCCTGCTAGTAGATGCTTTCGCTGTTTTAGTGGCTAACGAGGTTCATCTCAGGAATTAGGAGACTTCCCATATTAGGCTTTTGGAGACACAGCCACGATGGGGATGGCATGAGGTGTCTGGAAGAAAGGAGACTAATTGAATGCAAAAGCTTCTGTGGGGCGGGCAGGGTAAAGAATTTGGTCCACTGATGTCATCCAGGTCAGCAAGCCCATGCCCGAAAACTTGGCAGCACCTTACCCTCACCAGGCCACCTGAGTGAGACATAGCTTGGGTTAGAAACAATGTTATGGAAATTGAATTTCCTTGCCAAATTGACCACACGTTGCCAAAGCATGGGCACCTCTCATGTGGCTTAAAGAAGAATTGTCGTTTTCACTGCACATCTTCCAAAAATTTTCATGAATGCTTGTATACTAGAGAAGGAGAGTGAGGGGGCTTCCCTGCCCCTTTAAAATGCCCTCTGACTGTGGGCAGTTACCATGAGGACAGTCATCTGTCTGGCTGTGAAAGTCACTTTGGGTTTTGTGTTTGGGTCACAGTTTCTCCAGAAAACCACCTCTGGCTCACCTTTACAAAATTAAAAAGTCATGATTGAAGAGGCCTAGAAAGAAATGTCCATCTTGATTGAGATTTATCGCCACCCAAGTTCAAATGAATTGCTTTACCTAGTCAAGACATACTTAGTGATATGATTGATTGTCACATGTTAAATACACATTCTATGTTCTATGTTCATTCTTAAAACAATCCTGTGAGATGTGTGAGCATTCTTTTAAAAATATAGTTGTATGTATCCTTTTTAAAGAAGAGAGCCTTTGGAAAAAAAATGTGTGTGTGTGTGAAAAATTTGAGAATGTATTTAAACAAAAGTGATATGTAGCTCAGAAACTCATACTATCTACACCCCAGGCTTTCCTCCAATTCAGATGCCCTGAATATACAAGACACTGGTTTCCATGGAATTTGTTAATCCATAGTGATCTAATTTTATCTTAGATTTATTAGTGTATATGAAGTGGGGAGAGAAGTTACACAATCATAAAATTGAAATCAGAGCACATCTCCCCTGCCAACTTTCTCAATAAAGGATAAATTCCAAAATATTAAGAGTTACTATTTGAGCACGACATACTTGAAGCTATTTCTGAGTGCTTTAAAAGCTAGCAAACAAGTCTAATGTCATTTACTGAGCAAACACTTATAACACTTAATGCAGTGTGTGTTATGCTCAGTATTCCCCAGAATGAATAAAACATTGACCCGACCCTTGCAGTTTAGGTGAAAGGAGGAAAGAGCCAGAACAGAGTGGATTGCCTTGGGCCACACTGTCCTCTGGGGAGAGAGTAACCAGAACTTTGGGGGAAGCTAAATGAGCTTCAGCCCAGAACAAGCCTGATTACAGAGAAGTTTGCCGAACCTGGTGGACAAGGCAGATTTGCTGCTTGCCCAAAGACCCAAAGATGGAGAGAAGATTCTGAGTTTGGAGAATCTTTGGGTGGGCAGCTTGTCGTGGTTGGAGAGGAGACAGCAGGGAGGGAAGTGAGGAAAGCTGTGGGACTGTGAGGCCTTCCTTGCTATACTCATGTGTGACGGAAAACAAGCAAATAGCTTTTTCTGGGACAGAATAGAGATGCTTGGGTGGCACATTAGGTTTATTGACAGCACAAACCTACTCAGTAGCATCACGGACAGCATGCTTGGTGATCTACTTCCATAGTGGTCACAGCAGAGCCAGAAATGGTCCTGTGATCTACTTCCATAGAGATGACAGCACAACACACTGACACCCCAATGGGACCAGCAGTCGAGCTGTCAGACATGGGACGTTCATGAGTCAGAATTAATTCCACAGAAGTAGGCTGGGTGTTTTTGTTTTGTCTTGGGAAGGAATGCATTCACAAATAGATGAAAATATGTTTTGTCTATATAATTAGAGAAGTCTTTCTAGATGATTTAAAAGGAATTTTAGGGACTACCGAGAACTTCTTACTAATATTTTTGTTCATTTTCAGTAACATCGTCTGAGTGAGATGACACAGAATGGATGCTCCTCCGAAAATTGTAGAGCTTTTTAAAAAAAGATTTATTCAGGCAAAGCAATCAGAAGTATCAGTGGGAAGTACAAGTCAGAGTTTGAAACATTGCTGGTATTGTATGCTTTCAAAGAACTCCAGAACAGTGCACCTTAAACAGTACTGACCATCTGTATATGCTAACTGCGGACTTAGTAAGATCTCTCAGAAGGAGCACGGATTTCAAGCCAGTGTGGTTGAATGAATGAGGTTTCTCTCTAGAATGTGAAATCTTGCCTAGTGGCTCCAGGAGAGCAGCCGGTGCTCCTTCTCTTGCCTTTATGAGCAGCCTTTTTTGGTCACTTCACTACTCCGTGACCTTCTCCAGCCTGAAGCCAACCACAAACACTGGCACTTCAGCACCTAAAAGACCTCAGGAACAAGGTGGCCACAACTAACTGATGGAAAAGCTTCCCGTTCCACCTGCAACCGCACAAATTTGGCTGTCATCTTTTTTCTTTACTTGGTGTGTGTGTGTGTGTGTGTGTGTGTGTATAAACAACAAAGCACACCCATTCAACTCTGTGGTCAGTTCATTGACCATGCTTACATCTCTCACATCATGTCACTGTTCTCACTGTCCATGTCCATGTTGCTGTACCACAAATAGTCTTTCTGTCCCTAAAAGTTCTCATCTGTGCTTGGAAATTCTTGTTGTTAATGTAGTCTCATCCAGATAATTCTGTATAAGGAGGCAGTGCTTCCTTGTGCTAAACTGTTGTTTAGTTTAAGGATGACTTCAGGAGAGAATTTTGGCTTGGGATATAACAGTTACCTCCAAGAAATGGGAAGGTTTTTCAGTCTCAATACAGCCAGCAAGTCTAATGCCATTCATTTGCTAAGCAAGCAAGTCTAGTGTCCATCCAGAATTTGAAGTTTCATTCCACTGTTTTCCACCCATTGGTCAAAATCCATCTATTCCATCACTGATCAAAGTGTTCAGTAACGGTTGCAAAGCATCGTCCTTTTCTTCTGGTCTAATGGCACGGCACGGAAGGCAGTAGTGCATTCATGGAGGCAGTTAGCCTATTTTCTTCTCTAATTTCTGTGTTTCCATCTTCTACTGTAGCCCTGGTGGTATAGTGTTTTGTTTTTTTTTTTAAAGTTGGGCTGCAATCCATATGATTGACAGTTCAAAACCACCAGCAGTTGTTTGGGAGAAAGACTGGGCTTTCTACTCCTGTAAACAGTTGCAGTTTTGAAACCCCACAGGGAGCCAGTATTGACTATATGGCAGCAAGATTGGTTTTGGTTCACGCATTGCAACTCCAAGCAAATATAGACCAATCGATCTTTACGCAAGCTTTAAGACCTCAAGCACTATTCTGAACAAGGAGGTCGAGCAGAAACCCTGAAAAGAATATTAGGCCAATTGTAGCTATCTCCTCTTTACAGTTTCTATAACCTACTGCCTTCCCTTCCTCAATAAAATTCACTTATGTGATTATGGAGATGTACAGAGTAACTTCTGCATCTGCATGGCTAGCTATTCCCCACACATATTACTATCATAAATCTTGAGGAACACCCAGAACAGAAAATATACCGAATATTTTGCAGATCTACTACAATGAAAATGAAGGTACAGCTTCATGTATCTGTATCATCTATTTTCTCATGTTCGTTTTAATAACTTGGATAACTGAGAGCCACATATATCTGTTTGATTGGTGTAATAGAAAGGACTATAGGTACCTGTTGGTGCTGTTGAATAAGCTGTGGGTTGTTGACCCCAGGGCTGATGGTTTGAAGCCACCAGTCACTCCTCAGAAGAAATGCTGCCTGTTCTGCTAGCTGGGTCTCTGTTAGTCAGAATCTACATGATGGCTGTGGGTTTGGGGTTCTTTGGTTTAGGTACCTGGGATCCCTGGTGGTGCAGTACTGAAGCACTCTGTTATTAACCAAAAGGTCAGTGGTTCAAACCAACCAGCAGATACACAGGGGAAATGTGACAGTCGGCTTGTGCACAGGTTTACAGCCTCGGAACGGTTATGGAGCAGTTCTGCGCTATCCAACAGGGAGGGCCTCTATGATTCAGACTGGACTAGATGACAGGGTTTGGTTGTCAGAAAGCAATTCCTGGAGAAGTTTGCAGTTCACTCACTCTCTTTAGGTGGCATGTCAAAGAATATGCCTGTCATGGTAGGTGGTATTGGAGAAGGAAGATTTATTCCTGTAATTAAGGTGGCTGATTATCATGTAAACTAATGTAAATCACCATCTACCAAAGTAAGCTCATGGTCCTCTAATAGCAAGTTTATGCCCGGTAATGAAAGGTATTCTGGTTCTCAAGGTGTGGTCACTGCACCAGCACCATCAATGTCTCTTGAGAACCTGTTAGACCTTTAAATTCTCAGGCCTTACTGTGGACCTAAGGAGCTCTGGTAGTGTAGTGGCTGCTAATGACAAAGTCTGAGTTCAAAGCCACCAGCCACTCCAAGGGAGAAAGGTGAGACTTTTTGTGCTCATAAAGATTTAGAGCCTCAGAAACCCCCAGAAGCAATTCTACTCTGCCCTATAGGGTTGCTATGAGTAAGGATGGTTGTTTGTTTTTACTACAGACCTATTGGACCAGAAACTCCAGAATGATGTGAAGCAAACTGTGTTTAATCAAGCTCTTCAAATGATGTACTACTTGTTAAAGCATGAGAACCTGTATGTAAAGGGTTATAACCAACCAATTTCCATCAAGTTGATACTGACTCCCAGTGACCCCATGCATGTCACATGTGAATTGTGTTCCAGCGAATCAGTCTTCAGTGGCCAATTATCCCAGCATGGATTGTCGGATTCTTTCTGTGGTGCCTCTGGCTGGACTTAAACCTCCAACCTTTTCTTTAAAATCAGTTTCATTGGCATATAATTCATATAACATAACGTAATGATTCACATATATCACAGCTTAATGATTTAAATATATTGACGAGAGGTGTGCATTAATCACCATGATCATTTTTAGAACATTTCTTCATTCTAATATCCATTATTATTTGCTCCCCATTTCCTCACAACCTCCCTGATGCCACTCTAGAAAATTATTAATCTAGTTGGCCTCTACAGAATTACCTATCCTGAGTTTTATATAAAGAAAATCATTCAAGAAAGAAAAAGAAATATTCCCATAACAACAAAATTGAACACAGAAAAACCACAATCCAAAAAATAACAGAAAGTATAAAAAACAGAGCAACTTAAATTGGGTTAAAAGGGAAAACAGATGGTAAGATGTTAAATTTTAACATAACTATCTGCAGTAATCCCCTTACGCAGTTTTCCAGTGCACTCTGTCCAAGGGCAAGACTATTCACATCCTGGGTCAATGGGCGGAGGGAATTCAAGGGAGATTCAGTTCAGTTCATGTGCGGGCTCTGTAAATGGATTGTGTGCTTTCATTGTCATCCATAGCTGCCTGCAAACCTAATACTCAGAATTTAGCCTCTAATCACTCTGCCTGCTAGGAGGTTTTAGATTTTATTGCTAACCATCTTTGATCACACTTGCTAGTGTGCTTCTTCCATGCAGATTTAGCTGATACCTCACTTAGATGGCTACTTGTTTGAAGACAAGCCTTTAAGATCCCAGGCACTGTTTTTTCTAATAGCTGGGCACCACCTGATTTCTTCACCACACTTTGCTCTTGCACCTATATGTTCTGCGGTCACTTCATGAAGCCCCACCTTTTTGATTAGCAGTGGAGTATGCTAACTCTTTATCCCACCCAGGGACCCTGCCCCTTAAATATCCGAAACTTGTAAGTGATGCTACACTAAATTGTAGGACACCACTTCTAGAAATAGCAAGACTTTTGTTGATTATTACAAATATTAAACCCAAAACTAAACACACTGCCATTGAGTTCATTCAATTTAAAGCAACCCAGGGTTTCTGATACTGTACATTGTTACAGAAGAAATCACCCTCAACTTTCTCCCCTGGTGCAGCTGACAGGTTTGGACCACTGATTTTGCAGTTGGCCACCCAATAGTTAACTTGCAGCACTGCCAGGTTTCTAAAAGCAGTAATAAATATCGTATAAACTCTCTGCCATCGAGTTGATTTCAACACATGGCAACCTTATAAGGGGGTAAAATATAATGACAAAAGCAAAGCAAAACAAAGAATTTTTTAGTGTCGTGCTAATGAAGAGAAGGCTTGGAATTAGGGGGTGTCCCAAAAGGAACAGAAACCCGGAGCTTTTCCCATCTTTCATTCTAGTTTCACAAACTCTCCTTTAAAGTTTTAAAGTTAGTTGGAAAAAGAATGGAAAAGTATCATGTAGTCTTTCCTAAATTTTTTCAGATAACAAAATCACAAGATATGTTTGAGGGCGTTTGGCCGTATCCATTAAATTTTTAATTTCATATACCCTTTGACCCAGCAATTTCACTTCTAGGAGCACTTTCCACCAAAAACTCAAAACAGATATGCAAGTTGTACAAGGACCTTTGGCACTGCTCCCTTTGGTTGTGCGTGGAGTCCCCATGAGTTGGATTAACAGCAATATAACTGAATGACTCTGAATTTTTTTTTTCACTTTCAAGATCATAGTTTATTACTTCTGATAAAAAGATAGTATACATAGTAGGGAATCGCTTAAAATTCAACTCGAGTTAGACACCATCTAGTACTTTTGCATTGAAGGCTAAACAAAAAAATCTCTAAACACCTGAAAGTCCCACTATTAACATGAACTGTGGTAATAAAAAATTTGACATTTAATTTGTTCCATGTATCGTATTTACAGTATGAAAGCAATGGTGGTATGATAAACAGTGATAAAGAAATCGTAAAAATAACTTTAAAAAGCAAAGGTTTATATTCTTATAAGGTGATAATTATCATAATTGGATATAAAAATTAAAACATCGAAGAGCGTTCTGTTACAAAAATCTTAAATCATCTGAGTTGTAGTCATTACTTGCTAACAATTTACATGCAACATCTGCTAGGACTGACATTTAAATTTTAGAGCCAGAACGTAACCGAACATCCTAAATTCAGAGGAAACAGCCCAGAGGGACTGACTGGAGGTGGTCCATCACACGGGTACAGTGAACTAAGTGGAGGGCCAGCTCCTCCTGCAGGCAGCCACCTGCTCATGAGAGAATTGACCAGCCAGCCACTTAATTTGGTCATAGGGTCTGAATTGCTGTAAAGGAAAGCTGTGAATGTGTGACACTGAAAGATTGAATAATGTGGTGGCCCAACGTTAAGCACTTGCCTGGTAACCAGAAAGTTGGTAGTTAGAACCCACCCAGCTGCTCCAAGGGACAAAGTCTTGTCAACCTACTACTATACAGATTATAGTCTAGAAAACCGTATGGGGCACTTTTACCCCCACACATGGGGTTTCTCTGAGTCTGAAATGAGTCTGAATTGACTCAATGCCATCTAACAACAGAGAGTGGATGTACAGACCACTGGAAACCAAAGCTATTGAGCAAGGACCAATATTCACAAATCTACTTGGAAGTTTCTTTCTTTTTTTCCTGGAAAAGAGAGTTTCCCACATTGATGATTAAATAATTTTAAAATATAAGTAAAGTCAGTAGAAAAAGGGAGACAATATTGAAAGCCAAAGTCCAAGCATAATTGTCTGACTTGGAAACTGCACTGACTTTGAGTTCTGAGCGTTAAGTGCCAGTAGAATTAAAGCCATCGTGCAGACTATTCTAGCATTCTGTGCCGTGAATAGTCTAAAGGACATAGTCTAAATGTATTTGAGATTGAGTCATTATTTAAAATCAGAAGTTTCACAAAGTAATGAGAATGTTCAGTTTTAAGAATACGCATTTATAAATATTATCAAAAATCAACTTAGAACTGTTCATTTCAGGAAAGAAGCACATAATTTCAAGGTATTGATGCGCTACTCTGTTTTGTAGTGGAACTAACTTCTACTGCAAGCACAAATGAACGTTGCATAAAACACAGTAGTACTAATTACCATCAGTAAGGATGGGAGAAAGTTATTCCAAACTCTGCCTGCAGGGTGTGAGAATTTTGTTTTCCTTTAAGCTGAATGTACTCATTCAGTCCTGACTACCAGAGCTACTCACGTCGGAACATCAACGAGTCCAAGCGCATTGCAACATTTTTGAACAAGTTCACATCCTGACTGGCACGCAGTTGCCTTTTGTCTTTAATGTTCCTTAGCAACTGATAACATCGGAGGAAGAGATAAGCTGCCCAGGAAAATGGAACTGTAATGGGTTCCAGGACCCATGGTGCAAGCTTTCTTCTGAAGGCTGGAGGTTATGGGAAGTGCTGGGGATGTTTTGTTGTTTGTTTGCTTTTCAGAGAAGCCAGATCAGATATTCTTCAATGTATGAACTCCAGGAGAGGAGTGGTATATATTTCCAAGCTGATCTCTAGATTGCACTTGGCAGACTTAAGGAAGAAACAAGAGAATGAAAGAACGAGACGTGTGGCCATTTCTACAGAAATGAGTTTATTGACTTTGAACGAACTTAATGTCTGTTTTGTTTTGTTTTTCTAAAAGTCTAACCTAAATTCTCTATTAGATTCTGAGCCCTTAAGAAGGATTTCAGTACAAACCAAACTTAAGGTCCACGTTTTAGGAATTATTGCAGGAAGTTGAGATTGGGTGAAGAACATCCAGTTTCTACATTACACTTTTGCATACATGACCTTACTTAATCCTGAAAAGAAATCTCAGTAGTAGTTATTATCATCCCCCTTTCCAGAGAAGCTAGGAGCCCTGGTGGCATAGTCATTACACAATGGGCTGTGATCTGCAAGGTTAGCAGTTTGAAACCAACAGCCTGCTCTGCGGGAGAAAAATGGGTCTTTCAACTCCCGTGCGCAGTTACAGTCTTCGAAACTCATAGGGGCATTTCTAACCGGTCCTATGAGTTCGCATCGACTCTGGCGGTGAATTTGCTTTTTTTGGTTCTAGAAAAGAACATTACGCATAAAGAGATTAATTTGCAGTGTTGAAATTTAGACAAAATGTGGCTTACTTCAAAAATCCAGCTTCAGTTCCATTCCCTCGTCTAACATCTTACCCCCTTAGAAGAATCTGGAGTGTTTTATTATGCACACTTGATTTTTAAAAAATTAATGTGCTAATTGTTGACCTTACCTCTTAACCTGGTATTCAATATATTTGTTTAATATTAAAAAATGATTTTAAAAATTTGTGTTTAGGTGTTGTTGAGCCATTTCCAACTCACAGAGACCCCATATACATTAGCACAAAAACTGCCCCTCCTGTGCTTTCCTCGCAGTCATTTCTGTATTTGAGCTCTTTGTTGCAGTCACTTCGTCAATCCATGTTATCGAGGCTCTACTTCTTGTATGCTGACCCTCTCTTTAAAACCCACCTGGAAGACAATTGGACAGTCCCTGTCAGAGGGACCCTCAGAAGGGATGATAAATCCAGGATGCAGTAGAGCACTGATGAACCACATAACTATCCTCTAGTTCTTTAATATTTTCTCCCCTCACTATTAAGGGCTTTATGTGTATTACTTCATTAATCATGTCAGATTTGCATATGTTCATTTGTATATTTAAGATTGTTTGGTGCATGAAAGCCAATATAGATAACCCTTCAGAAACAGTAACAAGAGTAATGGGTACAGGAAGAGAGGGGGAGAGGGAAAGGGGGGAATAGGGATCTGATAGCATTGATAACTGTATAACCCCACTCATTGGAATCAAACAACAGAATTGTATGTGGATGGATATATTGGATTGTGTAACATATGGCAACAACAACAAAAAACTATTATAGTGAAAAACAAATAAGGGTTCCTGGAGGGTAGGATGGAGGAGGGAGGGGATAAAGGAGAGTTCAAGAAGAAAGAAAATGGTTTATAACTGATTATAGTAGCAATTATACAATACTGCTTGATGTGAGTGAACTATGGAATGCTATGATCTCTGAAAGAGCTCCAAATAACATGATTAAATTTTTAAAAAAAGAAGAGTCACTTCAGCTTAAACTGGGAATAAAACAAAAAACAGGCAGAGACTGGTCCCTCTTAAAAACATGTCCAAGTACATGAGGCGAAATCTCACCATCCTCCCTTTTAGGAAACATTCTGACCTGTTCTGCTCCAAGACAGATTTGTTCATTCTTCTGGCAGTATTTTCAGTACCCTTTGCCAACACCAAAATTCAAATGCATTGCTTCTTCTGTCCCCATCATTCATTCCCAGATTTTTCATGCAAAAGAACAACAACAAACCCACCACCATCTGGTCAATTCCATCTCTTAATAGGACATAGTAGAACTGCTCCATAAATTTTCCGAGTCTGTAAATCAATACAAAAGCAGTCTGCTTCACCTTTTTTCCATGGAGCAACGAGTAGACACCAACTGCTAGCTTTTCTTTAAGCAGCCCTACTGTCCCTCCAAGATCTCCTTTCCAAGCACATGTCACTGTCGCTGCTGTTAGGAGTGTTGCGTAGGTTCCAGTCCTATGGACAGCTATGTACACAATGAAACACCCCCAGCCCTGTGCCATGCCCAGAGCTGTTCTGATGCTTGAGCCCATGGGTGCAGGCACTGTGTTAGTCCATCATCTTGAGGAGCTTCCTCTACTTTACCACGTGTGATGTCCTTCTCCAGAGACTGGTCTCTCCTGATAATATGTCCAAAATATGGGAGATGAAGTCTCTCTATCCTTGCTTCTAAGGAACATTCTGGAAACACCTCTCTAAGACAGATTTGTTTTTTCTTTGGGCAGTCCATGTTACTGTCAATATTCTTTGCCAGTCCCATAATTCAAAGGCATTGCTTCTTCTTTGATCTTCCTTATTCTGTGTCCTAGTTTCACATGCATAGGAGATGATAGAAATGACCATGGCTTAATCCAGGCGCATCTTAGTCCTCAAAGTGACATCCTTGCACTTCAACATTTTACTGTGTTATTAATGTTCAGGGAATCAAATACTTTCTTGAAGTGGTCTCTAAATTCAGGTGGGATATACTCAAGTTAATAGTTTGGCTCTCATTTATTTTAATTTTCTTCAGCTTCAAGTTGAATTTGCATGTGAGCAATTGAAGGTCTGTTTTGCTGTTGACCCTCAGGCCTTATTTTAACTGGTATTGAACTTGTCCATCATTTCTCTCCACAGATGTAGTACTATGTTTCCTGTGCATTACAACTGTTGCTGTCCATGTGTATAGTCACTGTTGTGTGCTTGAAAAAAAAAAGGTTATTTCTGATTATATCCATTGGTCTTGAATACTATGATCTCTGGCTTCGTTTCTATAAAAACTTACTAAAAACCAAATACTGCTTTCAATTCAATACTGACCCTTTAGGACAAGCGTCCTCAAACTACGGCCTGTGGGCTACCTGCGGCCCGCTGAGGACATTTATCCGGCTCATCAGGTGTTTTTGCCCATTTGTTTTTTTACTTCAAAATAATATGTGTGCAGTGTGCATAGGAATTTGTTCATAGTTTTTTTTAAACTATAGTCCGGCCCTCCAACTGGTCTGAGGGACAGTGAACTGGCTCACTGTTTAAAAAGTTTGAGGACTCCTGCTTTAGGGCATAGTAGAAGTACTATTGTGAGTTTCATAAGCTATAACTCTTTACAAGAGCAGAAAGCCTAATCTTTCTCCTGAGGAGCAGCTGATGGTTTTGAACTGCCAATCTTGTGGTTTGCAACACAACATATAATCCACTATACTACCAAGGCTACTTTTGTTTCTGTTACCAATGCTGTATTTGTCAACTACCAATCTTCTTTGCTTCCAACTTTTTCATTCCAACCATGAGTAATTATCAATGCTTCTTGATCAGATGTTTGATCAATTTAAGACTGCAAAACTAGGTAAAAATCTTAATTTCTTCATCTTTGGCATTAGTGGTTGGTGTCTAAACTTGCCTAAATTGGTTGTCCTTCTGAGCATCTGAGTATAATAGTATGCCATTCCTGAGCACGTTGTGCTTCCGGAGAGATCTTCAAATGTTCTTCATGACAATTAATGCCATGCCACTCCTCTTCAAATTTTTTTTTTTCCTGGCAGAGAAAACCATATGATTGCCCAATTCAAAATGGCCAATACCCACCCATTTCAGCTCACTAATTCTTAAGATATCAATCTTTAAGAATCCCATTCCATTTGTGACAGCAATTTGCCTAGATTCATACTTCGTACATTCCATGGTTGATTAATAATTGTTGTTTGCCGCTGTTCCCTTTTCATTTGAGTCATGCTGCATCAGTAAGTGCAGATCCTGAAAGCTTTCCTCCATCGAATTTATTGAGGTCACCAGCTCATAATTTGAGTGCCTTCCAACGTAAAGGACTTACTTGTCTGTTAGCACTGTGCAGACAGTGTTCCAGTACTCGTCATAAGATCTTCATTGCCCATTTGTTTAGGATGATATCACCAGGTCCTTGAAACAAAACAATAAACTCCCTCATTTTTGCCCTCCCATTTTGGAATGTATATTCATTGGGCAGTGTATCCTAAAAGAAAATAAAGAAGGCAAGGCAGAGAGCTCCCTCAGTTGCAGTTACAGGATATTAGGAAGAAAACTTAACCTTTTAGCACAGTTTTCGTTTATCTCGGCTATGTATACATGAAGTATAGCCACTAAATAGATACCCTAAATCCCTCTTATAATTTCAAGTATACATTTTACTCTTAATCCTGTTTTGTTTGACTGAATGGGGTGGTTAAATGAGATAAAGTTATAAAGTTGTTCTTACTATATAGCATAATCTACCAACAAAGCAAAACAAAACAAACCCACTGCTCTGGAGTCAATTCCAAATCATAGCTCTCCTGTGTGGAGTTTCTGAGGCTATTAAGCTAGAAAGAGGCAGGTGGCCTCATCTGCAGATAGCATATAACATAATAAAATGTAAATGTTATATTTTTCCAAATATTTTTCATATTATAATGTTAAAATACATACATATACATGTACATATATATACACGTGTATGTGTGTAAAAACCCACTGCCATCACGTCCTTTTCGACTCATAGTGACCCTATAAAGGATCTCTGAAACAGAGGGACCGGTGGGTTTGAACCACCAACATTTCTAGTTAGCAGTCCAGTGTTTAGCAGACAGCACCATTGAGGGTGGCAGGGAGCTCTTTTGCTCGATAGATAGATAGATAGATAGATAGATAGATAGATAGATAGCAAGAAGCAAGCTACATTCTTCCGTTTTAATAATAGTGAAAGTATTACAGTTACAAGGTCCAAAAACCACCCAAACTCACTGCCATGTAGTCATTTCTTTTTGCTAGTGACTCTATAGGACAGGAGCAGGGTAGAACGGCCCCTGTAGGTTTCCAAGACTCTCTCTCTTGACAAGAGTAGAAAACCCTCTCTTTGTCTGCATTCAAAAGTAGTAGAGGATATTTCTTCTCACCACACCCCACCTGTGACATAAAACTTTTTTGTGCCCAGGTAAGGGGCTGCTGGCCCACCTTCTGTTTTCAGTTGTTTGTTTTGTTTGGTGAACACTGTAGGGGTGAAGAAGAATAGTCTATTCTCTTACCTGATCCTTTTGGCCATTCAAAAAACACTTGGTAGATGGTGTTAAGGGCACCATCACAGCCACAGTTTATTTTTCAATAAATAGAAGTAGCTGAGAAGAACCAAAGGTCTTGCCTTACCCTAATTGGCACAACAGTATCATTTTAACTAAATGACTACACGAATTGGTCGTACAATCACTCTCCCTGGGTAGATTATAGTAACCATTCTTGGTAAAGTCTGAATAGTCCTCGGTGACCTTAACACACTACAGAGATGGCAGGCCAAAAATCCACCCCAGGAGTAAGCAACAAAATATTCTCCTTCCACAAAAGGAAAGGTTTCAGAAACTGTCAGCATGTCAGAATTTATGTGGGTACCTATAGGAAGAACACATTGTACTACCTATCCAGAGCCCACGTAGAGTGGATTTCCAATTTATAGACAGGCTGATGGCCTAGCGCATTAAGCATTGGGCTGCTAGCTATAAATTCTGCTGTTTGATCCCACTAACCTCTCCATGGGGAGACATGGGCTTTCTGTTTCTGTAAAGATTTACAACCTCAGAAACCATAGGGGTAGTTCTATGCTGCCCTATAGGGTTGCTGTGAGTCAGATTTGACTCCATGACAGTGGATTTTATTTTGGCTTATGTTCAGAAAGACTGACTGCAAAAAGCTTTCTCACTAGGATCAGCCTATCGATAGTGTCCAGTTTACCCATGTGCCCACCATGTAGGCAAACTGCTCAAACATTTCCAGAGATAGAAGCTCATGCTTTAATAAGACCATCCATTCTTCATTTCACTAAGAACATTAGCGTGTACTTCTCTTATTGCACTCAGATGTCTCCCTGTAACTTCCATCATCAATGGTCCCCCACTACTTAAAACATGACATTCTTCTCTTTACCTCCCTTTCTAATGCTTAAACATTTGAAAACAGTCAACAGGGTTCCTAGAAACCTTCTTGGACTAATCTCTAGTTTTCTCTACTTTTGATCAAGTTAGTAAGTATTTTCTAGAAACACTATTGTCCAAACGTCTCAGTACTTCATGCTATTTAAGAATGGAGCCTCGTGTATAATGAATTGGTTAATACTCAAAGGAGATTTGGAGGGAAGCCCCCAAATTAACTAAAACAAACTGGTTACATGCATCATCCTATTTTTGCTCTCTGTGCACAGCTTCTATTTATGCCAACAGGTTGGAGTTAAATTAGGGCTAGTTTAATGCAAAATTGAAGGGTCTAAAATGTACCTTCTTCACTTATACTACTTTAGTTCTATCTCAACAATGCTCATGGAGGCAATAGTCAAGAGATCAAATGAAACATTGTGTATGTAATTCTGCTGCACAAGACCTCTTTGAAGTGTTGAAAGGCAAAGAGGTTACTTTGAGGACTAAAGTATGCCTTACCCAAGCCATAGTATGACTCGAGTCATATGTATGTGAAAGGTGGACATTGAATAAGGAAGACTGAAGAACAATCAATGCATTTGAATTATGGTGCTGGTGAAGAATATTGAAAATAACATGGGCTCCCAAAAGAACAAACCAATCTGTCTTTGAAGAAGTAGACCGTGTATTCCTTAGAGGCCAAGATGGGAATACATGTCAGGAGAGACCAGTCACTGGAGAAAGTCATTATGCTTGGTAGAGTGGAGGGGCAACAAAAGAGAGTAGGGTCCTTGGCAAGAGGAATCGACACTCAGTTACAGATGTAGTTCAGTTAGTGAGCCACTGGTAACGTAGAGACAAAACACGAGGACTTATTTCTGGATTTATTCTTAGAAACTAAGAAACAAGTGTAACCTTTGCAGTAGTATAAGTGTATCATTTTATAGTAGTATACATATTCTAATATTTACACACAAACAATTGTACTGATAAGGGATGTGGAAGGCAGAAATTTCGTAAATTCTACTAACCTTAGGCATGTAAGGAGAGGGAAACTGTTATACCAAATATATTGTAACTTTGTTAGGGGATTTCTTTGTAGACTCTCAGATTTTCTAGAGTTAAAAAACAAAACAAAAACAGTGCCTTATAACAAAAAGAACACTAGAAAAAATATTTTTAAAGTGATAATTTTTCATATGTGCCTATGTGTGTATGACCCCCAAACACGAAACTTGTTGCTGTCTAGTGGATTTTTTCAAATCATTTTATTGGGGGCTCGTACAACACTTATCACAATCCATACATTCATCTACTGTGTCAACCACACTTGCACACTTGTTGCCATCATCATTCTCAAAGCATCTGCCTTCCACTCGAGCCCCTGGCATCAGCTCCTCACTTTTTTCCCTTCCCTCCCCATTCCCCCCTTCCTCATGAACCCTTGATAATTTACAAGTCACTATTATTTTGCCATATCTTACACTGTCCAACGTCTCCCCTCACCCGCCCCTCCACTGACCTACCTCCAGAGATGGGTTATATGTAGATCCTGCAATCGGTTCCCCCTTTCCACCCCACCCTCTCTCCACCCTCCCGGTATCACCACTCTCACCACTGGATTTAAGGGGTTCATCTGTCCTGTATTCCCTGTGTTTCCAGCTCCCATCTGTACCAGTGTACATCCTCCAGTCCAGCTGGATTTGTAAGGTAGAATTGGGATCATGATAGTTGTGGGGAGGAAGCATTCAAGAACTAGAGGAAAGTTTCATGTTTCATCGTTGCTACACTGCATCCTGACTGGCTCATCTCCTCCCTGAGACCTCTCTATAAGAGGATGTTCAGTTGCCCACAAATGGCCTGTGGGTCCCTGCTCCGCACTCCCCCTCATTCACAATGATGTGATTTTTGTTCCTTGATGCATGATACCTGATCCTCTCGACACCCCGTGATCACACAGGCTGGTGTGCCTCCTCCATGTGGGTTTTGTTGTTTCTGAGCTAGATGGCTGGTTGTTTACCCTCAAGTCTTTAAAACCCCAGACACTATATCTTTTGATAGCCGGACAACATCAGCTTTCTTCACCACACTTGCTTATGCCACCATTTGCCCTCAGTGATCGTATCGGGAAGGTGAGCACACAATGATATGATTTTTTGTTCTTTGATGCCTGAAACCTGATCACTTTGATTCCTCGTGATCACACAGGCTGATGTGCTTCTTCCATGTGGGCTTGGTTGCTTCTCAGCTAGATGACCGCTTGTCCATCTTCAAG
>NW_022103901.1:44910107-44934517 GCF_000313985.2 Echinops telfairi | reverse complement strand
TATGCACACATTCATCTTCAGCGTTTATGCGTGGAAGGTGGTCACACAATGATGGTTTTTGTTATTTGGTGTCTGCTGCCTGTTCCCTTCAGCACGTCGTGTTCGCACAGGCTCATGTGCTTCTTCTCTGTGGAAGAAAGTATTCTTGCATTGAGATAGTACTTGAGTGGAGGCCCAATGTCCACCTGGTGGTACCTTAGTACTAAACCTATAAATATATGCACATGGAGTTGTTTCCTCATAAATTCCTACTCATAGTGCCCCTGTGTGTTACAGAGTAGAACTGCTTTTTGTAGAAGCAGATCGTGAATCACGAAGCCTGTCTTCCGAGGCGCTGCTGAGTGGGGGTTTAAACCAACTCAATCTTTAGATTTGTCAGCAAGTGGCAACAACCGTGTGCACTACCCACTTAACCTCACAGTGAAGAAAACCACTGCCCTGGCTGTAAGCAGGGACAGTCTTGACTTGTCCCAGAGTCTCATAACTCAAAATTCACTACCATTAAGTCAATTCCAACTTATAGCGACCCAACCCAGGCTCCTACCCCAGAGCCAGGCAATGTAATTTACCCGGCTCTTGAAAAATGTAAGTAATCTGCCAGCCCCGGAGTGGGGAGGATGGTGCATGCTTCCCCAGAGCCTGGAAGCCAGAACAATTCTGGCCTCTGAAGTGAGGCCTTGGTCAAGCCAGCTGCTCCTCGGGGGAACCAGTGCTCTGTCCCTTCAGCCCAAGAATGTAAACATTAAGAGGAAAATGCTTTTCTACCTATAAAGTGGTTTGTTTTTATTATAGATTGTCTGGGCCTACACTATTAAAACCCCTTCTGAAAG
The DNA here is from genome assembly GCF_000313985.2 of Echinops telfairi. Taxonomy (NCBI): domain Eukaryota; kingdom Metazoa; phylum Chordata; class Mammalia; order Afrosoricida; family Tenrecidae; genus Echinops; species Echinops telfairi. Next base: position 44,933,687 of record NW_022103901.1, on the reverse strand, counting down.
TCCTCTGGAAGATAACAATTCTCCACATTCCAGATCTATTGGAAAAACCTGGAAAACACAGTTCATGGTCGGGAAAGTTGCTATCCTTTTGTCACTTACATAATTTCTTATTCTCTCATTCTTATTTTTTTTGTTGCGCTCTCTTGGGTACGCTCATTTTATTACGCTCCCTAGAAAATGTGCACTTCCTCCTACTCTGGAGCGTGGCACAACAAAGGCAGGCTAGAAAAGTGTATCAAATGTCTGAATCTGGCCCCAGTGCCCCTGAGAGGCACAGGAGCAGCAAAGTGCCCATCCACCAGGCCTACCCGCGTAAACACTGCTCCCTACAAGTGTCTGTCCATGTCTTTGGCTCAGGTACGTCCTGTCTTCCCAGCCCTGTTGATCTGCCTGGTGTCTGGAATATAACAATTGCATTAGTATTTAGTCTTTAAAGCAGTGGTTCCTAATGCTTCGACCCTTTAATACAGTTCCAAACTTCCTAATGCTTCCACCCTTTAATACAGTTCCTCATATTGTGGTGACCGCCCCCCGCTCCCACTGACCATAAGATTATTTTTGTTGCTACTTAATAATTGTGATTTTGTTACTGTTATGAATCAGGCGACCTCTGTGAAAGGGTCGTTCGACCCCCAAAGAGGTCGTAACCACAGGTCGGCCTCTGAGCTGTTAATTACAAAGCCAGTGGTTCAAACCCACCAGCAACTCCTGAGAGAAAGAATGAGGCTGGTTGCTTTGCTCCTGTGATGGTTTACGTTCTTGGAAACCCTGTTGTTTTTCTCCATCCTATACTGTTGCTGGGGGGCAGCTTCAGATCAATGGCAGTGGGTTTTAGAGGCTGGCTTTTGTTTTCTCAATCTCCAAAGTTTGCCCTCTTTCCAACAAATTAGAAGTGACCTAATTGTTAAAAAACAAATGAAAATCACAGGATAAACCTTTATTTGGTTAATATTGGCTATTGTGAATTTTATGTAGTCGTTGCAAGTCTGTTTCTGTTGAAAGACTTACCCTAACACTTTCTTAAAGAAATGTATCAAAAGCTTTTAATGTTAGAAGTTTGAAGGAAGGTGGTGGTAGGGGTTGTGATTCTTTTCCCCACAAAAGATAAACACACACGAGGAGTTACCCCCAACACCACCACCACCACCAAAAAGGAAAAAAGTTCGCTGGGCAGTGATTACATAGTATACATTTTCCCTGCTAGGCAAGCATTGAGCAACTTGCTCTGAGTTAGTGCACCCAGTGGCATTGCCTGGGAAGGTTCTCTCTGGTCATAGTGAATTTTTTCATAAAAACTGTTTGTCTCTAACCTCATTTTTTTGTGATGGCCGATTTAAGAGAACAGAAATGGTTGTGATATTGAATATAGCTTACAAGGACAGCACTATGGGAAAAACTCAAGTGTCTGAGTGATTTTCTCATTTCATAAAATGTGAAATGTCAATTGATGACAAACCTCGTTCTGGACATCCATCAACTTCCCGAACGGATGAAAATGTCAACAGATGTTGTGCATTTGTGTTCGAAGAGATGGGGAAATTATTTGGACTATCTTGAAGCTCAGTTCAGCGAATTTTAACAGAAGATTTGGGAATGAGAAGGGTCGCTACAAAATTTGTGCCTCGGGTTCTGACTGACCAGGAAAAGGAGCAGTGAGTAGAAACATGCCAGGCTTTGAAAGAACAGCTCTGAAGTGACCCAGACTTTTTTTCCAAGGTCATTGCTGGTGATGAGACATGGTGCCATTCTTACAACCCCAAGAGCAAACATCAATCAAGCCAGTGGGAGACACCATCATCACCTTGCCCCCCAAAAGCTTGTGAAGTAAAATCAAAGATCAAGGAGATCCTTATTATTATTATTTTTAATTTGAGTGGGATAGTGCCAGGTCAGACTGTTAATTTTCTATTTAGAGTTTCTGAAAAGATCAGTGTGCAACAAAGAGGGCCTGATTTGTGGCAGACGGGAAACTGGTTTTGCCACCTTGACAATGCATGTGCTCATGCAGCCATCTCACTGCACCAGTTTTTGGCAAAAAAGGCATGCCTCTCTTGCCCCAGGCACCTGACTCACTTGACCTGCTCTGTGCAACTTCCTTTTGTTTCTGAATGAAGAGGGACACAAAAGGACTGATTTGACAGCATAGAAGAGGTGAAAGGGAAAAACAAAACAAAACAAAAGGGAGTTGCTGTCAGCCATCCAAACAGACGAGTTTGAAAAATGTTTCCATGAATGGAATCTCAGATTTGACAGATGTATTGTGTAATGGAAAGTACTTTGAAGGTGATAAAGTTGTTTTGTAAAAATAATTTAAATGCATGGCTTTGAAAAAAACCCTGCTCTTTAAGTATCCCCTTGTATAGGTGGCATTAATGAAAACCCTATTAGTCTTATCTAACACAATAATTCGACATTAAAAGCTCTCCTGAAAAGGCAGTGACAACTTGCTTGAAGGGCAGCAGTTTGACAAGCAAAGTCTTGTGAAGCGCTTACCACAAGAACTTGCTCTTGCCGATCACAGAGTTGGGTTGGAGACCATCTGCCCTCCTGAGTGAGTCAGACGTAGTAGCTACCCAATGAGGATAGATTCGTGCATGTTGGGTCCGAAGACGTAGGCCCCTTCCCAATGTCATCAACTATTGTTTTGAGTTGCTGTCTATTTCCACACCATCTTCACCATTGTTGATATGTTTGAGCCACTCATGACTGCAGCCACTGTGTCAAGCCATCTCTTTGAGAGTCTTCCTCATTTGTATTGACCCTCCGCTTCACCAAGCATGATATCCTTTTCAAGGGACTTGTCTCTCCTGATAATGTGTCCAACTTATGTGAGATGAAGTCTCTCAACCCTCACTTCTAAGGAGCGTTCTGGTGTACTTCATCCAAGATAGAGCTGTTTGTTCTTCTGGCAATTTATGGTACTTTCAATATTCTCTATCAACGCCATAATGCAAATACATCAATTCGTACTTGGTCTTCCTTATTCTGACTAGAAATGCGCATGGTGTAATGGCATGTCTAGGCACTATTTTGTTCTGTTGTATATAGCATTGCGCAGAGCAGTGTGCCTTGACTCACACACAAAATAAAATAGATTAAATCGCATACATGTAGAAATATAAACATTACCTAGCATTACAAATTGTATTACTTTAGTATAATTAATTTATGTTTACTTCTGTTTATGTAGTACCTGGGTGACCGAAACGGTTAAGCTACTCATCAAAAGTTCAAACCACCCTGAGACATCTCAGGGTATACACCAGATGATGTGCTTAGGAGAAGTCATCGCCCCAGAAGCCCTGGGCAGCTTAGCCGGGGCTGGAAATTGACAGCTAATGCAAGTGACTTCTGTGTAGTCCACAGGACGTTCTAGCTGCAGCCCACTTCAGGTAGTCACGTGCTGTGTCTCATTTGATCACCACTAGGTTCCCAGCACCTAGCCTAGTGCCGAGCATGCAGTCAAACCTGGTGACTATATAGTTGAACTTTATTGAGGGGAAATGAGCTAGAAGAAAGAATGGAGGGAGGAGAGGAAGCTGAATCATCTTCAAAGTTGTTATTGTGCAAGAGTTTGTAGTCACTTTATGAGCTTGATTTGGAGGGTTATTTTGCAAGAGTCATTACATTGCATCTTAAACCATCATAATTAGATTTCTTTTGCTTAGAGAGCTTTTAAACGAATGCAGTGTCTTCCATTTAATGCCCCGAATTCTAAAGCTTTCTGGTTGTAGTTAGAAAATGTGCATTCTCTATGCAGAATATTTATGTTTGACTGGCTGAGGCCACTGGATAATATTGTCAGCGGATTCCCTTCTGCCTGAGTGGGTTTTTTTTTCTTTTCCTTCTGAGTTGTTTTTAGAACTATTCATCCGTGCTAAATGTTACAAAAAATATGTCAGTTTTCATTATTTCAGAGGGTTGTTTGTGTTGTTTTGGGGTTGTTGTTTTTTTGGTACACAGAGATTTTTTATTAATAGATATGGCATAACTGTCCTTAAAATTATGAAAAAAAGTTATCTTGCAGATAACAAAAATTCGGTCTAGGAAGGGCCACCCAGGTGGAAGCCCCTACCAAATCCTGCATGATTTCTGGCTGAGGCATCTCTCCCCTTTCATTACTACATCTCCTGGTACTTCAGTGGGGCTACTCCTGGGGCTGGGGCTCTACCTCTGAGGGCAGGGAACCCAAGCACCCCTTTAAGTTTGGAGATGTGAAAAGGTGCCTTTCCTCAGGAAGTGATACTTGAGCCGGAGCCAAAGAATGAGGGGCACAGGAGCAGATGTTAAATCGCACTCAAGGAATATCCCATTGGACGGACACCGGGAAATGAAGGGGAGCAGGGGCAAGAAGAGATTCCAGGTAGATGGCTGGGCCTGGGGACCAAGGTTAGGGATTTGAGATACTTGCAGAGCGTCCGAAGCTATTGGGGACAAATAGAACAGAATTATGCAATCAGATGTGGGTTTGAAAGGTTTCTGGGTGGGAGGGAGGGAAGATATCAAGGAAGGGAAAAGGCAGACTATAGATGGAGCCAGCTCTCGGGGGTCTAATGTTTGAGATTGGGTTGGTGAAGTGCCATTTACTATGGAGAAGGAGAGGACTGTACTAACAAGCAAGCATTGTTCATATTTGAGCTTTCTAAGATCCTATTTGTGGTAGTTAGTCAATAGCCATGAAGTCGGTTCTGTCGGCTATCACATCAGTTCCATTATTCCATTTCACAGATGAGAAATGTTACTGAAAAATTAAGCAAATTGTCTCAAGGTCACACAATGAATAGGCACTAGAGAGAACTGTGCATCCATGTGTGTATCAGGATATATCTGTATTACCTGGCATTCACTAAATGTTCAATAATCTTAGTGACTATTTATGTAGTCTTAATTATTGATTCCATCATGGATTGGGTGCTGGGTTTTGGATAATAGGCTGGTGAATGAAATAGCAGATGTGGCCTCGTAGGGGTTGCAGCTGAGTAGGGGAAACAGACAATAAACAAATAAATAATTATCTTGTTTGGACAGACTGCTCAGATCAGGGATGGTAGAATTGTCTTGGACCTAAGACAGAAATGTTAGAATTCTAGCTCTTGCATAAATCTTGGATAGACTTATGAAGTGGGGAGTGGTATAGGGGGAGTACATTTTACTACTAAGCCAAAAAAATGTTTCCCAGATGTTCTCTGAGGTTCTACAAAAAGCGTTAGGTCAGAAATAGGCCTTGTGCCAGTTTTATAGGTGGAGAAGCTGAAGGTGCCAGAAGAAACAGCAGCATAGCAGTTTCCAAGGTGTGTGGTGGTGGTGGTGGAGGAGGGTGGGCTTTTGGTCCCTGGCCACTCCTGCTGCCCACAGTACCGCTGCCTTTGGGCTGGAGGTGGTAGGAAACAGCCCAAATCCGATGGCCTCTTTCCTGGTCAAATCCTAGCTCCCTGCTTTCTGCTATATATAGTAAGGAACTTACATACAAGGGCTACAAAAAAGGCGAGCGGCAAACAGAATGGCAGCTGAATTTTTTCCACTTAGCTTATTTATAACAGATGTGTTGTCTCTGTTCCTACATGACAGTGTACTGAGGGATTTTTCTCTAGGTCAGGAAGAAAGCAACTCTGTTGCTTGTAGAACTAGAGTTGTGTTTTTACTGAATGACTATTTTAGCCACTTCTACCATGACTCTCACTTGATTCATGGTAAATAAAAACCATACTGTTACTTATCTCTTTATTGAATTGTCATTCTCCTCCTTTGCTCCCATATAGGAGCACTAAGGTTTATGGTGGTTATGTGTTAGACTGCTAACTACAAGGTTAGTAGTTTGAAACTACCAGCCACTCTGAGGGAGAAAGTTGAGACTTTCTACTCCTCAAAGAGCCCCCGTATCAGAAAACCACCGGGGCACTTCTGCTCTCTCCTATAGGGTCACTATGAGTCGGATTGATTCGATGACAGTAAGTTTTGTTTTATTATTATTATTTTCGCCCATTTTATATCTGTAGAGGGAGGAGAGGGAGCCAGAAAAACTAAACCCATGTGGGAGCAGAGAGCTTCATCTTTTCCCAGCCTATCTTTGGAAAGGGGTCCGTAAAAATAGTGAAAACACTAAAATGATTTCACCTAAATTTTTACCCTTTTGGATTGGGGATAATGTTGAACAGGAAGATTCTAAGTTTCAGCATAATGGGTCATTAACATTTCACCATTTAGGTAAATTTCAATATTAATGTTTTAAGTTACTGTTGTTGGTTGTCTGGCTCTGACTCATGCTGTGTAACAAAATGAAAATTTGCCTATTTCTCTACCATCTTCATGATCATGGATATATTTGTTTTGGTTATCAAATTACCATTAGTAATTTTTTCCTCTTTTTTAAAAATTGTTTTGTTGGGGGCTCATACAACTCTTATCACTATCCATCCATCCATACATACATTGTGTCAAGTACATTTGTACATTTGCTGCCATCATCATTTTTAAAACATTTTCCTTTACTTGAGCCCTTGGTATCAGGTCCTCATTGTTTTCCCCTCCCTTCCTCCCTCATGAACCCTTGATACTTTATAAATTATTATTTTTTTCCATGTCTTATGATGTCTGACTGATGTCTCCCTTTACCCATTTTTCTGTTGTCTGTCCCCCTGGGAGGGAGTTATTTGTAGATCATTGTGATCGGTTCCCTCTTTCTCCCCACACCTTTACCCTCCTGGTATCACTACTGAGGGGTCCTGAGGGGTTTATCTGACCTGGATGCCTGTGTTTCCAGCCCCTATCTGTACCAGTGTACATGCTCTGGTCTAGCGGGATTTGTAAGGTAGAATTGGGGTCGTGATAGTGGGGGTGAGGAAGCATTAAAAGTTAGAGGAGAGATGTATGTTTCAATGGTGCTATACTGCACCCTGACTGGCTAGTCATCATTAGTAATTTTTAAAAGGTTATTTGGCCTCTCCTGACTGCTAACCACTAATTCAGCAATTTGAAACAACCAGCCACTCCGCAGGAGAAAGGCGAGGTTTTCTGCTCCTATAAAGAGTGACAGTCTTGCAAACCCACAGGGCAATTGTACACTGTGCTATAGGAACTTTCTGAGTCAGAATCAGTAGCAGTGAGCTTGAGTTTGAGTGTTTTTTTAATTCCATTTATAAGGAGTTCTGTTGATATAGTGAGTTCGTTGTTAGGCTGCTAGCCACAAGGTCAGCAGTTCAAATCCACCAGCCACTCCTTGGGAGAAAGATGAGGCTTTCTGCTGGATAAATAGTTACAGCCTCAGGAACACTGAGTTCTGCCCTTCCCATAGAGTCTCTGTTGAGTCAGAATTGAGATTCTATCTAGCTCTTGTAATGTCCAGAACCCACTTTTGTTAATTTGTAAATCTGTTTCTTTCTACAATGTGTGACATATCCCCACCCCCTGGCATTTTATAATCTTAATGAGATGACTGTATGTTACATTTTGCCAATTTCCCTATCTTTTTCAGTCTTTGTTCTAGACAAAATGGTCCACACGTGCATATTGAATTATATGGTCATGCGGAAATTAATATTAGTAGCTAGCACTTATTGAGAATGTTACATGTATTAACTCATGTAATCTTCAACCCCATTTTAAAGGTGAAAAAATGGAAAGTAAAGTGATGAAGGACCCTCAGCCAATCATAATGGAGTTTGAAATTGAAACTTAAGCAGTTTAACTCCAAGAAGGCCTGGTGGCCCAACCATTAAGAGCTTAGCTATTTTTTTTTTTTTTAATGGAAAGGCTGATGCTTCAAAACCACCCACTGGCTCCACAGAAAAGAATCTGATGATCTGCTCCATAAAAGATTAACTCAAAAAATTCACTGTCACAGAGTCAATACCAACTCAGAGACCTGTAATACAGGGTTGATCGGCCCCTGTGAGTTTCTGAGACTGTAACTCTAGGACTAGAAAGCTCATCTTTCTCCTACAGAGTGGCTGATGGTTTCAAACTGCTGATCTTATGATTAGAAGCCCAAGGCGTAACCACTACACCAACAGGGTCCCTCCAGAAAGGATTACAACCTAGAAAACCTATACTGTCACATGAGGCCACTATGAGTGAAAAATGAACTTGAAGGGACCCAGTAACAGTCTTCACTCTTCCTACCAAACACTCCAGTACCTTTAGTTCCTAAATCAGTAAGAAGTATCTGGCTAAAACCCAAGAGAATGGAAGGGTTCATTGAAACTGGAAAGCTCTTTGACTTTCAAGTGGAATTACTTTGCCAACATGACAGTGCTGGGCGAGTTCTGTGAAATAACCAGGGCCAACCATCCATAGTCCTGTAAATTTTAATGAGCTCAAGAAAGTCAGATACTTGCACATTTGTTTTTCTTTCATTTGAGAAAAAAGAAACGAAATGTGAAAAGAGAAAAGTTCAGTTATAGGTAATAGCGAGCTTTAGAAGTATAAACTCAAATCATATTTTGTGGACTAGACTTCTTTGTGTCCACTACCCTTCTCTAATAGTGTTCCTTACCCTCCACATTTCCCTGGACAATGGAATTGTGTGACTTTGTGAGGGAAGCACAGTGGGGAATGAGGAATCATCAAAAAGGATTCCTAATTCTTGCTTCCCTGATTATGCATATCAGCACATTCTGATAAAGACTCATTGCATTTCATCGTTGCTTATTTGTAAATTAATCATTTTAGGATGTGGTGTTAGTCAATGCCACTGCGCCATCATGGACTTTAGGTTTAAAATAGATTTTCAACTACTTTTTGCTTGCACATTTTAATTTCATTAAATCCTACCCTTTATAGAGGAAGCTTAGAGAATTTAACAAATTAATATGACAAAAGCTCACAACAAGAAACATAACCCAAAGTTGGCTAACAAATAAGGGGAGAGCTTTCTTATCTACTTCCATGTAATGTTCCTAAGATCAATCAGATACAAAAATCTTTGATCTGAACCAGTATTGCAATTATGAAGCATCAGAATCAGAGTTCAAGGATTCTTTTCTATTTCTTCAGTTTCTGTTCATCACACACATATCTCAAAACAAACCCAAAAAGCAAAACTCTGGAAAACTCTCAATGCGCCTTCTTAATGCTTTTCATTGTAGAACACAGACAGCGGCTTTGTGAAAACGGCTTCCAGGTCACACATTGTCTCCTGGTGTGCTGAAACCCTCGGATTAAAGCAGCTCTCCATCTAGAGCTATTCTTTGAAAATGAAACTGATCATTTCGAGCAAAATGTCAGGTTTGAAGGAGTTTTCCTAATATGGAAAAGTGATGTAATGTCCGTGGAAGGGGGCCAGGCTCCCTCCTGTTGCTTTATTTATATTAGCTGAACTCCAGGGGAAAATGTGCTACGAAAAATGAAGGCTACTAACTATTTTTAGTCAGACCAACATAGTAATTCCAGGAGATCTTTTTTCTTAAGTTATGCACTCCCAAGTGTATAAAACTAAATAAGATGTTATTTCAGGCATCTTGTTTTCATAAAGTAAGTTTGATCAAGAATAAATATGATTTTGATTAAAGATTTACTTTTTCCTTTGAGGAGAAAAAGATGTTTTGTAATCTTTTCAGCTTGGCAGATTTTTTCTAAGATAATGATTTTTTTAGATCAAAAGAGAAATACTTAATATAAAATACTTGGTTGGGGAGATTGTACTAATCCTTCCAAATTGATATATTTATAAGACAACAAACAGCAAGTGAGCTTAGTCTTTTTAAAAGTAAGACAAGTAAACTAACCCCTCTCCTTCTCATCTGTGTTTTTAAATAGGTGTTTAAGATAGAGGAAGAAAGACAGTTGGGAATAGGAGGCTATGGACTGTGAGGCCAGTTCGCTCCAGTAACTGCTGCCTTCTCAGCTCTGAGACCGGAAGACTAGATGGTGCCTGGCTACGATGACCACTTGGAGCAAAGATTCTATAAAAGAACCTTGCTCAAAGTGGGGGTAGGGGGTGGGGGAAAGGTGTATAGAACAGAATTTCAAATGCTTGTGGACCTCAAACTTTCTGGAGCCAAGAGGCCTAGACAAAAACCTGATAGTATTCCTGAAGAAAATCTTTAAACCTTGACCTATAAATCTATCCCCTGAAGTCTTCTTAACACCAAACAATAGTTTAGCTTAATGAGTTAAAAAAGAAGTCTCCCTGGAGCATTATACGCTTTTAAGTTCTATCAATATGGAATCAAAGTGACAACAGCAGCCAGGGAGATAAGACAGAACTGTGAGGGCGGCGGGGAGGGTGAGTTTGTGTGACAGGGAGGGACAACTCAGAAAGGGAGGGTGAGAATGTCTACATAACTTGAAGAATGAGCTGTATTTTTCCAGAACAAAATGGGAAAAAGGAATACAAGAAGCAGAGAAGATCAATGATATGAACAAAGACTTTTATATAAAATGTTTTTAAATCATAACTTGGTCAACCCCTCTTTTGTTGAGCTGTAATTTTGTTTTTCTCTGTCCAGTAAGTAATTCAAGATTTCTACTGTAGTTCATGTAAGAGAAAATTGAAATTCTATATCCAACCCTGAAACCTGCTCCATTTTCTTTCATCCAGACTCTTCAAAAGCCAGACTTTTGTCTTCTTCATGACAGACCGATAACCACACTAGCTACAGCCAGCAGAACTGACTTTCATATATACATATCCCTGGCGTTGCAGTGTGACCCCAGCAGGACATGCTTTCTATAGAAGTGGAGTCTTGTCTCACTGTCTGAAAAAGTGCTCCACCGGAAAGGAGAGAGTGCTCCCTCCCATCCCAGAAAGGAGAGAGTAGCTCCCAGGGTACCCAACTTAAGCTTGCCCTGTCTAAATGTCTTCAAGGTGTGGAAAAATTTCAGAAACACATCAAAATAATTTTTGACATCACTTGCTGGAAAATCAAGCAAATACGTGAGGAAATACGTAAAAAACAAATTAGTTACCATTTTTTCTTCCGTTGTAGACAAATCCGTCACTACTTTTCTGTTGTATTCTGATGGTCTGTGGCATGGTTCCTGCTTAGGCACCTGGTGGCTATCTAGAAGGAGAAAGAAATAATAGTCCTTGAGAAATGAGGGAAATTTTCAAAACAGGGCTTGGGTAGCAGTATTTAGTAGGAATGTAATGTGAATACAAATGCAGGCCATAGAGGCATTTTCAGTGATCTAGGAGCCCTGGTGGTGTAGTGGTTAGGCATTGGGCTGTGAACCACACGGTAGTACAAAACCACCAGTTGCTCTGAGGGAGAAAGAAGGGGCTTTCTACTCCCATAAAGAGTTATAGTTTCAGAACCTCACAGGGGCACTTCTACCCTGTCCTATAGGGTCACTATGAATCGGCATTGACTCCATGGCAGTGAGTTTGGCTTTTGGTTTAGTAACTACATAGGCACAAGCAGTTAAATGCTCTTCTATTAGTCTAATAGTTTAGGCTTCTTGGTGGTGTGATAGTTACAAATTGGGCTGTGATTAGCATGGTCTGCAGTTCGAAACCACCAGCAGCTCCTTGGGAGAAAGACTGGGCTTTCAATGCCCATAAATAGCTACAGGCTCGGAAAACCCACAGTGGGTCAGCAGTGACTTTATGGGATCCAGTTTTTTGTTTTTGTTTTAATTAGTCTTGAGGTTGGTTGTTCAAACTCACCCAGAGGGGTCTTGGGAAACAAACCTGGCCATTCGCTTCCAAAAGATCCCAGCTTTGAAAACTTTATGGAGCAGTTCTTTGAAAACTTTACGGTGTTTCCATGATTCGACTTGACTTGATGGTCCCCAGCAGTTAACAATAAGTAGCCAGATTAACTAGGAAAAAGAAAGAAGTGAAATTAGCTTTGGTACCATTTTATTTAACGCAGTGTATTATAAATACCATCATTTTAATAAGCAGTTAATATAAATTTATTTTTGAGATTAATTTACTTTTTAAATTCTTCAAGATTTGGTGTGTGTGTGTGTTATCGCAGTTTGAACTAGCCACATTTCAGGTGATCTGGAGCCACGTGTATGAGGAACTCTGGTAAGACCATTGGAAAGTGTCAGGCTGCTGACTACGAGGTCAACAGTTGAAACCCACCAGCCACTCCATGGGAGGAAGATGAGACTTTCTTAGCTCTCAGAAAGATTTACAGCCTTGGAAACCCTACTTACAGTCATCATGAGTTGGAATCAACTTGATGGTAGTGGGTGTAGTGCGGTGTGGTGGGGTATGGCGTGGTGTGGTGTGGTGCAGAGCCATCCATGTGCTGTGATATGGTAAAGCCACATGTGACCCACTCACTGCCATTAAGTGGAACTGTTCCCAGAAGGAGAAAGCCTTCTGCGGAGCCACTGGTGGTTTCAAACTGCTGGTCCAACATGTAACCACTGTGCTGCCAGGGCTCCTGGTAGCCACTGTATTGGACAGCACAGGCAAAGAGAACATAACATCAGATATGCACAAGTTGTTACACCCCAAACCAGTGCCGCAGATACAGTATCAGATAGTCTACATGGTCATCTCCATCGTCTCACATCCCAAAGCTGTTGAATTTCAAACCAATTAAAATAATAAGGACAAATCTCAGGGATACCAATGAATCCCATTCTCATTCAGGTCTGGGTCAAATTCCTGAATCCCACTCATATACAAGTGGACAGAAAAAGTCTACTCCCTTCACGTGCTGACCTTCCTGGGATGGTCTAGGAGTGGGGCTGAGGGCTGGACATTCAGGTCGTAAGTACAAAAAGATAAGTATAATAGCTTCAATGGTGAACGCTGTGGAGTAAGTAAGATAGGACAATAAAGAGAGGTAAAAGTGCTCTTCTTGCTCATTCAAGCATTAAGTGAGCCATTTGAGAAGTGAACTGGGCTGTTGAGTATGGAAAAAACAGGAGCCCTAATGGCACAGTGCTTAAAGCACTTGGCTGCTATCTGCAAGGTCAGTTGTTAAGATTTATAGGCCAATGCATAACCACCACGCCCAAAGGCAAATACTTCTTCTAATTATCCAAGTGACTACAGAGATCCTCATTTTTCCTTTAAAAGAGAATTTTATTATTTTAAAACATCATCATCTTAAGGAATGGAGGACTCTGGTTTTTATGTACTTTAAATAATATTTTGGTGCCAAGTCCCAGATGACAACATATCCCTAAGGATACACCATCCAACATAGCAAAAATATAAAGTGTAGCCTAAATCATAAGCAGTAAGACTGATAATTTAGGAAAGCTTCTCTGTTTGTTTTAACCGAGGCAATTAAATTACAAGTTCTTTTCTTTTTTTTTAAATCATTTTATTAGGGGCTCATACAACTCTTAACACAATTCATACATACATCAATTGTGTGAAGCACATTTGTACATTCATTGCCCTCATCATTCTCAAAACTTTTGCTCTCCACTTAAGCCCCTGGCATTGGCTCCTTATTTTATCTCCTTCCTCTCCGGTTCCCCCTCCCTCATGAACCCTTGATAATTTATAAATTACTATTTTGTCATATCTTGCCCTGTCCGACATCTCCCTTCACCCACTTTTCACCCAGGGAGGAGGTCACATGTAGATCCTTGTAATAGGTTCCTCCTTTCCAACCTACTCTCACTCTACACTCCCAGTATCACCACTCACACCACTGGTCCTGAAGGGATCATCTGCCCTGGATTCCTTGTGTTTCCAGTTACTAACTGTACCAGTGTACATCCTCTGGTCTAGCCAGATTTGTAAGGTAGACTTGGGGTCATGATAGTGGGAGGTGGTGGGGTGGAAGCATTTAGGAACTAGAAGAAAGTTGTATGTTTTATCATTGCTACATCGCACCCTGACTGGCTCATCTCCTCCCTGCAACCCTTCCGTAAGGGGATGTCCAGTTGCCTACAGATGGGCTTTGGGTCTCCACTGCACATTCCCCCTCATTCACAATGATATGATTTTTTGTTCTGATGATGCCTGATACCTGATCCCTTCGACACCTCGTGATCACACAGGCTGGTGTGCTTCTTCCATGCGGGCTTTGTTGCTTCTGAGTAGATGGCCTCTTGTTTACCTTCAAGCCTTTCAGACCCCAGGTGCTATATCTTTTGATAGCCGGGCACCATCAGCTTTCTTCACCACATTTGCTTATGCACCCGCGTTGTCTTCAGTGATCATGTCGGGAAGGTGAGCATCATAGAATGCCAATTTAATAGAACAAAGTATTCTTGCATTGAGGGAGTACTTGAATGGAGGCCCAATACCATCTGCTCCCTTAATACCAAACCTATAAATATATGCACTTAGATCTATTTCCACATCCTCATATATAAATATATTTACATATGTGCATGCCTGTATTTCGATCTCTATAAATGCCCTTTACCTCCTAGCTCCTTCCTCTATTTCCTTTTACTTTCCTCTTGTTTCACTATCATGCTCAATCTTCATTTGGGTTTTAGTAATTCCTCTTGGTTACATTACCCTTGATCAATCCCTACCAGGCCTCCTACACCCTCCTCACCACCAGTTTGGGTCACTTGTTGTTCTCTTGTCCCTGGGTTTGTTAACACCACTACCTTTCCCCCCATCTCCCCCTCTCCCACGTCGCTCCGGAACTGTTGATCCATTGTTTTCTCCTCCAGAATTGTTCATCCAGCCTATCTTATTTAGACAGACCTGCGGAGATAATAACATGCACAAAAACAGGACGGAGCAAAACCAAGCAACAAAAGAAAACAAAACAACAACAAGCCAATGACAAAATACAACAAGAAAGAAAAGTCTGTAGTTAGTTCAAGGACTGTTTGTTGGCCTTTAGAAGTGTTTTCCAGTCAAGTTTGTTGGGGCGCCAAGCCCTGGCCCCAAAGTCTATTTTTGGTATTCCCTGGGGACTTCGTTGCTCTGTTCCGCTTGCTGTTCTGTTCCACCGTCTTAGTGTTTTGCCTTGGTGTGTGTCATCAGTTTGGGCGGAATTCCCACACTGTGTTTCCAGTGTTGTCCCTGTAGGGCTATGGGTCAGTGAAGGATGTCGTGTCTCATAGTGGGGCTGGACACGTGGTCTTCTCTGTGGATTGGCTGCTCTGAGTGGGAATATCGTCCTCAAGGCCTGGTGGGTCAGGAGGTGCTCCACTCTCTCTTCCTCCCCCTTCGTTTGCTCCCATGTGCTCTGATCAGACATGTCCCTCTCCCAGAGCTGCAGATTCAGTGCTGTCCTCTGAAATAAATTCTTCTGGGGAGAGGGGTGAAATTAGATTTTCTGATCTGTTCCATTTTTATATTTACTCAATTAAACATCAAAATTAATTACCTCCCAAGAATTTAATCTGAATGAATGTACATGGCCAATGAATGTGTCAAGATTGTGAGACTATTCTGAGTTGTCTAAGATGGGTAATGAATGTGAAGATTTAAAATGTAATTGTGAAGTGTTTAAAAATATCTTTACATAAAAACTGACATAACTACCAACTAGCATGTGCTGCCTGTATGCTTGTTATGTGTAGAGTACCTTGGGAGAGAAGCATAAGAAATGGCAACAGTATTTCATTGGCATTTGGTACAAAAGACAGCTTTCCATCAAATCTGCTTCCTGATTATTGCATTTTGAAGAGCATAAGCTTTGCATTTTCGTCAGGTCCTAAACCAATTCTTGATGTCAAACTGTGGCATCATTTTTTAGAACTCTATCTAACTTATGGTCACACAAACTTTTATCCTGATTCCTCCTTAATGTGTCTTGGGTTCATAATTAGGTTAAAGCTTTCTGTGAGTTAATATTTTGAATATGGTATGAATTCTGAATCTAGGGTTTGGTTTTTTTTTCGGGTTTGTGAAGGCATCCTGCATGTGATATATCCCACATTTCAAAAATAGAATTTGATTTAAAAACAAAAATATACTGAGTGTCTGCAGTTCTTAGTTTCATTTACGAGTAAACTTTAAAAATGAAAAAGCTTTGTTATGACCACTATACTGGTTTTCAGGAGCTACTATTGTGCTTGAATTCTCATACAAATGAAGTTGAATTCTGGTAGCTAAAGGTGATTATGTGCTTGGTTACATATGTGCAGCCCTGTCTTCAGGCTTTTTCATGATGAAAACTTGATGGCATTGTGTGTTAGAGGGTAAGAAACTGAAAATGTTGTAATCCATTTATCAGGGCAAATTTTGAATCGAGCCTTGAGTGGCTGTGGATGCCTTCACTCAACTGAATTAAAAGAGGTTATACAGATGGATTAGGGCCCCAGGGTGGTGCAATGGTTATGTGCTTGGCTGCTAACCAAAGACAGATTCTACCCTGTTGCTGCTGCTCCTGCCACCATGAGAAATAACTTGGAGATTGGCACCCAGAGAAGTTAAAGCCTAGCAGAGCCTACTGTGCAAGACTATTGTGTCACAATCCGTCTCTCTGAGTTGAAAATCAACCCGAGGGTACCTCTCAATGTAAAGATAGGCTGTCTATCTTCAGGAAAGGCTGGAGAGCCTGAAACAGCACAGGCAATGAAGGATCTATGGGTAAATGGGCTTTAAGTCTTAACTCCTAGGAATATTATATATGACACAGTACGACGGAGCTCTTTCTTGCTTACTTTCTGATGTCTGCACCGAGTTGCTCCCACTAAAGGAGCATGTGGAGAGATCAGTAGATGCCTTCCAAAGGGGAGTGGGTCTAGTTAATGGTTTTGTTGTGTTGCATTGAGTAGATATGAGGTTATGCACAAATCTTCCTTTTCTCCCTTTTATCTTTCAGAATGTTGAACGAGTGATGACTAGGGGTTTGAAAATGCAGTCTTTTGATTTCAAGGGAGCCTGTATGTGTAGGTTTCTTGAGGCCATTAAAGTGCTTGGATGGTGTCTATTTAGGGGTGCTATCTGTTCTCCCCATTCAAGTTGGGACCATTTAAGAGAGAAACTTAGGGGACAGAAAGAGAGAGGTCCAAGCATCAGATCTATACTGGGCAGAGTGCAGAGGAGAAAGGAGAGGCAGGTATCTGTAACCTGCTTAAACTTTACCACTAAATGAGGCAGATGTGCCTTTTCACTCATAGGCTGCACTAAATTTCAGGCCAAAGAGAAGGGTTCTCCTACAAAGCAGGCCCAGAGAGAAGCAGCAGCGAAACTGCTCCACACAAGCCCTCCTCTCGGGCTCACCAAAACAGGGAGAACTCGCAGGAGGACTCTGCTCATAAAGTCACGTACCTCCTTTTGGAAGCACAGGGGAGGATGGCATACTCTCTTTCTTCTGTGTCCTGATGTCTTGTAGATATTACATAGCAATCGTTTCTACAACATGATAGTAAGATGCTCCTCAAAAGGGAGGAAATGCCTCCTTAGATCATTGTAACATATTCAATAAATGACTTTAATGTCTTTTGGCTCAGTCAACATTTTTGTAAATTCTATGGATCTTGAATGTTTAAAAATGTTTAATGTTTATTTTAAAGATGGAACAATGTCTAAATTTCAGGCTTCTGTGCTTACCACTCTTTCATTGTTGTTGTTCTGTGCGAGTCCATTCTGACTCAGCGGGACCATGTGCACAACAAAGCGGACCTGCCTCGTCCTGGCCAGCTTCATACTCACTGCTATGTTTAAGCCTCTGTCGCAGCCACTGGTCAGTCCACTTCCTTGAGGGTCTTTCTTTTTCGTTGACTTGCTACCTTTTCACTCATGATGGTCTCGCCTAATAACATGTCCAACGTTTGTGTGCTGTGCAAGTCTTACCCTCCTCACTTCGAAGGCGCGCTCTGGCTGGAATTCTTCTAAGACAG
This sequence comes from Echinops telfairi, assembly GCF_000313985.2. Taxonomy (NCBI): domain Eukaryota; kingdom Metazoa; phylum Chordata; class Mammalia; order Afrosoricida; family Tenrecidae; genus Echinops; species Echinops telfairi. The sequence continues at coordinate 44,916,008 of NW_022103901.1, read as the reverse complement.
ATTTGGTTTTCTTCTGTCAGTCCACAGTGCTCTCCAACATTCTTCATCAGCACCGTAATTCAAATGCATCAACCCTTCTTTGGTCTTCCTTATTCATTGTCCAACTTTCAATGGTTGTGATGATATTTAAAATCCTGCCTTATTCAGGAGGTATTAACCACAAAAATACATATTAGCCTTGTTTCTCTTCCATGCATGCTTTGTACTTCAGAGATTGCAAATACCCTTTAATGGTGGCAACAATGAAGAAATAAGACCATATTTGAAAGGCCAAATTGAGACTAATTTGGGACTAAACCAAAATACCAAAACCCAAGCCAAATGTCATCGTGTCCATTGTAACTCATAGGACAGAGTAGAACCATTCCATTCCATAGGATATGGGAGGAAACAAGGCTGTCTTTCTACCTCAAAGAGACTGGTGAGTTAGAACTGCTGAACTCGTGCTTGGCAGCCCAGTGTGTAATCTTGTTACTCTTTGGTTCATTGTTGGAGCCCGGTGGCTTTTTGGTGCAAAGATGGAGACTTTTAGTGAAAGAAATTTGTACTTTCGTTGTCTTTACTCGAGAGACAAATAGTAAAGAGCAAAACCCAGAATAAAAGAGATCTGTTAGTGGCTTCCCGTGGGCTGCTTTGCCAAGCATGCTGGTTACTGTTTTGGACAAGATGACCTAGGTTGTTCCATCTAAACCAGCGGTTCTCAACCTGTGGGTCATGACTCCTTTGGGGGTCGAATGACCCTTTCACAGGGGTCACCTAAGACCATTGGAAAACACATAAGTATTTCACAATATTGTTTTGTGATCAATCACTATGCTTTAATTATGTTTAAATATGTTCAATTTGTAACAATGAAAATACATCCTGCATATCAGATATTTACATTATGATTCATAACAGTAGCAAAATTACAGTTATGAAATAGCAACAAAAATAATATTATGGTTGGGGTGACCACAACATGAGGAACTGTATTAAAGGGTTATGGAATTAGGAAGGTGGAGTAGTACTGATCTAAAAATTCCATGACTTTTGTGTTTACATCATCACACAGGTATTATACTTCCCTGAGTGGGTTTCTCCATTGTCTGAGTGTATAAATTAAAAAATTAAAATGGCATCCAGTCTTATGTACTACTTCGGTAATTGAAGGACCACCTAATGCATATAACCTTGTAATGGAATCATGTAACGTAGACTTTGGAGTGTGGGAAAAGAGTAACAGTAGAATGAATGAAATACTAAAGCTAGAAATATGATAGTTTTCATCATTCAAAAGGCACGTTGAGATTTTGCATGTGCTTTTTTATATTGGAAAAAGTCATAAATGCTATATCATAGAACCCTCCATTTGATAGAACGCCAAATGTGTTACTCTGGGCTATCCCTGATGGTAATAACCATGCTGGAGACACCATGTCAACTCAGCCTTGATACATGTTCCCCACTGTTTACTTAAGAGTAACTACTTTAACTTCTTGAAGTTTTAAATCTAAGAATTATTTAGTGGTTTGGTTTTAGTCACTTCTCAGGGTGGGAACTTTATTCTGGTTCTTCTCAAGACCCTTTGGGATAGGCTTCACTTACTTCTGGAAAGACAGGATCTGCCTCCGGAGGGGGAAAGGCTAGTCAGCATCGTCATTACTGTGTCACATGATTGGCCTCCTAGAAATGTCAAGATCCATTGGCCAGAAGCTGAAAAGGGTCAAAATCATTTGAAATTTACCATTTTTTTCCTTGGTCACAAGGCTTTTAATTCATGTTGCTGAGCTGTCTTCTGAACTTGCCAAATTGCAAATTTTCCTGGAACTTTTCCCTCTTCAGGTGAGAGGGTAGAACTAGCGAGGCCTGCTTTCGCACTATGGATCCCTTCACTTGTATATCTTGGCTATTAACATTTAAACTAATACTGGCTGACCGCTAAGGAAAAGTACATCATTTGACCTGTCAGATCCAACTGTTCATTGCTTTAATTTCTGTACTCTTGTGAGATTGAAATACGTAGAAATTATTCCTAATAGACCAGGCTCAATGTAAATAACCAGGATGCAATTTAAAGATACAAAATAAGATCCTCTATTAACTGCAGTTCATTGTTTATTCAGAATTAGTTTTGTTCATAGCATGGAAAAGATGTAATTTTTTTAAAATCCCAACATGCTTAGTGAGCCCATCTCCCAAAAGGTCGGGTAAAATAATATTAGTAATATTCAGACACCCTTTGGAAAGATTAGTGGTCTGTCTCCTTTCAGAGGCCTTTTAAAAACACAGGGATTGGTGGCATGGTCACTGCCAGGGAAAGCAGTAAGTTGCCCATTGGCAGGAGACGCCAAAACTACTGTCTGTGATTTCAAAAAACAAGCCGTGTATGTGCACGCGCGCGCAGAGAAAAGAGCGAATGCCAGAACTGTAAGTATGTAGAGATGGCAGTGCCAGGAAATTCTCTTTTAGTACTTATTGATAGTAAGTGATATGTCTCTTGATTCTAGTCAAAAATTAGGGTTGAATTTTTACTTGTGAAATATGCATTAATATCTATATTAATCTCATCTCCCTGCCCTTACATTGCACGTTTGGACTTCACATTATTTAGCTGTAAATACATGGTGTTTAGCTGGCAGAACCAGCTCCTGGGCAGTCCAAATGGTTACTTTGTCAGCTGCTAAATGAAAGAAAGGTTGGCATCCACCCAGAGGTAGCTTAGAAGAAATGCCTGGTCAGAATTCAGCCCTTGGAAACCTTGTGCCATACTGTTCTACTGTGACATCCAGTCACCACCAGTCACAGTCGACTGGTCAGGAAGCAGAGACGGAACATTCAGCAGTCTTTCAATACAGTGAATGCCGGGTGACGATACAAAGACTGCAATGAGAAATTCTAGCTGGAAGCAAATGTCATTTCGTTGTTTGGAGACCAGCTTCAAGTTGCTTTGTATAAAGAGACTTCAAAAAAATTCGTGGAATTAAAGGATAATGGAATTTCTTTTGGATTATGGACCTGCTTAAAGCCCCTCATATGTTCCTTCCGCTTTTGACCAAATAGAAGTGGGTGAAGCCTAGTTATGAGATGTACATATATGTACATCCCCGTGCTGGGACGTGGATCAGACTGTGGCGATCCATAGGGTTTTCACTGACTGGGTTTCGGGAGCAGCTCTCAGACCTTTCTTCCTGTCTCTTGATTAGAGACAGGACCTAGAGACATCATCAACTAGACCTTGGTTTGAATCCTTGCTCCACTGGTTTTTAGCTATTTAACCTTGGACAATTTGCTTAATATTATCTCGTGCCTCAGTTTTCTCATCTACAAGATGAAAGTAATTAAAAGTAACCTATTTCGTAGGGGTTTTGCAAAGATTAAAGTAGTTTACATAGACAAAGCAATCATAATGGTCTTTTTTTTAATCATTTATTGGGGGCTCGTACAACTCTTTTCACAATCCATACATACATCCATTGTGTCAAGCACATTTGTACATTAGTTGCCACTTTCATTCTCAAAACATTTGCTTTCCACTTGAGCCCTTGGTATCAGCTCCTCATTTTTCTCCTCTCTCCCCGCTCCCGCCTCCCTCATGATAATTTATAAATTATTATTATTTTGTCATATCTTGCACTGTCGGACATCTCCCTTCACCCACTTTTCTGTTGTCCGTCCCCCAGGGAGGAGGTTATACTTGTAATTGGTTGTAATTGGTTCCCCCTTTCCACCCCAACCTCCCTCCACCGTCCTGGTATTGCCACTCTCAGTACTGGTCCTGAAGCGATCATCCGCCCTGGATTCCCTGTGTTTCCAGTTCCTATCTGTACCAGTGTACATCCTCTGGTCTAGCCAGGTTTGTAAGGTAGAATTAGGATCATGATAGTGGGTGGGGAGGAAGCATTTTGGAATTAGAGGAAAGTTGTATGTTTCATTGTTGCTACACTGCATCCTAACTGGTTCGTCTCCTTCCCTCGACCCTTCTGGAAGGAGATGTCCAGTTGCCTACAGATAGGTCTTGGGTCCCTAATCTGCACTCCCCCTCATTTACAATGATTTGATTTTTTGTTCTGATGATGTCTAATACCTGATCCCATCGATACCTCGTGATCGCACAGGCTGGTGTGCTTCTTCCTTGTGGGCTTTGTTGCTTCTAAGATAGATGGCCGCTTGTTTACCTTCAGGCCTTTAAGACCCCAGAAGCTATATCTTTTGATAGCCAGACACGATCAGCTTTCTTCACCTATAATGGTCTTTTGACACACAGTAAATACTCTAAAAACATTTACCTGTAGTACCACAACTCATGATGACCCCATTCACAACGAAACAAAGCTCTGCTCCGTCTTGGGTCATCCCCGTGCTGGGATGTGGATCAGACTGTGGCAATCCACAGGGTTTTCATTGACTGGGTTTCGGGAGCAGCTCTCCAGACCTTTCTTCCTAGTCTGACTCAGTCTGGACGCTCCACTGTAACCTGCTCAGAGTCATAGCAATATGTCAGTCTCCACTGACAGATGATGGGGCTGCACAGCAGGTACATAGGCTAGACATCGACCCTGGGTCTCCCATCATGAAGGGTGAAAATTCTACCACTGAACCACCAATGCCCCCGTGCTGGTAGTAGTAGCAGTGTGGTCATAATGACACATAGATTTTTTTTTTAATTAAAAGATCATTTTATTGGGGGCTTTTACAACTCTTATAACAACCCATAGATCAATTGTAGCAAGCACGTTTGCACATATGTTCCCATCATTCTTTTCTAAACATTTACTTTCTATTGAACCCTTCACATGAGCTCCTTTTTTATCCCTCCCCTTTCTTGTGACTCCTTGTAAAATTATAAATTATTATTTTCATATCTTATACCAACCGCTGTCTCCCTTCCCCCATAGTTTCTGTTGTTCATCCCCCTGGAGGAGGGTGGGTGGTTATGTGTCAATCATTGTGATTCGTTCCCCATTCCTTCCTTCCTCTCCCCACCTTCCCCCTACTCTTCTGGTATCACTATTCCCATTCCTGTTCCTGCATTCCATGTGTCATCACTTATCTGTACCTGTGTACATGCTCCAGTCAAGTCTGGAGTGAGAAGTGGCACGATAGTGAACGGTGAGGAAGCCTCAAGGAACCAGAGGGATATGGTGTGTTTCATCGGTGCTGTACTGCGCCCTGGTTGACTCATCCCTTCCCTGTGACCCCTCTGTGGGGGGATGTCCCATTGTCTCATTCTCAACAATATATTTGTTTGTTTGTTTATTAGTTTATTAGTTTATTAGTCTTCTGATGCTTCTTAACTGGTCCCAACAACACCTTATGATCACACCAGCGGCTGGTGTGCTTCTTCCATGTGGGCTTGTTGCTTCTCTGCTAGAAACACTTGTGTAACTTCAAGCCTTTAAGACCCCAGATGCTATATCCTTTGATAGCCAGGCACCATCTGTTTTCTTCACTACATTTGCTTATGCACCCGCTTTGTCTTCAGCAATTGTGCCAGGAGGGTGAGCATCACAGAATGCCAGTTTGTTAGAACAAAGTGTTCTTGTATTGAGGGAGGGTATGAGCAGAAACCCAAAGTCTGTTCACCACCTTAGTGTATTGCCATATAAATGTATGTACATAGGCCAATACCTCTATTTTTATGAATTAATGTATTTACATAAGTACACACCTGTACTTATACCTCCATCCACATACCACACCCACACAGAAGCAAACCAAGAAGGTAAAAGAGAAAGGGACAGTCTGGACCTCATGTCAGCACACCAAGCCCAGAGGACAACATCCCTGCACAGAGCTGCTAAGGCACAGAGAGGACTGTAGGGCCGACAACAGCTCGAGACACGTTGTCCCCTCCCTGGAGCATAATGAAACAGAGGACAGTGCTGGGGTCACACAGTGGATCGTTAGTGTCCCCCCCCC